>NC_092343.1:304389236-304707570 GCF_046630445.1 Rutidosis leptorrhynchoides | reverse complement strand
TATCCGAAGGGTGTCCCGGAATGATGGGGATATTCTTATATATGCATCTTGTTAATGTCGGTTACCAGGTGTTCACCATATGAATGATTTTTATCTCTATGTATGGGATGTGTATTGAAATATGAAATCTTGTGGTCTATTGTTACGATTTGATATATATAGGTTAAACCTATAACTCACCAACATTTTTGTTGACGTTTTCAGCATGTTTATTCTCAGGTGATTATTAAGAGCTTCCGCTGTTGCATACTTAAATAAGGACGAGATTTGGAGTCCATGCTTGTATGATATTGTGTAAAAACTGCATTCAAAAAACTTATTTTGTTGTAACATATTTGTATTGTAAACCATTATGTAATGGTCGTGTGTAAACAGGATATTTTAGATTATCATTATTTGATAATCTACGTAAAGCTTTTTAAACCTTTATTTATGAAATAAAGGTTATGGTTTGTTTTAAAAATGAATGCAGTCTTTGAAAAACGTCTCATATAGAGGTCAAAACATCACAACGAAATCAATTAATATGGAACGTTTTTAATCAATAAGAACAGGACATTTCAACCGAAACCACACGCGTCATCGTGAATACGAAACTACACGCGATTCACAATCTAAACATAGGAATGGTACTCACATTTCCCACCGGTACTTGCATTTCCCGATAGTGTTACACCATACCGACATAACACTACTCCCTTGATGAAGTCAGCGGACCCCAAAGGTCATACTCCACCAATCTCAACACCGGATGAAGTCAGCGGACCCGAAGATCATGCTTCACCGATATAACACCACGCTCATGATGAAGTCAGCGGACCCTGAAAGTCATGCTCCACCAATCACGTATTTCCATGATGAAGTCAGCGGACCTTAAAGATCATGCTTCATCAAACAACCATACCATAATCGAGCAAGAACCACCTATACCAAACATAGGTACAAAACAATAATTCTCTAAAAGAGAATCCGACACACACATCCCTTAACCGAGGGATTTCACCTTGCTTGCCAAACACGTCCATTATCTCTCAACGAGATTTACCACATTACCACCTTGGTGATAATTCTCATCCAAAATCATAAGTACAATTTAACCGAAATTGTACTCTACCACAATCGACCAAATCTAGGTCCCGACACAAGTTTCAGTTTACTAAAACATTGTCCGAAATCTCACACTAAAACCTCCTCGTGCGGAGTGTAACTCCTCCACTTGGAATTACGTTCCATAACCGCATCTCGTACACCCGTACAATGCTACCAAAGGTAGACTTTACCAATAATTGGGTTCGCACGGCCCATCACCATGTCTTGTTCCAACTTTGAGCATACCAAGGATCCTAACCTATCCTTGAACATTTCGAACGAAAAGTGTACCACAAATTACACGAACTATACACTCGCAATCATCCAATTGCTTTAGTTTGTCGAATTTCACCCGATCACTCATGAACCTAAGGGTTTCACTTCGGTACCTTAAGTACAATGTAACCGCAACACAATCGGAGTCGAACACCACGCTAGTAGGTATAAAAGAGGCACCTAATGTCGCGTCATAAAGACTCCATTACCAACACACATCGAGATTTAAAACACTCGATCTCAAGGGTTCCAACCAACCGACGAACCTCATGATTCGTTACTTCAACATCAAAGCGAACACGCGCTTAACAACCAAACACCAAAACCATTTCCGTGGCTTGGTAGAAACGTTTCCCAAATACTAAGGAATGCTTGGTTGCACCAAGTCTTACGCCCTTCGCCCGTCAATCAACCATCAACATAGGGTACTTCCATTAGGAACGTCACCCATAGCATAACATGCACAACAAAGGCACGCAACTCAAACTCAAACGGCATTTAATAAATAATCAAAAGACATATTTATCAAAATTAAACGTACCTTAACGTCTCCTGGCCGCACCCGTCCCCGCTAACTTGGGACATTCCGACTTACGATGTCCTTCTTTTTGGCAATTGAAGCACACCATACCATCACCCTTTGGTACCGAACATTCCCAAGACTTGTGACCCCTCACACCACAATTGTAACATCTAGCCGCACTAGAATCCGACATACCCGTTCGCGTACCACCCGTGCTCACACTCGGACCCTTAGCCCTCTTACTCGGAGCACCATAAGAAAAGACCCTTCGCTCACTTGAAGGTTCACCCTTTTTCGATCGTGAATACGACTCGAAACCTCTAGCCAAGTCGAATAATTCCGAAAATGATTTCGCTTGACCCCGGCTAATTTTACTTTTCAAGTCATCATTCAAGGTCCGATAGAAATCTCCCATCAACAAACGATCATTCCCCAAATACTCCGGACAAAAACGAGCCTTCGCCATAAAGATCGTCTTGAGAGTACTCAAATCGATAGATCCTTGTCGCAAATTTCGCAACTCATTACGCAATTCCCACAAATCGGCCGAAGTCTGGAACTCCTCGAAGAATTCCTCCTTAAAGTCGTCCCACGATAAAGCCATAAACGTCTCGCCACCGACAAGATCAATCTTACCATCCAACCAATCCCTTGCCCTACCCCGCAACAAACTCGTAGCGAGTCTCGTCTTTCTCTCGGGAGGGCAATCAATAGTACGGAAACACCCTTCGACGTCCGAAATCCAAGTTGTGCTTACCAAAGGATCCGGCTTTCCGTCATACATCGGGGGTTTAGTCCTCATGAAGCTCTTAAGATAACGCTCCATTTCACCACTACTTTGAAGTTCGGAATACCTCCTTTCCATTCTTTCTTCTAACGCACCCATTTGCTCCGCAACGGCGGCCGCAACCCTAGCATTAAACTCCACGTCATTCGCTTCGGTCTCGTTTCGCGTCGTCATTACAAAGAATGCAAAACGATTAGTCCACGAACGTGTAAACCCGTACGCACGACACAGCCCCATCTTGCTAAACACTCATCGTACATCACTTGTTAGACACGATTTGCACCCGTAATAAGGTTTGCAAGTTCTTATTACGCACACATGCCGCATCGACTCGTTAGTACAACGACCGTCTCGCTCGATGATATACACAAACACAACCAAAATTCTACGCGGTACAAACACACGCGAGAATTATTATCACAACACAACAACATATTAATAATATCAGCATTACTAATATAAACGTTAGTCAACCTATAGCCAAGGCACTAACCAAACCCATTCCGACCCGTAATCCTACAAGTCCCGCAACAATTTAAGCACACACAAGTCTAAGTCTAGGCACCTATCTCAAGTCACCTAAATCCCTTAGACCATGCTCTGATACCACTTGTAACGACCCAAACCAACCCGCGAACAAATCACGTTAAATTACAAAAAAAAAATTTGCTGAACTGCCACCTGGCGCGGCGCGCCACCAGGGGTGCGCGGCGCGCCAAACCTGTCTGTCCGGAAAGTCTTTAAACGCGAAAATGTTTGACTAGTTCCCGGCATATTTAGGCATAACGCTTTTAACCCCATGTTTCATATATAAAAACTAGCACGTTCTATTAATAAAATTATGTTTACGAAGCGGGGCCCACATCGACCCAAATTACCCTTTAAGTATCAAAATACAATTTTCGACCACAAGACTTTTAATACAAAACAAAGCCGAGCATGGCGACTGGGGATACGCTACCCAATCCTAATAAATCCAAAAGCAAGCCTTCTACGCAAACTATGCAAGTCCTCTAATCCTTGCGCTTACCCGAGCCACCATCCGCATGCAATCTATAAAAAGAGTCAACAACGAGAGGGTAAGCTAACGCTTAGTGAATGATAATATACTACATACATATATATGTATAAAATGGACACGCCACAAAATAACAAATACCGCATACCGAGGCATCCATATAAGGCACTACACTAAGCATACCGTACGATCTCTAAGCAACGAGCTAAAGATACAACAACAATATAAGTTCACCAACGACGATGTGAACAACGCCAAATAGCTACACCCGGAGGGTTAGCTACAACACAACAATACATTAATATATAACAATATAAACGAACACGGTTAACACCTTAACTCAATACCGAGAACCAAATACCACAATGAAGATTGGCCGAACTACACGAGCCTTAGTAATTCGAAACCACACGAGATTACTATCTTCACAACATCGAGGTTGGCCGAACTACTCGAGCCTTAGTAATCCGAAACCACACGAGATTACTACCTCAATAAGATGACCGAACTACACGAGTCACCATGAATCCGAACTACACGAGATTCATTTCCACAATACAATAAGATGACCGAAACCACACGCGTCATCGTGAATCCGAATACACACGCGATTCACTTCTCAATATTATACCCTTCGCCATTGGGGTTATATCAACCACATCACAACCACTTGTGATAATGTACACGCGAACGCGTACTTCGCCAAAGATGGTCAACCAAAACGCACAACCGTGCCAATTGGACTCATACAAAAGTCCATCAAATCCATCTATATGTGAAGTGAGCTCTATAGCCGAGAATCACTTCACCCGACCCGCACCCATCCTACACATACATATGCACATAGGATATTATCACTCACCTTGAAGTCTTGAAGAATGCTTCTAAGTAATCCGCAACTCGCCAATGGAAAGTACCAATACCGCCAAAATGATGCCGTCGACGAGTAGAACAACTTTAATGCTTGAGGTTTGACCCGAAACAACCTCCTTCTTCTTCAAATGGAGTTCTCTCTCACTAGAACTCAATCTCTCTCTAGGGTTTGAAGATGGGAGTGTTTGTGTGGGTGAGAAATGAGCTCCAATGGAGTTCTAGGTCAGTCTTGATGACCCCAAACCGACCCTAATTGAAAAGACCAAAATACCCCTCATTTAAACCTTTTAAAAAGGCTGAAAATTGCCTCTGCAGCAATCGGCGCGCCGCACCAGAAGGTGGAGCGCCGCTCCAAATAACTGGAAATTATGGTCGAGCCCAAAACAGGTTTCAGCAACTTGTTTTGGCCATAACTTTTCGACCGTAACTCCGTTTTCGATGAATCAAATATCGTTGGAAACGTAATAAGATATTCTATCCAATGGTAAGGCTTTGAAACATCAATTCAAACTTTATTTGGGGTTGAAAAGATACGTACACACCTTGTCACTTCAGACAACGTCCAGTTTCCTTCGATGTTCGAGCAAGCAACACGTACACATCATACACGCATCATACACCATAAATACATTATGTACAATAAATATTTGGGTCTTACAGTTATGTGGAAGAATCAATAGAGATTGTTGATGAGCAAGTAAGAAGAATTCGAAATAGACCAATAAGATCTTTCAAGGTTAAATGGAAGTATGGGAAGAAGATGGAGTATACATGGGAAACATAAGAATTTATTATAAAACAGTTTTCATCTTGCCACCTAGCTTGGATCACGAGGATGTGATCTGATTCAAGTGGGGGAGAGTTGTAACACCCCATCTTCTAAAGGTATTAACTTATTATTATTATTAATGTGTTAATTAACAAAACAATGTTAGAAAAAGGACCATATTTGTAAGAGAAAGGACCTATGGTGCAAGTTTTAAAGTTTTGATGGGTTAAAAGTGTTAATAAGTGATAAAACCTTTTTACAAAAAGCTGGACAGCAGCTTGAAATCTTAAAATGCTGAAATAAAAATATAGAACGAGAGAAGAGAGTGTGCGACGCTATTTTGGGCGAAACCATCACAAACCCTAGATTTTCTTCCATTCAATTGAATCTAAGGGTGCAATCAACTTAGTTACTACTTGCTAGTGCTACTAGAAGCTTTGATTTTTAATCTTCTTCATCTTTCTAGAGAATTGGGGGTTTTGTAACCTAACTTTGAGGTATGAATAATTATTACTTTAAATACGAAATTTTGTAATTAGATGATGTTCTTATTGTTAGAAACAAGATTTTTCAACTAAGTGAAACCCTAATTCGAATTTTAGGGTTAGGGTTTATGTGCCAAAATTAGGGAAAATTGTTGATTTTGTATGAAGATAAACTTGTAGTCAAAAAGCTTGTTGGATGGAGTCAAAAATATGACTTTGACTATGTTTTATGAAAAATAATGTTTTTGTAAGTTAGATATTGGATGACATGAGTAATGGGTTGGAAAGACTTGAAGTTTTGAGTCTTGAACTAATTAATTAGTGTCAAAATGGGTTTTCTGAGTTTAAAGGAAGAACCTTAGGTTTGATTGGTCTTGAATGACTTGTATGAATAAATTGTGATACATGTGTATGCTTGTATGATTAGGTTAAGATACTTGGAATTGGGCTTGAGGAATTATTGTGCTTTGGTTGTAATTGACTTGCTTGCGGTTAAGGTGAATTCATGATATATACTTGTATGTACGTTTTCGATTGAACTGTAGTGGCTCTAGTGTGTTTAAGCACACTAGAGTATATTTGTAGTGGCTTTAGGGTGCCTACGCGCTAAAGTATAATGTAGTGGCCTTGGTGTGTTTATGCACACTAGGGTATATTTTGTAGTGGCTCTAGTGAATTGATCACACATTAGAGTATATTTTGTAGTGGCTCTAGAAGTGTTCCGGAGCACTCTAGAGTATGTTGATGACACTTGATTATGTTATACGATGAGCTTACATCTCGGATGTAGGTGGGACTCTAATGGTGTCATTGATACCTTAGTTTGCCCAACGTAGTAGATTGCATACATATTTACATTTGTATATTATGTTCTCACTTAGCGTTAGCTTACTCTTGTGTTGTTTACATTTTTTATAGATTCGGGTGCGGATAAAGAAAAGGGTAAGCTTGATGATTAGCTTGTTGGTGTGAAGTTCTTTTGGATGTTGATATGCTCAACTAGACGTAGTTGGTTTATAGGTGCTTTTGAGTGGGATAGATATATCCTAAGGACCATGCTCATGAATTTTGGTTTCGTCATGTCAAAATGGGTCAAGCTGTAATAGTTGTTTGTAATGAGTCGGTTAATACTAATTAATGGTGGTAGTTTGTGAATATCTAAACTTGTTAAAAATGTTGCTTTGTATGTATCTAATGGCTCAAAACAGGTTGCGTTCATTGTTGTTGGTTGGAGTTAAAACGGGTCAGGTGACAAAATGGTTTTAAAAAAGGGGGGGCTCAAAACAGGTTGCGTTCATTGCAGTTATTGGTTTTTGGACGTTAAAGGTTAACTGTCATTTTTATAAAAGTTTAAACATTATTAAAATTTTAAAATTTTTTTTGCAGGCGAGCGAATGTATGGAGTATGATAGAAAGTGTGATGAGTTTAGACACCAATTTGCGAAGGATCTCAAACCTGATTTGATTGATAAAACTCAGGCTGCAACTAAAGATTTGCTTGCACGTATGAATGTTTCATTACATACGGTTGATTCTATATCCAAGCTGATTGAGAAAATGAGGGACGAAGAGTTACAACCTCAGCTCGTGGAATTCATTCAAGGGTAAACATCAAAATTCAAGATTGAAATTTGCTTTAGGTTTTAAATAAAGAGCTTTACCATCACAATTAAAAAAAAAATTGATTTTGTTTAGGTGAAAACTTGAACAAATTTACTTATGAATCGGTCGATATGTGCCTTATTTTAAAGATGGGTCAAATTAGTCAAACGGGTCGATACCTGCTAAAAGTTTTTCTTTTTGATGCATATAGCCTTCTAAAACATTTGTTACATAGTTTTGATTTTTTGATTTTGTAATGACAGTGTGTTTCTGTAGATATATTAAACCTATTGGCAAACTCAATTTGATCTTGTTTTTAAATTATGATTTTTTTATATGATGCAGATTAATTAGAATGTGGAAGTCAATGATCAAATGCCACCATGCACAATACATAAGAATCTCATTAGCTTACCATTCAAGCGTTTCAAAAACTCGAGCTCCCATCGACACCAAAGACCAGATCATGACTGACCTGCCACTCGAAACAGAATGCTTCGGGTCAAGTTTTTCATACGCCGAATCAAGGGATACTTTATATACGTAAGTATATATAGGCCGAGGATTCAAAAAGAATCCTAGAACCATAAGTAATTTTATTATTGTATTAATGGGTTGTGTTTATTACAACATGAACATTAAATATATATATATATATATATATATATATATATATATATATATATATATATATATATATATATATATATATATATATATATAGGGGCACGATCCATGGATAAGCTTAAAAGGAGTACAAACCGGATAAGCAAAATAAAAATTTTTTTTTTTTAATTTTTTTTTACATTCATAAATCTGCATTAAAATGCACCTCTAATCAATTTTTTTCATAAAAAAAAAAGTTCAAAATCTTTCAAAAATCAATGATGAATTGTAAAATTAACCATTCATCGGGTTAATTTATCATTCATCTTGTTTACGATTAATGATAAAATTAATCAATGCTAAAAAAAACCAGATGAATTGTTAAATTAATCATTCATCTGTTTTTTTATCATTCATCATAAACAGATGAATGGTTAAATTAACCATTCATCTACTTTTTTTTAGCATTGATTAATTTTATCATTCATCGCGAACAAAAATGAATGATAAATTAACCAGATGAATGGTTAATTTTACCATTCATCATCAATTTTTACCATTCATCATCGATGTTTACCATTCATCATCGATTTTCGAATGATTTTGTTCAAAAACTTTTTAAAATTTTTTCGTTTTCTTCTATTTGCATATTAAAGGATCGTTTTTTAAAAAAAAAAAATATTTGAAATTTTACTTATTCAGTTTGTGCCCCATTTAGTGCTTATCCATGGATTGGTCCACTAAATATATATATATATATATATATATATATATATATATATATATATATATATATATATATATATATATATATATATATATATATATATATATATATATGTATATATAATTTTTTTTTTTTTTTTTTTTTTTTTTTTTTGCTATTACAATGATGAGCATATAATTTCTTATCTTTATATCAAGGGAAACTTTATATATTTATGTATATATGGGCCGAGGATTCAAAAAGAAGCGGAGAACCAGAAAGTCAAAGGTTGATCTGGTAACTTGATCGATCAAGAAAAATATTTAAACTTGATCCGTTTGTTATTATAGCATTGTTGTATGTGTATACATGCTACGTACGACAGTTGGTCTACCTGTCAGCCGATCAACCTGTTAGCAGCCACAGGCTAGTTCTTCATGAAACTTATTAATCTCCAGTCTTGCATACGTACATCGTATTATTTTGATAATAGTTACTTTATTGATATTAGGCTATCAATCAACCTAAACACTACACTATTAAACATACATATAATCTTTAGTGTTTTATGTTTGACCCTAATTACATGATATCTATGTATATAGTTACCCGATGATGCATTTATCTTTAACATAATTACAAATGAATGACTAGTCCCGCATTGACTGCAAATAAAATTGATGGAAAGTATATAACTGCTATTTGGACTTGCTTTCATGCCGGTCTAGTAACGTGGACCTATGATTCAAGTGGAGGCATCAAAGAAGTTATTATTGAATGACGACTACTCTAGTCGGGATAAAGTCCAAATCATGTGGTCTAGGCATTTAACTCAACTCAAATCGACAAGGACATTAGGGTGTATACAATCCGATATTATTCGGTGTAAAGCTCAATTCATGCGGGCTTAGCTTTTTATTCAAATTATACAACTAATAATGTCCACTCTATTCAATCCCAACAACTTTTTTATTTTTATGATATATAATACTTTTTTATATTTTACGATTTAAAATATACTAATTTATAACACGCGCATTCGCGAAAATTTTTTGTTTTATTAAGTCATTTATGATAATGATCCAACAAACTGTAGTGCTGTAGTGACCTGAACTTTTCCATGTTTATATATATTAATTGAGATTGATATTTACATGATTAAATATTTCCAACATGTTAAGCAATCAAACTTGTTAAGACTTGATTAATTGAAATATGTTTCATATAGACAATTGACCACCCAAGTTGACCGGCGATTCACGAACGTTAAAACTTGTAAAAATGACATGACGATATATATATGGATATACATATGATTAACATGAGATTATGATAAGTAAGTATCTCCATAAGTATATTAACAATGAGTTATATACATATAAACAAGACTACTAACTTAAGGATTTCGAAACGAGACATATATGTAACGATTATCGTTGTAACGACATTTAAATGTATATATATCATATTAAGATATATTAATATATCATAATATCATGATAATATAATAATTTAACATCTCATTAGATATAATAAACAATGGGTTAACAACATTAATTGAGATCGTTAACTTAAAGGTTTCAAAACAACACTTACATGTAACGACTAACGATGACTTAACGACTCAGTTAAAATGTATATACATGTAGTGTATTTAGATGTATTAAAATACTTTTGGAAGACTTCAAGACATATATCAAAACACTCATACTTAACGAAAATGGTTACAGTTACTTTTCCATTCTTTTCTTTCATCAAGAATTCTAGTCGTATTCTTACCCGTGTTATACACAGCTTCAAAACGTACTTACTATGAGTATATACCAATAGGAACTAGCATGGGATTCCACTCTTGATTATGTCATGTATGACTAATCAATTTTAACTTCTACCATGAGCTAGTCAACTAACTAGAACTCCTTTTAACCCCACTCACCACTCACCAATTACCACTCATCATTCACTCCATTTCACTTCCAATTCTCTTTCTAATTCTCTCTCAACACACACACACACTATTATGAATGTATTTTTCCAGTAGTTAATCATCATCTTCATCAAAAATCACTTCAAGAATCAAGCTATAATCATCATAGGAAGAACACTTCAAGAACACTTCAAAAATCCCTTCAAGTTTACTAATTTACTTCCAAGCTTTCTAATCCATTTCAAGTAATCATCTAAGATCAAGAAACCTTTGTTATATACAGTAGGTTATCTTTCTTATTCAAGGTAATATTCATATTCAAACTTTGATTCAATTTCTATAACTATAAACTATCTTAATTCGAGTAAAAATCTTACTTGAACTTGTTTTTGTGTCATGATCCTACTTCAAGAACTTTCAAGCCATCCAAGATCCTTTGAAGCTAGATCATTTCTTGTCACTTCCAGTAGGTTTACCTACTAAACTTGAGGTAGTAATGATGTTCATAACATCATTCGATTCATATATATAAAACTATCTTATTCGAAGGTTTAAACTCGTAATCACTAGAACATAGTTTAGTTAATTCTAAACTTGTTCGCAAACAAAAGTTAATCCTTCTAACTTGACTTTTAAAATTAACTACACACATGTTCTATATCTATATGATATGCTAACTTAATGATTTAAAACCTAAAAACACGAAAAACACCGTAAAACCGGATTTACGCCGTCGTAGTAACACCGCGGGCTATTTTGGGTTAGTTAATTAAAAACTATGATAAACTTTGATTTAAAAGTTGTTATTCTGAGAAAATGATTTTTATTATGAACATGAAACTATATCCAAAAATTATGGTTAAACTCAAAGTGGAAGTATGTTTTCTAAAATGGTCATCTAGACGTCGTTCTTTCGACTGAAATGACTACCTTTACAAAAACGACTTGTAACTTATTTTTTCGACTATAAACCTATACTTTTTATGTTTAGATTCATAAAATAGAGTTCAATATGAAACCATAGCAATTTGATTCACTCAAAACGGATTTAAAATGAAGAAGTTATGGGTAAAACAAGATTGGATAATTTTTTTCATTTTAGCTACGTGAAAATTGGTAACAAATCTATTCCAACCATAACTTAATCAACTTGTATTGTATATTATGTAATCTTGAGATACCATAGACACGTATACAATGTTTCGACCTATCATGTCGACACATCTATATATATTTCGGAACAACCATAGACACTCTATATGTGAATGTTGGAGTTAGCTATACAGGGTTGAGGTTGATTCCAAAATATATATAGTTTGAGTTGTGATCAATACTGAGATACGTATACACTGGGTCGTGGATTGATTCAAGATAATATTTATCGATTTATTTCTGTACATCTAACTGTGGACAACTAGTTGTAGGTTACTAACGAGGACAGCTGACTTAATAAACTTAAAACATCAAAATATATTAAAAGTGTTGTAAATATATTTTAAACATACTTTGATATATATGTATATATTGTTATAGGTTCGTGAATCAACCAGTGGTCAAGTCTTACTTCTCGATGAAGTAAAAATCTGTGAAAGTGAGTTATAGTCCCACTTTTAAAATCTAATATTTTTGGGATGAGAATACATGCAGGTTTTATAAATGATTTACAAAATAGACACAAGTACGTGAAACTACATTCTATGGTTGAATTATCAAAATCGAATATGCCCCTTTTTATTAAGTCTGGTAATCTAAGAATTAGGGAACAGACACCCTAATTGACGCGAATCCTAAAGATAGATCTATTGGGCCTAACAAACTCCATCCAAAGTACCGGATGCTTTAGTACTTCGAAATTTATATCATATCCGAAGGGTGTCCCGGAATGATGGGGATATTCTTATATATGCATCTTTTTAATGTCGGTTACCAGGTGTTCACCATATGAATGATTTTTATCTCTATGTATGGGATGTGTATTGAAATATGAAATCTTGTGGTCTATTGTTACGATTTGATATATATAGGTTAAACCTATAACTCACCAACATTTTTGTTGACGTTTAAAGCATGTTTATTCTCAGGTAAATATTAAGAGCTTCCGCTGTTGCATACTAAAATAAGGACAAGATTTGGAGTCCATGTTTGTATGATATTGTGTAAAAACTGCATTCAAGAAACTGATTTCGATGTATCATATTTGTATTGTAAACCATTATGTAATGGTCGTGTGTAAACAGGATATTTTAGATTATCATTATTTGATAATCTACGTAAAGCTTTTTAAACCTTTTTTATGAAATAAAGGTTATGGTTTGTTTTAAAAATGAATGCAGTCTTTGAAAAACGTCTCATATAGAGGTCAAAACCTCTCAACGAAATCAATTAATATGGAACGTTTTTAATCAATAAGAACGGGACATTTCAGTTGGTATCCGAGCGTTGGTCTTAGAGAACCAGAAAATTTGCATTAGTGTGTCTTATCGAGTTTGTTAGGATGCATTAGTGAGTCTGGACTTCGACCGTGTTTTCTTTAAAAATGATTGCTTAACATTTTTGTTGGAAACTATATATTTTTAACATATGAATATTATGTGATATATTAATCTCTTAACGTGTTTGATATTATGTGATAGATGTCTACCTCTAGAACAAGTCCCATTGACTCACCTAATAATAATGAAGAGTCAAATGTAAATTGGAATGATTCGTGGACTGATTCACAAGTTCCCGAAGAGGAACCGGAAGAAGAGTCGGAACCGGAAGAAGAATCGGAACCGGAAGAAGAAATAGAACCGGTGGGGGAAATAATAAAACGGTTAAGTAAAAGAGAATCCTCAACCAACCGACCAAGGTTAATTATGGTCAATGGTGTTTCCGCCAAGGAAGCAAAATACTGGGAGGATTACCAATTCTCCGATGAATCCGATTCCGACGAGAATTCCGATGATGTTATAGAAATTACCCCAACTGAATTTAAAAAGGCAAAAGAAAATAATAAGGGAAAGGGCATAAAAATAGAGAAATCTAATTCCAACCCCGATGAACTTTATATCTATCGTCAACCCCCGAAGTCCTTAAGTTGTAACAATGACCCGGGAACCTCTAAACCACCAGGTTTTTCTAAACCAATGTGGACAACGACGGCTCGTATTAGGGGAACATCATATATCCCTAGAAACTTGGCAAAACGAACCAAAACCGAACAAGAAGAAACGAGCGAGTCGGAATAAGATAGTTGTATTCGTGTGGTGTAATATATGTAATATAGTGTACTTATGCTTTATGATATATGTAAAAATTGCTTGTATTAATAAGTATTTTTTTTATGAATCTAACTCTTGTCTATTTTACAGTATAAAAACACAAAATGGATAGACAACCCAATATTTTAAGAGACCTACCCAGAGACATGATTGATGAAATCTTGTCTAGAGTCGGTCAGAATTCCTCGGCACAACTATTTAAGGCGAGATCAGTTTGTAAGACATTCGAAGAACGTTCCAAGAATGCCTTGGTTTATAAAAGGCTTTCATTCGAAAGATGAGGGATATCACATTGGGAAATCCATAAGTTACGATGTGTTTACTTTGGCGCATATGTTGCGGGGAACCCAAATGCTATTTTACGCAACGGGTTAAGAAATTATTTTGACTCAGTATATCCGAATATAGGACTTCGTGATTTAGAAAAAGCGGCTAACATGCAACATAAAGAAGCATGTTATGCTTACGGGTTAGTAATGATCGCTTCTCACCAAAGTGAGAACAAGAACATCGGGCTACAACTATTTTGTACAACTATTAAACAAAACGTTCCCACAAGTGACGGAGTCGGTAATTGGGGTAAGAAATGAGGTTTTTAGGTTATTACGAGACTGTTGGTCATTACGTAACCCTCGTCCCTTTGACGACGTTACAACACGCTGTCTTATCAACGGCCATAACGGTTATGTTCCACAAGACCAAGGATGGGAAGTAGTCCTAGTAAAACCAGAATGCATGACTTGTTTCTGGACGTATGAATTACGTGTCTTTATTGCCTTTGCTGAACGACTTGTGTACTAGCTAGAATTATCTTCACAACTATCTTGTATCAAAGTTATTGTGTGCTATATTTCATGCTTTATGTAAAATAAGCGGTATTGTAAGTTTGTAAAATATTGTATAAAAGTTTGAACGCGAAATATTATTACAATCAGTTTTTCATATAGAATTGTAGTAGTTGAATTGTATATTAGCTACTAAGTATGAACTTAACGGGTAGGTACTACCCGAATTTAAACTTATAAAACGCTAATATGAAGAAAAAGCTTTTATAAATGAGTTCATATTATGCTACGAAATACTATTAACTACTCTTAATATTCTGTATGATTAACTTGTTCCATTTGACTATTTTGAAGGAAATGGCACCGACTACTCGACACACCGTAAATATGAATGAAGAGGAATTCCGTACTTTTCTAGCTTCAAACATAGCCGCAGTACAGGCTGCGCTACATACCAATAATAACCTTGGATCTGGCAGTACAGGAAATCGTGTAGGATGCACCTATAAAGAATTCACTTCCTGCAAACCTTTGGAATTTGATGGAACCGAAGGACCGATCGGATTGAAACGGTGGACCGAGAAGGTCGAATCGGTGTTTGCCATAAGTAAGTGTACTGAAGAGGACAAAGTGAAGTACGCTACGCATACCTTCACAAGTTCTGCGTTAACATGGTGGAATACCTATCTAGAGCAAGTGGAACAAGATGATGCGTACGCACTACCGTGGTCAGCATTCAAGCACTTGATGAACGAGAAGTACCGTCCCAGAACCGAGGTCAATAAGCTCAAGACAGAACTTAGAGGGGTACGAACCCAAGGATTTGATATTACCACGTACGAAAGACGATTCACAGAATTGTGCCTATTGTGTCCGGGAGCATTCGAAGATGAGGAAGAGAAGATCGACGCATTTGTAAAAGGATTACCGGAAAGAATCCAAGAAGATATAAGTTCACACGAGCCCGCCTCCATACAACAGGCATGTAGAATGGCTCACAAACTAGTGAACCAGATTGAAGAAAGAATTAAAGAACAGACTGCTGAAGAGGCCAATGTGAAGCAAGTCAAAAGAAAGTGGGAGGAAAACGGTGATAAGAATCACCAATACAACAACAACAGCAATTACAACAATAATCACAACAATTATCCCAATAATCGCAACATCAATCGCAACTACAACAAACGGCCCAACAACAACAACAACAACAACAACAACAGCAACAACAACAATCATCCCAACAACAATAATAACCGCAACAACAACAACAATCAGAAGCAGCTATGCCAAAGGTGTGAAAAGTATCACTCGAGGTTCTGCACCAAATTTTGCAACAAGTGTAAAAGAAATGGTCATAGCGCGGTGAAGTGTGAGGTCTACGGACCAGGGGTTAATAGAACGAAAGGAACAAATGGTGTCGAAACGAGTAATGGCGGAGCAAGTAGTGTCGGAGCAAGTTATGCCAATGTAGTTTGTTATAAATGTGAAAAACCGGGCCACATTATTAGAAATTGCCCGAACCAGGAGAATACGAATGGACAAGGCCGCGGAAGAGTTTTCAATATTAATGCGGCAGAGGCACAGGAAGACCCGGAGCTTGTTACGGGTACGTTTCTTATTGACAATAAATCTGCTTACGTTTTATTTGATTCGGGTGCGGATAGAAGCTATATGAGTAGAGATTTTTGTGCTAAATTAAGTTGTCCATTGACGCCTTTGGATAGTAAATTTTTACTCGAATTAGCAAATGGTAAATTAATTTCTGCAGATAATATATGTCGGAATCGAGAAATTAAACTGGTTAGCGAAACATTTAAGATTGATTTGATACCAGTAGAGTTAGGGAGTTTTGATGTGATAATCGGTATGGACTGGTTGAAAGAAGTGAAAGCAGAGATCGTTTGTTACAAAAATGCAATTCGCATTATACGAGAAAAAGGAAAACCCTTAATGGTGTACGGAGAAAAGGGCAACACGAAGCTACATATTATTAGTAATTTGAAGGCACAAAAACTAATAAGAAAAGGTTGCTATGCTGTTCTAGCACACGTCGAGAAAGTACAAACTGAAGAAAAGAGCATCAATGATGTTCCCATTGCAAAAGAATTTCCCGATGTATTTCCGAAAGAATTACCGGGATTACCCCCACAGCGATCCGTTGAATTTCAAATAGATCTTGTACCAGGAGCTGCACCAATAGCTCGTGCTCCTTACAGACTCGCACCCAGCGAGATGAAAGAACTGCAAAGCCAATTACAAGAACTTTTAGAGCGTGGTTTCATTTGACCAAGCACATCACCGTGGGGAGCTCCTGTTTTGTTTGTCAAGAAGAAAGATGGTACATTCAGGTTGTGTATCGACTACCGAGAGTTGAACAAACTTACCATCAAGAACCGCTATCCACTACCGAGAATCGATGACTTATTTGATCAACTACAAGGCTCGTCTGTTTATTCAAAGATTGACTTACGTTCCGGGTATCATCAAATGCGGGTGAAGGAAGATGATATTCCAAAGACTGCTTTCAGAACACGTTACGGCCATTACGAGTTTATGGTCATGCCATTTGGTTTAACTAATGCACCAGCTGTGTTCATGGACCTTATGAACCGAGTGTGTAGACCATACCTTGACAAGTTTGTCATTGTTTTCATTGATGACATACTTATTTACTCAAAGAATGACCAAGAACACGGTGAACATTTGAGAAAGGTGTTAGAAGTATTGAGGAAGGAAAAATTGTACGCTAAATTTTCAAAGTGTGCATTTTGGTTGGAAGAAGTTCAATTCCTCGGTCACATAGTGAACAAAAAAGGTATTAAGGTGGATCCGGCAAAGATAGAAACTGTTGAAAAGTGGGAAACCCCGAAAACTCCGAAACACATACGCCAGTTTTTAGGACTAGCTGGTTACTACAGAAGGTTCATCCAAGACTTTTCCAGAATAGCAAAACCCTTGACTACATTAACGCATAAAGGGAAGAAATTTGAATGTAAGGATGAACAAGAGAAAGTGTTTCAGTTATTGAAGAAAAAGCTAACTACGGCACCTATATTGTCATTGCCTGAAGGGAATGATGATTTTGTGATTTATTGTGACGCATCAAAGCAAGGTCTCGGTTGTGTATTAATGCAACGAACGAAGGTGATTGCTTATGCGTCTAGACAATTGAAGATTCACGAGAAAAATTATACGACGCATGATTTGGAATTAGGCGCGGTTGTTTTTGCATTAAAGACTTGGAGGCACTACTTATATGGGGTCAAAAGTATTATATATACCGACCACAAAAGTCTTCAACACATATTTAATCAGAAACAACTGAATATGAGGCAGCGTAGGTGGATTGAATTGTTGAATGATTACGACTTTGAGATTCGTTACTACCCGGGGAAGGCAAATGTGGTAGCCGACGCCTTGAGCAGGAAGGACAGAGTGAAATGTCCCGTTCTTATTGATTAAAAACGTTCCATATTAATTGATTTCGTTGCGAGGTTTTGACCTCTATATGAGACATTTTTCAAAGACTGCATTCATTTTTAAAACAAACCATAACCTTTATTTCATAAATAAAGGTTTAAAAAGCTTTACGTAGATTATCAAATAATGATAATCTAAAATATCCTGTTTACACACGACCATTACATAATGGTTTACAATACAAATATGTTACATCGAAATCAGTTTCTTGAATGCAGTTTTTACACAATATCATACAAACATGGACTCCAAATCTTGTCCTTATTTTAGTATGCAACAGCAGAAGCTCTTAATATTCACCTGAGAATAAACATGCTTTAAACGTCAACAACAATGTTGGTGAGTTATAGGTTTAACCTATATATATCAAATCGTAACAATAGACCACAAGATTTCATATTTCAATACACATCCCATACATAGAGATAAAAATCATTCATATGGTGAACACCTGGTAACCGACAATAACAAGATGCATATATAAGAATATCCCCATCATTCCGGGACACCCTTCGGATATGATATAAATTTCGAAGTACTAAAGCATCCGGTACTTTGGATGGGGTTTGTTAGGCCCAATAGATCTATCTTTAGGATTCGCGTCAATTAGGGTGTCTGTTCCCTAATTCTTAGATTACCAGACTTAATAAAAAGGGGCATATTCGATTTCGATAATTCAACCATAGAATGTAGTTTCACGTACTTGTGTCTATTTTGTAAATCATTTATAAAACCTGCATGTATTCTCATCCCAAAAATATTAGATTTTAAAAGTGGGACTATAACTCACTTTCACAGATTTTTACTTCGTCGGGAAGTAAGACTTCCACTGGTTGATTCACGAACCTTAAGTTCCTTGGATGAACCTACTGGAAAAGAGAAAAATGGATCTAGCTTCAATGGATCCTTGGATGGCTCAAAGTTCTTGAAGCAAAATCATGACACGAAAACAAGTTCAAGTAAGATCATCACTTGAAATAAGATTGTTATAGTTATAGAAATTGAACCAAAGTTTGAATATGATTATTACCTTGTATTAGAATGATAACCTACTGTAAGAAACAAAGATTTCTTGAGGTTGGATGATCACCTTACAAGATTGGAAGTGAGCTAGCAAACTTGAAAGTATTCTTGATTTTATGAAACTAGAACTTTTGGAATTTATGAAGAACACTTAGAACTTGAAGATAGAACTTGAGAGAGATCAATTAGATGAAGAAAATTGAAGAATGAAAGTGTTTGTAGGTGTTTTTGGTCGTTGGTGTATGGATTAGATATAAAGGATATGTAATTTTGTTTTCATGTAAATAAGTCATGAATGATTACTCATATTTTTGTAATTTTATGAGATATTTCATGCTAGTTGCCAAATGATGGTTCCCACATGTGTTAGGTGACTCACATGGGCTGCTAAGAGCTGATCATTGGAGTGTATATACCAATAGTACATACATCTAAAAGCTGTGTATTGTACGAGTACGAATACGGGTGCATACGAGTAGAATTGTTGATGAAACTGAACGAGAATGTAATTGTAAGCATTTTTGTTAAGTAGAAGTATTTTGATAAGTGTATTGAAGTCTTTCAAAAGTGTATAAATACATATTAAAACACTACATGTATATACATTTTAACTGAGTCGTTAAGTCATCGTTAGTCGTTACATGTAAATGTTGTTTTGAAACCTTTAGGTTAACGATCTTGTTAAATGTTGTTAACCCAATGTTTATAATATCAAAAGAGATTTTAAATTATTATATTATCATGATATTATGATGTACGAATATCTCTTAATATGATATATATACATTAAATGTCGTTACAACGATAATCGTTACATATATGTCTCGTTTCAAAATCATTAAGTTAGTAGTCTTGTTTTTACATATGTAGTTCATTGTTAATATACTTAATGATATGTTTACATATCATAATATCATGTTAACTATATATATAACCATATATATGTCATCATATAGTTTTTACAAGTTTTAACGTTCGTGAATCACCGGTCAACTTGGGTGGTCAATTGTCTATATGAAACCTATTTCAATTAATCAAGTCTTAACAAGTTTGATTGCTTAACATGTTGGAAACATTTAATCATGTAAATATCAATCTCAATTAATATATATAAACATGGAAAAGTTCGGGTCACTACAGTACCTACCCGTTAAATAAATTTCGTCCCGAAATTTTAAGCTGTTGAAGGTGTTGACGAATCTTCTGGAAATAGATGCGGGTATTTCTTCTTCATCTGATCTTCACGCTCCCAGGTGAACTCGGGTCCTCTACGAGCATTCCATCGAACCTTAACAATTGGTATCTTGTTTTGCTTAAGTCTTTTAACCTCACGATCCATTATTTCGACGGGTTCTTCGATGAATTGAAGTTTTTCGTTGATTTGGATTTCATCTAACGGAATAGTGAGATCTTCTTTAGCAAAACATTTCTTCAAATTCGAGACGTGGAAAGTGTTATGTACAGCCGCGAGTTGTTGAGGTAACTCAAGTCGGTAAGCTACTGGCCCGACACGATTAATAATCTTGAATGGTCCAATATACCTTGGATTTAATTTCCCTCGTTTACCAAATCGAACAACGCCTTTCCAAGGTGCAACTTTAAGCATGACCATCTCTCCAATTTCAAATTCTATATCTTTTCTTTTAATGTCAGCGTAGCTCTTTTGTCGACTTTGGGCGGTTTTCAACCGTTGTTGAATTTGGATGATCTTCTCGGTAGTTTCTTGTATAATCTCCGGACCCGTAATCTGTCTATCCCCCACTTCACTCCAACAAATCGGAGACCTGCACTTTCTACCATAAAGTGCTTCAAACGGCGCCATCTCAATGCTTGAATGGTAGCTGTTGTTGTAGGAAAATTCTGCTAACGGTAGATGTCGATCCCAACTGTTTCCGAAATCAATAACACATGCTCGTAGCATGTCTTCAAGCGTTTGTATCGTCCTTTCGCTCTGCCCATCAGTTTGTGGATGATAGGCAGTACTCATGTCTAGACGAGTTCCTAATGCTTGCTGTAATGTCTGCCAGAATCTTGAAATAAATCTGCCATCCCTATCAGAGATAATAGAGATTGGTATTCCATGTCTGGAGACGACTTCCTTCAAATACAGTCGTGCTAACTTCTCCATCTTGTCATCTTCTCTTATTGGTAGGAAGTGTGCTGATTTGGTGAGACGATCAACTATTACCCAAATAGTATCAAAACCACTTGCAGTCCTTGGCAATTTAGTGATGAAATCCATGGTAATGTTTTCCCATTTCCATTCCGGGATTTCGGGTTGTTGAAGTAGACCTGATGGTTTCTGATGCTCAGCTTTGACCTTAGAACACGTCAAACATTCTCCTACGTATTTAGCAACATCGGCTTTCATACCCGGCCACCAAAAATGTTTCTTGAGATCCTTGTACATCTTCCCCGTTCCAGGATGTATTGAGTATCTGGTTTTATGAGCTTCTCTAAGTACCATTTCTCTCATATCTCCAAATTTTGGTACCCAAATCCTTTCAGCCCTATACCGGGTTCCGTCTTCCCGAATATTAAGATGCTTCTCCGATCCTTTGGGTATTTCATCCTTTAAATTTCCCTCTTTTAAAACTCCTTGTTGCGCCTCCTTTATTTGAGTAGTAATGTTATTATGAATCATTATATTCATAGATTTTACTCGAATGGGTTCTCTGTCCTTCCTGCTCAAGGCATCGGCTACCACATTTGCCTTCCCCGGGTGGTAACGAATCTCAAAGTCGTAATCATTCAATAATTCAATCCACCTACGCTGCCTCATATTCAGTTGTTTCTGATTAAATATGTGTTGAAGACTTTTGTGGTCGGTATATATAATACTTTTGACCCCATATAAGTAGTGCCTCCAAGTCTTTAATGCAAAAACAACCGCGCCTAATTCCAAATCATGCGTCGTATAATTTTGTTCGTGAATCTTCAATTGTCTAGACGCATAAGCAATCACCTTCGTTCGTTGCATTAATACACAACCGAGACCTTGCTTTGATGCATCACAATAAATCACAAAATCATCATTCCCTTCAGGCAATGACAATATAGGTGCCGTAGTTAGCTTTTTCTTCAATAACTGAAACGCTTTCTCTTGTTCATCATTCCATTCAAATTTCTTCCCTTTATGCGTTAATGCAGTCAAGGGTTTTGCTATTCTGGAAAAGTCTTGGATGAACCTTCTGTAGTAACCAGCTAGTCCTAAAAACTGGCGTATGTGTTTCGGAGTTTTCGGGGTTTCCCACTTTTCAACAGTTTCTATCTTTGCCGGATCCACCTTAATACCTTCTTTGTTCACTATGTGACCGAGGAATTGAACTTCTTCCAACCAAAATGCACACTTTGAAAACTTAGCGTACAGTTCTTCCTTCCTCAATACTTCTAACACCTTTCTCAAATGTTCACCGTGTTCTTGGTCATTCTTTGAGTAAATAAGTATGTCATCAATGAAAACAATGACAAACTTGTCAAGGTATGGTCCACACACTCGGTTCATAAGGTCCATGAACACAGCTGGTGCATTAGTTAAACCAAACGGCATGACCATAAACTCGTAATGACCGTAACGTGTTCTGAAAGCAGTCTTTGGAATATCATCTTCTTTCACCCGCATTTGATGATACCCAGAACGTAAGTCAATCTTTGAATAAACAGACGAGCCTTGTAGTTGATCAAATAAGTCATCGATTCTCGGTAGTGGGTAGCGGTTCTTGATGGTAAGTTTGTTCAACTCTCGGTAGTCGATACACAACCTGAATGTACCATCTTTCTTCTTGACAAACAAAACAGGAGCTCCCCACGGTGATGTGCTTGGTCGAATGAAACCACGCTCTAAAAGTTCTTGTAATTGGCTTTGTAATTCTTTCATCTCGCTGGGTGCGAGTCTGTAAGGAGCACGAGCTATTGGTGCAGCTCCTGGTACAAGATCTATTTGAAATTCAACGGATCGATGTGGGGGTAATCCCGGTAATTCTTTCGGAAATACATCGGGAAATTCTTTTGCAACGGGAACATCATTGATGCTCTTTTCTTCAGTTTGTACTTTCTCGACGTGTGCTAGAACAGCATAGCAACCTTTTCTTATTAGTTTTTGTGCCTTCAAATTACTAATAAGATGTAGCTTCGTGTTGCCCTTTTCTCCGTACACCATTAAGGGTTTTCCTTTTTCTCGTATAATGCGAATTGCATTTTTGTAACAAACGATCTCCGCTTTCACTTCTTTCAACCAGTCCATACCGATTATCACATCAAAACTCCCTAACTCTACTGGTATCAAATCAATCTTAAATGTTTCGCTAACCAGTTTAATTTCTCGATTCCGACATATATTATCTGCTGAAATTAATTTACCATTTGCTAATTCGAGTAAAAATTTACTATCCAAAGGCGTCAATGGACAACTTAATTTAGCACAAAAATCTCTACTCATATAGCTTCTATCCGCACCCGAATCAAATAAAACGTAAGCAGATTTATTGTCAATAAGAAACGTACCCGTAACAAGCTCCGGGTCTTCCTGTGCCTCTACCGCATTAATATTGAAAACTCTTCCACGGCCTTGTCCATTCGTGTTCTCCTGGTTCGGGCAATTTCTAATAATGTGGCCTGGTTTTCCACATTTATAACAAACTACATTGGCATAACTTGCTCCGACACTACTTGCTCCGCCATTACTCGTTCCGACACCATTTGTTCCTTTCGTTCTATTAACCCCTGGTCCGTAGACCTCACACTTCGCCGCGCTATGACCATTTCTTTTACACTTGTTGCAAAATTTGGTGCAGAACCCCGAGTGATTCTTTTCACACCTTTGGCATAGCTGCTTCTGATTGTTGTTGTTGTTGCGGTTATTATTGTTGTTGGGATGATTGTTGTAGTTGCTGTTGTTGTTGTTGTTGTTGTTGTTGGGCCGTTTGTTGTAGTTGCGATTGATGTTGCGATTGTTGGGATAATTGTTGCGATTATTGTTGTAATTGCTGTTGTTGTTGTATTGGTGATTCTTATCACCGTTTTCCTCCCACTTTCTTTTGACTTGCTTCACATTGGCCTCTTCAGCAGTCTGTTCTTTAATTCTTTCTTCAATCTGGTTCACTAGTTTGTGAGCCATTCTACATGCCTGTTGTATGGAGGCGGGCTCGTGTGAACTTATATCTTCTTGGATTCTTTCCGGTAATCCTTTCACAAACGCGTCGATCTTCTCTTCCTCATCTTCGAATGCTCCCGGACACAATAGGCACAATTCTGTGAATCGTCTTTCATACGTGGTAATATCAAATCCTTGGGTTCGTAACCCTCTAAGTTCTGTCTTGAGCTTATTGACCTCGGTTCTGGGACGGTACTTCTCGTTCATCAAGTGCTTGAATGCTGACCACGGTAGTGCGTACGCATCATCTTGTCCCACTTGCTCTAGATAGGTATTCCACCATGTTAACGCAGAACCTGTGAAGGTATGCGTAGCGTACTTCACTTTGTCCTCTTCAGTACACTTACTTATGGCAAACACCGATTCAACCTTCTCTGTCCACCGTTTCAATCCGATCGGTCCTTCGGTTCCATCAAATTCCAAAGGTTTGCAGGCAGTGAATTCTTTGTAGGTGCATCCTACACGATTTCCTGTACTGCTAGATCCAAGGTTATTGTTGGTATGTAGCGCAGCCTGTACTGCGGCTATGTTTGAAGCTAGAAAAGTACGGAATTCCTCTTCATTCATATTCACGGTGTGTCGAGTAGTCGGTGCCATTTCTTTCACAATAGTCAAATGGAACAAGTTAATCATACAGAATGTTAAGAGTAGTTAATAGTATTTCGTAGCATAATATGAACTCATTTATAAAAGCTTTTTCTTCATATTAGCGTTTTATAAGTTTAAATTCGGGTAGTACCTACCCGTTAAGTTCATACTTAGTAGCTAATATACAATTCAACTACTACAATTCTATATGAAAAACTGATTGTAATAATATTTCGCGTTCAAACTTTTATACAATATTTTACAAACTTACAATACCGCTTATTTTACATAAAGCATGAAATATAGCACACAATAACTTTGATACAAGATAGTTGTGAAGACAATTCTAGCTAGTACACAAGTCGTTCGGCAAAGGCAATAAAGACACGTAATTCATACGTCCAGAAACAAGTCATGCATTCTGGTTTTACTAGGACTACTTCCCATCCTTGGTCTTGTGCAACATAACCGTTATGGCCGTTGATAAGACAGCGTGTTGTAACATCATCAAAGGGACGAGGGTTACGTAATGTCCAACAGTCCCGTAATAGTCTAAAAACCTCATTTCTTACCCCAATTACCGACTCCGTCACTTGTGGAAACGTTTTGTTTAATAGTTGTAGCCCGATGTTCTTGTTCTCACTTTGGTGAGAAGCGAACATTACTAATCCGTAAGCATAACATGCTTCTTTATGTTGCATGTTAGCCGCTTTTTCTAAATCACGAAGTCCAATATTCGGATATATTGAGTCAAAATAATTTCTTAACCCGTTGCGTAAAATAGCATTTGGGTTCCCCGCAATATATGCGTCAAAGTAAACACATCGTAACTTATGGGTTTCCCAATGTGATATCCCCCATCTTTCAAAAGAAAGTCTCTTATAAACCAAGACATTCTTGGAACGTTCTTCGAATGTCTTACAAACTGATCTCGCCTTAAATAGTTGTGCCGAAGAATTCTGGCCGACTCTAGACAAGATTTCATCAATCATGTCTCCGGGTAGGTCTCTTAAAATATTGGGTTGTCTATCCATTTTGTGTTTTTAAACTGTAAAATAGACAAGAGTTAGTTTCATAAAAAAATACTTATTAATACAAGCAATTTTTACATATATCATAAAGCATAAGAACACTATATTACATATATTACACCACACGAATACAACTATCGTATTCCGACTCGCTCGTTTCTTCTTCTTCAGTTTTGGTTCGTTTTGCCAAGTTTCTAGGGATATATGATGTTCCCCTAATACGAGCCGTCGTTGTCCACATTGGTTTAGAAAAACCTGGTGGTTTAGAGGTTCCCGGGTCATTGTTACAACTTAAGGACTTCGGGGGTTGACGATACATATAAAGTTCATCGGGGTTGGAATTAGATTTCTCTATTTTTATGCCCTTTCCCTTATTATTTTCTTTTGCTTTTTTAAATTCAGTTGGGGTAATTTCTATAACATCATCGGAATTCTCGTCGAAATCCGATTCATCGGAGAATTGGTAATCCTCCCAATATTTTGCTTCCTTGGCGGAAACACCATTGACCATAATTAACCTTGGTCGGTTGGTTGAGGATTTTCTTTTACTTAACCGTTTTATTATTTCCCCCACCGGTTCTATTTCTTCATCCGGTTCCGATTCTTCTTCCGGTTCCGATTCTTCTTCCGGTTCCGACTCTTCTTCCGGTTCCTCTTCGGGAACTTGTGAATCAGTCCACGAATCATTCCAATTTACATTTGACTCTTCATTATTATTAGGTGAGTCAATGGGACTTGTTCTAGAGGTAGACATCTATCACATAATATCAAACGCGTTAAGAGATTAATATATCACATAATATTCACATGTTAAAAATATATAGTTTCCAACAAAATTTGTTAAGCAATCATTTTTCAAGTAAACACGGTCAAAGTCCAGACTCACTAATGCATCCTAACAAACTCGATAAGACACACTAATGCAAAATTCTGGTTCTCTAAGACCAACGCTCGGATACCAACTGAAATGTCCCGTTCTTATTGATTAAAAACGTTCCATATTAATTGATTTCGTTGCGAGGTTTTGACCTCTATATGAGACATTTTTCAAAGACTGCATTCATTTTTAAAACAAACCATAACCTTTATTTCATAAATAAAGGTTTAAAAAGCTTTACGTAGATTATCAAATAATGATAATCTAAAATATCCTGTTTACACACGACCATTACATAATGGTTTACAATACAAATATGTTACATCGAAATCAGTTTCTTGAATGCAGTTTTTACACAATATCATACAAACATGGACTCCAAATCTTGTCCTTATTTTAGTATGCAACAGCAGAAGCTCTTAATATTCACCTGAGAATAAACATGCTTTAAACGTCAACAACAATGTTGGTGAGTTATAGGTTTAACCTATATATATCAAATCGTAACAATAGACCACAAGATTTCATATTTCAATACACATCCCATACATAGAGATAAAAATCATTCATATGGTGAACACCTGGTAACCGACAATAACAAGATGCATATATAAGAATATCCCCATCATTCCGGGACACCCTTCGGATATGATATAAATTTCGAAGTACTAAAGCATCCGGTACTTTGGATGGGGTTTGTTAGGCCCAATAGATCTATCTTTAGGATTCGCGTCAATTAGGGTGTCTGTTCCCTAATTCTTAGATTACCAGACTTAATAAAAAGGGGCATATTCGATTTCGATAATTCAACCATAGAATGTAGTTTCACGTACTTGTGTCTATTTTGTAAATCATTTATAAAACCTGCATGTATTCTCATCCCAAAAATATTAGATTTTAAAAGTGGGACTATAACTCACTTTCACAGATTTTTACTTCGTCGGGAAGTAAGACTTCCACTGGTTGATTCACGAACCTTAAGTTCCTTGGATGAACCTACTGGAAAAGAGAAAAATGGATCTAGCTTCAATGGATCCTTGGATGGCTCAAAGTTCTTGAAGCAAAATCATGACACGAAAACAAGTTCAAGTAAGATCATCACTTGAAATAAGATTGTTATAGTTATAGAAATTGAACCAAAGTTTGAATATGATTATTACCTTGTATTAGAATGATAACCTACTGTAAGAAACAAAGATTTCTTGAGGTTGGATGATCACCTTACAAGATTGGAAGTGAGCTAGCAAACTTGAAAGTATTCTTGATTTTATGAAACTAGAACTTTTGGAATTTATGAAGAACACTTAGAACTTGAAGATAGAACTTGAGAGAGATCAATTAGATGAAGAAAATTGAAGAATGAAAGTGTTTGTAGGTGTTTTTGGTCGTTGGTGTATGGATTAGATATAAAGGATATGTAATTTTGTTTTCATGTAAATAAGTCATGAATGATTACTCATATTTTTGTAATTTTATGAGATATTTCATGCTAGTTGCCAAATGATGGTTCCCACATGTGTTAGGTGACTCACATGGGCTGCTAAGAGCTGATCATTGGAGTGTATATACCAATAGTACATACATCTAAAAGCTGTGTATTGTACGAGTACGAATACGGGTGCATACGAGTAGAATTGTTGATGAAACTGAACGAGAATGTAATTGTAAGCATTTTTGTTAAGTAGAAGTATTTTGATAAGTGTATTGAAGTCTTTCAAAAGTGTATAAATACATATTAAAACACTACATGTATATACATTTTAACTGAGTCGTTAAGTCATCGTTAGTCGTTACATGTAAATGTTGTTTTGAAACCTTTAGGTTAACGATCTTGTTAAATGTTGTTAACCCAATGTTTATAATATCAAAAGAGATTTTAAATTATTATATTATCATGATATTATGATGTACGAATATCTCTTAATATGATATATATACATTAAATGTCGTTACAACGATAATCGTTACATATATGTCTCGTTTCAAAATCATTAAGTTAGTAGTCTTGTTTTTACATATGTAGTTCATTGTTAATATACTTAATGATATGTTTACATATCATAATATCATGTTAACTATATATATAACCATATATATGTCATCATATAGTTTTTACAAGTTTTAACGTTCGTGAATCACCGGTCAACTTGGGTGGTCAATTGTCTATATGAAACCTATTTCAATTAATCAAGTCTTAACAAGTTTGATTGCTTAACATGTTGGAAACATTTAATCATGTAAATATCAATCTCAATTAATATATATAAACATGGAAAAGTTCGGGTCACTACACAGAGAACCCATTCGAGTAAAATCTATGAATATAATGATTCATAATAACCTTACTACTCAAATAAAGGAGGCGCAACAAGGAGTTTTAAAAGAGGGAAATTTAGAGGATGAAATACCCAAAGGATCGGAGCAGCATCTTAATATTCGGGAAGTCGGAACCCGGTATAGGGCTGAAAGGATTTGGGTACCAAAATTTGGAGATATGAGAGTAATGGTACTTAGAGAAGCTCATAAAACCAGATACTCAATACATCCTGGAACGGGGAAGATGTACAAGGATCTCAAGAAACATTTTTGGTGGCCGGGTATGAAAGCCGATGTTGCTAAATACGTAGGAGAATGTTTGACGTGTTCTAAGGTCAAAGCTGAGCATCAGAAACCATCAGGTCTACTTCAACAACCCGAAATCCCAGAATGGAAATGGGAAAACATTACCATGGATTTCATCACTAAATTGCCAAGGACTGCAAGTGGTTTTGATACTATTTGGGTAATAGTTGATCGTCTCACCAAATCAGCACACTTCCTGCAAATAAGAGAAGATGACAAGATGGAGAAGTTAGCACGACTGTATTTGAAGGAAGTCGTCTCCAGACATGGAATACCAATCTCTATTATCTCTGATAGGGATGGCAGATTTATTTCAAGATTCTGGCAGACATTACAGTAAGCATTAGGAACTCGTCTAGACATGAGTACTGCCTATCATCCACAAACTGATGGGCAGAGCGAAAGGACGATACAAACGCTTGAAGACATTCTACGAGCATGTGTTATTGATTTCGGAAACAGTTGGGATCGACATCTACCGTTAGCAGAATTTTCCTACAACAACAGCTACCATTCAAGCATTGAGATGGCGCCGTTTGAAGCACTTTATGGTAGAAAGTGCAAGTCTCTGATTTGTTGGAGTAAAGTGGGAGATAGACAGATTACGGGTCCGGAGATTATACTAGAAACTACCGAGAAGATCATCCAAATTCAACAACGGTTGAAAACCGCCCAAAGTCGACAAAAGAGCTACGCTGACATTAAAAGAAAAGATATAGAATTTGAAATTGGAGAGATGGTCATGCTTAAAGTTGCACCTTGGAAAGGCGTTGTTCGATTTGGTAAACGAGGGAAATTAAATCCAAGGTATATTGGACCATTCAAGATTATTGATCGTGTCGGACCAGTAGCTTACCGACTTGAGTTACCTCAACAACTCGCGGCTGTACATAACACTTTCCACGTCTAGAATTTGAAGAAATTTTTTGCTAAAGAAGATCTCACTATTCCGTTAGATGAAATCCAAATCAACGAAAAACTCCAATTCATCGAAGAACCCGTCGAAATAATGGATCGTGAGGTTAAAAGACTTAAGCAAAACAAGATACCAATTGTTAAGGTTCGATGGAATGCTCGTAGAGGACCCGAGTTCACCTGGGAGCGTGAAGATCAGATGAAGAAGAAATACCCGCATCTATTTCCAGAAGATTCGTCAACACCTTCAACAGCTTAAAATTTCGGGACGAAATTTATTTAACGGGTAGGTACTGTAGTGACCCGAACTTTTCCATGTTTATATATATTAATTGAGATTGATATTTACATGATTAAATGTTTCCAACATGTTAAGCAATCAAACTTGTTAAGACTTGATTAATTGAAATATGTTTCATATAGACGATTGACCACCCAAGTTGACCGGCGATTCACGAACGTTAAAACTTGTAAAAACGACATGACGATATATATATGGATATACATATTGTTAACATGAGATTATGATAAGTAAGTATCTCCATAAGTATATTAATAATTAGTTATATACATATAAACAAGACTACTAACTTTAGGATTTCGAAACGAGACATATATGTAACGATTATCGTTGTAACGACATTTAAATGTATATATATCATATTAAGATATATTAATATATCATAATATCATAATAATATAATAATTTAACATCTCATTAGATATAATAAACAATGGGTTAACAACATTAATTGAGATCGTTAACTTAAAGGTTTCAAAACAACACTTACATGTAACGACTAACGATGACTTAACGACTCAGTTAAAATGTATATACATGTAGTGTATTTAGATGTATTAAAATACTTTTGGAAGACTTCAAGACATATATCAAAACACTCATACTTAACGAAAATGGTTACAGTTACTTTTCCATTCTTTTCTTTCATCAAGAATTCTAGTCGTATTCTTACCCGTATTATACACAGCTTCAAAACGTACTTACTATGGGTATATACCAATAGGAACTAGCATGGGATTCCACTCTTGATTATGTCATGTATGACTAATCAATTTTAACTTCTACCATGAGCTAGTCAACTAACTAGAACTCCTTTTAACCCCACTCACCACTCACCAATTACCACTCATCATTCACTCCATTTCACTTCCAATTCTCTTTCTAATTCTCTCTCAACACACACACACTATTATGAATGTATTTTTCCACTAGTTAATTATCATCTTCATCAAAAATCACTTCAAGAATGAAGCTATAATCATCATAGGAAGAACACTTCAAGAACACTTCAAAAATCCCTTCAAGTTTACTAATTTACTTCCAAGTTTCTAATCCATTCCAAGTAATCATCTAAGATCAAGAAACCTTTGTTATATACAGTAGGTTATCTTTCTTATTCAAGGTAATATTCATATTCAAACTTTGATTCAATTTCTATAACTATAAACTATCTTAATTCGAGTAAAAATCTTACTTGAACTTGTTTTTGTGTCATGATCCTACTTCAAGAACTGTGACGACCCGGGAATTGCCGACCAAATCTAAACTTGATATTTATTTGAATTCGACACGATAAGCAAAGTCTGTAATATTGAGTCTGAAAAATCTTGAATTGTGTTCCTAGATTCATTAGACCTTTGACTGTTCTCGACAATTCACGAAACTATTTGTAAATAGATACATATATATTCAAATATATGAATATATAATACATAGATATGAAATATGAGACATATAATTGGTTATATTATTATTATCATTAATAATAATATTATTTTTAATTATTAATATCATTATTATTAATTATTATTAAACTTAGTATTTTTATTAAAAATTATTATCATTATCTTTATTATGTATATCAATTTTATAATAATTAATATTAAAGGTATTATTATTAATATATTTATAAAATATTAATATTAAATAATTAAATAGACAGCTTCCATCACTTTCAAGAATTTGATTTCCTGTCTATAAAAGATTACAATAAAAATCGAATCAACACTAAGACAACCAATTAGAAAACAAATTCAGTTGGTAATTGTACAAAATCAGACGCAAATGGATATATGTTTAATTATTTATTTTGTTTTGTTTTGATCAATATCATAGGTACACATATCTACATCTTTATAATTGAGAAAAAAATAATAATAAAAATCAATCAATAATACATCACTTTATCTTCTGTCCATTCTCACAATTCATTTGTTCCACTATCTATATTATATGTACATTTATATATAGAGTACATGATAGGAAAATGATAAACAAAAACCAACTAGCTGCTCGAACCCTTGTGATTATCATGGCAATTGAGTGCTTCAAACATTGCAACCACCTATTTTCTTCCTTTATTTTTCTAAAAACGAACCAGGCCTCCACCACCATAACTGAAAAACAAACCACCACATGATCGAGGTAAAGTACTTCTGCTATTGTATCTTGTTCTGTTTCTGCTCGAGACTAAACAACCCTGCAAACCAGAAAATTTCTACAACTTATCGAGAATTGAAGAAGACTACTGCTACTGATATATGTCCTCTGGTTACAGCTCTATACCATCATCACCTCACCTCTCAAATCACCACCTGCATCATTTAAACAAAAACAAATCAATTACCATGTTTTACTTCTATTACTTGATCATTATCACAATCTCAATTAAAACCTTGACCACCACAGACAACCCTATACCATAACCACAGACCCTAAGGATTTCCAAACATCATCATCAATCTGAATCATTCTCGAACACCATTAACCGCTGCTTTAATTTCTGTTTCTATTTTAAATGACCATCAAAGATTATCAAGACCCACTATTACACTACTAACATAATTGACCACCACAAAACACATCCTACTACCATGACTGACTAAAATAAAGGATTACCTCTTGAGTTATTCCAAGTTCTATCAATCCAAAACCCACTCAAAAACACACCTGCTGCTACATGAGTGTTAGACTACAACTATTGCAACCCATCTGCTATTGATATGCATCTGCTTCTATTGTCAATGAAAACTAAAATCACCACTACAACTCACCAAGAACAATCATAAATTACTACTCTTGATTCGAATAAATGGGTATACAGAAAATATAGAAGAATTTAAGAATTTAAGAGAATAATAATTGAATCGAATACTTACTTGAATCAATTGAGTAATCGATTACATAATAGATTGATGATGATAACGATTAACGATGATTGAAAACGGAAAATGACCTTGAACGATGATGGTGATGAATCGGTGACTTGATTATACCTTGATGATTATTGATTGAACGATTGATCGATTAAACATCCCATCCCATAGCTCCCATAAACCGTGACCTGATCTGCGTTTGGATTGTGCTTTTCTCGATCTGTTTAATTGCCGACAACAGAAAACACAGACCCCCTTTTATATTAGGTAACATAATTATAATAATAATAATAATAATAATTATTATTATTATTATTATTATTATTATTATTATTATTATTATTATTATTATTATTATTATTATCATTATTATTATTATTATTATTATTATCATAACTAGTATTATTACTAGTATTATTATAGTTATTACAAATATTATTATCAAAGTATTATCAATATTATTATACAAGTATTATTAATATTAATATTAGTATTATTAAAATTATCATTTTTATTAAAAATTTGCAATATTATTATTATTATTATTAGTATAAAAAAAATTAATATTTTTATCGATAAAACTATCATTATTATTATTATTATTAGAGTTATCATTATCTTTATTATTTATATCATTATTATTATCTTTATGAGTATTACTAATATTTTTACAAAATTACTAGTATCATTATTAATTTAACATTAAATTTTTTTTAATATCGTTATTTGTATTACTAATATTACCACTATTATTATTATTATTAATTTCACAAATATTATTTATATAAAATATAATTATAACACTTAGCATAACAAAATTTATATTTTTATATATATAAAAAGAATATATGAAACATAGGAGTTATTAATATAAAAATGAACTAACTAATAAACATTTATATATACATATATATATATATATATATATATATATATATATATATATATATATATATATATATATATATATATATATATATATTTGTTCGATTTCAATTATATGTGTTAATATATATACTTGATATAGGTTCGTGAATCCGAGGCCAACCCTATACTTGTTCAATGTCGTCATATGTATTTTTACTACAAGATACATTAGGTGAGTTTCATTTGCTCCCTTTTTAATTGCTTTTGCAATATATATTTTTGGGCTGAGAATACATGCGCTGCTTTTATAAATGTTTACAAAATAGACACAAGTACTTAAAAATATATTCTACGTTGAGTTGTACCACTGGCATACTTCCCTGTAGCTTGGTAACTACTATTTACATGTGGTATTGTAAACGCGAATCCTGTTGATAGATCTATCGGGCCTGACAACCCCAACCGGACTGGACGACCAGTATTCAACGGTTGCACAGTACTTCGTTTCGGTGACTACACTTGGTACGGTGTAGTGAGATTTCATAATAAAGGGAATATGCGACGTGATTAAATGTTAAGTATGGTTACCAAGTGCTCAACCACTTAGAATGCTTTACATACACTTGAGAGTGTATTATGTTTATGATTATGAAATCTTGTGGTCTATTAATATATTGAAATAATTGATACGATAAACCTATGAACTCACCAACCTTTTGGTTGACACTTTTAAGCATGTTTATTCTCAGGTACGAATTAAGCCTTCCGCTGTGCATTTGCTCATTTTAAGGACATTACTTGGAGTCGATCATCGCAATGGGACCAAATGTTGATGACTTCGTCCAGGAGGATAAGGACGGGTTGTTACAGGTGGTATCAGAGCGTTGGTCCTAGCGAACCAGGTCTTGCATTAGTGTATCTAACTGATAGTTATTAGGATGCATTAGCGAGTCTGGACTTCGACCTTAGCTGCATATTATAAGTATTGTTTATCATTTCTAGTGAAAAACTACCTGCTTATCATTCCTAAGTCTAGACATGACTTCCTGTACTTATTTGATAGGTAGTGTATAGATAAATTCATATCTTAGCGTATCTGTTACTGTAGACTTTATCTGACACGTTTCCTTAAATCCCTTCGTAATCTACGGGATCTTCTGTACTATGTATAGGTATTCTATATAATTAGAATACCATCCGATATCCGAAAATCATTTCATATCAAAAAATCCTTTATTCAATCGTACGCAATGGAACTCACCATTAGATCAAGTCTCTCGGATTTCGATATGGAGTCCCACTCCAGCTCCGAAAGCAGCGTCACCAGAATGAATCAATAAATCAGCCATCCTCAATTTATCTGATGGGTTCGTAGTCGACTTAACCAATGGAGACGAGAAGAAGGCGATCCCTTCCACCAACCGAATTCACCTTTTGGCGAAGAACCTGAATCACTTACCGACGAATCAATCCGAAACACCATTTTCACCCTCATTTCCCGAATATCTCAACACGATTATATTTTTTTTTAAATTCTAAACTTTATTCATCCGCTCGTTTCGACCGCCAATCATCCCGGAGTAATAGAAGAAGTCAACGAGCTTTGCGCTCGAGTAGTAGCTTTGGAGAATATGGTGCAGAACCTACCAGCTTCAGCAACATCACCAGCACCAACAGTATCAACATCACATGCCTCAACATCTCATTCTATACCTTGAGCATAATCATCATTCTACGTATCGTTCTATCTACTTTATCTTCGTTCTACATATCGTTCTACATCGATTATCTTCGCTCGACATGGCGATTATATAATTTCTAAAGTTTTAGAGATTATGTAATCTAGTTCCAACGATAAATCAAATGAGTTTAATATCTTATTAACTCATAAAATCCATGATTACATCTGAAGAAAATATATATATGTACGTATATTTTCATAAAGATTGTAATTAAAAATTCTTTCGTACAAACTGTTAATGGTGAATATATTTTAACGGGTAGGTAATACCCGAGGAATATTTAGATTTCACATTAATATGTTGCACTGTACATTCATCGAATCTGATTCAACGGTCATTTACTATCCTATGTACAACCACCGATATACGTATCCGTTCACCACAGAATAACCATTTCCATTTAAATTTCATATTTGGATTTTTACCTATCAGAATCCAACAAGTGGCATAATGAAGAAAACATTGGACAAAATAAAATTTGTTAGAAACAAACGAATTAACTAATTGAAATTTTGTTAAGAATCCACGCTAACTGTTCCAGCTAACTGTTCCTAGCTAACTGATTACATTTTATTTATCGCAATTTAATTATCGCAATTTTATTTATCGTCATTTAATTTCTGTTATTTACTTTATGCATTTAATTTATCGTCATTTAATTTCTGTTATTTATTTTACGCACTTTAAATATCGGGACACGTATACAAGGTTTTGACATATCATATCGACGCATCTATATATATTATTTGGAATAACCATACACACTCTATATGCAGTAATGCGGGAGTTAGCTATACAGGGTTGAGGTTGATTCTCAAATAATATATATACTTTGAGTTGTGATCGAGTCTGAGACATGTACACGGGTCACGATACGTATTAATTAATTCGAATATTATAAATTAAATTATATATGAATTATTGGACTGTTAACTGTGGACTATCGATTGGAACTATCAACATTGGACAATTAAAAAAAATGAATTAAAATATTAATTATAACATATGAAACTAAACAATTCTTCAAGTTTGCCACTTGATTTCATCTTAAACCTCATTCGTATCTTGACGATTACAATCTGCGTTCAAACCTTTCACGATTCTTGAAAACACCTCGATCGAGAGGATGAACCAGCCGCACTTCATCTACGGAAGAAAAGATTGATGCATATAGTTATACACCTGAAAAACCCTCAGAAACTGAGTAAACGTTTAACATGTAGCTGTACTAATTTCTTTAGTGTTATTATTACCCAAAATGATTTGGTAATCCCTTTCAAAATAGCAAATTTTATCACAGCTCCAGCAAGTCAACTCCGACTTTTCATTTGAAATAACCTTAATATAACCTTGATATATATGCGTACTCTTTATTGTTACTGGAGAATCTTTTATATTCCACCATATTACCATCAGCGTTTAATCATCTAAAAACACAATTCTCCTGAAACCACCTCGGTTGACCCAGATCCGTTAACTTTGAAAATACTGACGAAGTAGTATGTTGTAGATGGTCTTAATGGCTAAAAGTTGATGATAAAGAAGGAAGTGCTAGGAACGCTCGATAGAAAATTTGGTACTGAAAAACGGATTGAGCTAACCATGAAGGAGACCATGGACAAATACAAGGACCAAACCCTATATTCATGAATTCAGGTAATTCTGAATCCGATGAAATCTTTAGATATTATCCTGCTCCGAAGTCATGTTAAAATCTTGCGGAAAAGTTTTCCTTATCAACTTTCAAACTTAGAAATTTCAAAATATCATCGTAAATATCTTCGATATTTCTGAGGATATTTTCATAAATATTCTTGTCCAAAATTATCTACCTCTTCGTGTTTTCTGTATTCCATTATATTGGAAACTTCTGTAAAATCTAAGTATAAATTACGAGTGAATTATTGAGAAATGTTGGGAATTGAAGCATGAGTTAGTATAATATAATGACGCTTGGCCAACGTGATTATATTACAGTAAGTCATGCTAAAAATTCTAATGAAGCGTGATGATGATTCACAGATCATAACATCATCATATGCCATGTTACACGACCCTTTCATTTTACTTAAGCTCTAAGTATATCATGGAAATATTTCCTTGATAATTCTGTTCTTCTGTAATTCCAACAATGTGTTGATAAATCGTACTATTACATTTCTTTCTGATTAGGAGATTTCCTTAAATTCCTTGAATTCCGGAAATCCACCGTGACTACATCAATAAGTTAAATCTCTATCTCAATCTTTTGTGACAGCTTCATTCGTACACTTCACATAACTGAATCGTTTTATCGATATTAATCAATAATGATAAAACTCTAATTATCAACTCATATTCGTCATGAAAACATTTTTATTGTTAGCCATGACGACCTCACTCAAATTTCGGGACGAAATTTCTTTAACGGGTAGGTACTGCGACGACCCGGGAATTGCCGACCAAATCTAAACTTGATCTTTATTTGAATTCGACACGATAAGCAAAGTCTGTAATATTGAGTCTGAAAAATCTTGAATTGTGTTCCTAGATTCATTAGACCTTTGACTGTTCTCGACAATTCACGAAACTATTTGTAAATAGATACATATATATTCAAATATATGAATATATAATACATAGATATGAAATATGAGACATATAATTGGTTATATTATTATTATCATTAATAATAATATTATTTTTAATTATTAATATCATTATTATTAATTATTATTAAACTTAGTATTTTTATTAAAAATTATTATCATTATCTTTATTATGTATATCAATTTTATAATTATTAATATTAAAGGTATTATTATTAATATATTTATAAAATATTAATATTAAATAATTAAATAGACAGCTTCCATCACTTTCAAGAATTTGATTTCCTATCTATAAAAGATTACAATAAAAATCGAATCAACACTAAGACAACCAATTAGAAAACAAATTCAGTTGGTAATTGTACAAAATCAGACGCAAATGGATATATGTTTAATTATTTATTTTGTTTTGTTTTGATCAATATCATAGGTACACATATCTACATCTTTATAATTGAGAAAAAAATAATAATAAAAATCAATCAATAATACATCACTTTATCTTCTGTCCATTCTCACAATTCATTTGTTCCACTATCTATATTATATGTACATTTATATATAGAGTACATGATAGGTAAATGATAAACAAAAACCAACTAGCTGCTCGAACCCTTGTGATTATCATGGCAATTGAGTGCTTCAAACATTGCAACCACCTATTTTCTTCCTTTATTTTTCTGAAAACGAACCAGGCCTCCACCACCATAACTGAAAAACAAACCACCACATGATCGAGGTAAAGTACTTCTGCTATTGTATCTTGTTCTGTTTCTGCTCGAGACTAAACAACCCTGCAAACCAGAAAATTTCTACAACTTATCGAGAATTGAAGAAGACTACTGCTACTGATATATGTCCTCTGGTTACAGCTCTATACCATCATCACCTCACCTCTCAAATCACCACCTGCATCATTTAAACAAAAACAAATCAATTACCATGTTTTACTTCTATTACTTGATCATTATCACAATCTCAATTAAAACCTTGACCACCACAGACAACCCTATACCATAACCACAGACCCTAAGGATTTCCAAACATCATCATCAATCTGAATCATTCTCGAACACCATTAACCGCTGCTTTAATTTCTGTTTCTATTTTAAATGACCATCAAAGATTATCAAGACCCATTATTACACTACTAACATAATTGACCACCACAAAACACATACTACTACCATGACTGACTAAAACGAAGGATTACCTCTTGAGTTATTCCAAGTTCTATCAATCCAAAACCCACTCAAAAACACACCTGCTGCTACATGAGTGTTAGACTACAACTATTGCAACCCATCTCTATTGATATGCATCTGCTTCTATTGTCAATGAAAACTAAAATCACCACTACAACTCACCAAGAACAATCATAAATTACTACTCTTGATTCGAATAAATGGGTATACAGAAAATATAGAAGAATTTAAGAATTTAAGAGAATAATAATTGAATCGAATACTTACTTGAATCAATTGAGTAATCGATTCCATAATAGATTGATGATGATAACGATTAACGATGATTGAAAACGGAAAATGACCTTGAACGATGATGGTGATGAATCGGTGACTTGATTATACCTTGATGATTATTGATTGAACGATTGATCGATTAAACATCCCATCCCATAGCTCCCATAAACCGTGACCTGATCTGCGTTTGGATTGTGCTTTTCTCGATCTGTTTAATTGCCGACAACAGAAAACACAGACCCCCTTTTATATTAGGTAACATAATTATAATAATAATAATAATAATAATTATTATTATTATTATTATTATTATTATTATTATTTTTATTATTATTATTATCATTATTATTATTATTATTATTATCATAACTAGTATTATTACTAGTATTATTATAGTTATTACAAATATTATTATCAAAGTATTATCAATATTATTATACAAGTATTATTAATATTAATATTAGTATTATTAAAATTATCATTTTTATTAAAAATTTGCAATATTATTATTATTATTAGTATAAAAAAAAATTAATATTTTTATCGATAAAACTATCATTATTATTATTATTATTAGAGTTATCATTATCTTTATTATTTATATCATTATTATTATCTTTATGAGTATTACTAATATTTTTACAAAATTACTAGTATCATTATTAATTTAACATTAAATTTTTTTTAATATCGTTATTTGTATTACTAATATTACCACTATTATTATTATTATTAATTTCACAAATATTATTTATATAAAATATAATTATAACACTTAGCATAACAAAATTTATATTTTTATATATATAAAAAGAATATATGAAACATAGGAGTTATTAATATAAAAATGAACTAACTAATAAACATTTATATATATATACATATATATATATATATGTATATATATATATATATATATATATATATATATATATATTTTTTTTTTTGTTCGATTTCAATTATATGTGTTAATATATATACTTGATATAGGTTCGTGAATCCGAGGCCAACCCTATACTTGTTCAATGTCGTCATATGTATTTTTACTACAAGATACATTAGGTGAGTTTCATTTGCTCCCTTTTTAATTGCTTTTGCAATATATATTTTTGGGCTGAGAATACATGCGCTGCTTTTATAAATGTTTACAAAATAGACACAAGTACTTAAAAATATATTCTACGTTGAGTTGTACCACTGGCATACTTCCCTGTAGCTTGGTAACTACTATTTACATGTGGTATTGTAAACGCGAATCCTGTTGATAGATCTATCGGGCCTGACAACCCCAACCGGACTGGACGACCAGTATTCAACGGTTGCACAGTACTTCGTTTCAGTGACTACACTTGGTACGGTGTAGTGAGATTTCATAATAAAGGGAATATGCGACGTGATTAAATGTTAAGTATGGTTACCAAGTGCTCAACCACTTAGAATGCTTTACATACACTTGAGAGTGTATTATGTTTATGATTATGAAATCTTGTGGTCTATTAATATATTGAAATAATTGATACGATAAACCTATGAACTCACCAACCTTTTGGTTGACACTTTTAAGCATGTTTATTCTCAGGTACGAATTAAGCCTTCCGCTGTGCATTTGCTCATTTTAAGGACATTACTTGGAGTCGATCATCGCAATGGGACCAAATGTTGATGACTTCGTCCAGGAGGATAAGGACGGGTTGTTACAAGAACTTTCAAGCCATCCAAGATCCTTTGAAGCTAGATCATTTCTTGTCACTTCCAGTAGGTTTACCTACTAAACTTGAGGTAGTAATGATGTTCATAACATTATTCGATTCATATATATAAAACTATCTTATTCGAAGGTTTAAACTCGTAATCACTAGAACATAGTTTAGTTAATTCTAAACTTGTTCGCAAACAAAAGTTAATCCTTCTAACTTGACTTTTAAAATTAACTACACACATGTTCTATATCTATATGATATGCTAACTTAATGATTTAAAACCTGGAAACACGAAAAACACCGTAAAACCGGATTTACGCCGTCGTAGTAACACCGCGGGCTGTTTTGGGTTAGTTAATTAAAAACTATGATAAACTTTTATTTAAAAGTTGTTATTCTGAGAAAATGATTTTTATTATGAACATGAAACTATATCCAAAAATTATGGTTAAACTCAAAGTGGAAGTATGTTTTCTAAAATGGTCATCTAGACGTCGTTCTTTCGACTGAAATGACTACCTTTACAAAAACGACTTGTAACTTATTTTTCCGACTATAAACCTATACTTTTTCTGTTTAGATTCATAAAATAGAGTTCAATATGAAACCATAGCAATTTGATTCACTCAAAACGGATTTAAAATGAAGAAGTTATGGGTAAAACAAGATTGGATAATTTTTCTCATTTTAGCTACGTGAAAATTGGTAACAAATCTATTCCAACCATAACTTAATCAACTTGTATTGTATATTATGTAATCTTGAGATACCATAGACACGTATACAATGTTTCGACCTATCATGTCGACACATCTATATATATTTCGGAACAACCATAGACACTCTATATGTGAATGTTGGAGTTAGCTATACAGGGTTGAGGTTGATTCCAAAATATATATAGTTTGAGTTGTGATCAATACTGAGATACGTATACACTGGGTCGTGGATTGATTCAAGATAATATTTATCGATTTATTTCTGTACATCTAACTGTGGACAACTAGTTGTAGGTTACTAACGAGGACAGCTGACTTAATAAACTTAAAACATCAAAATATATTAAAAGTGTTGTAAATATATTTTAAACATACTTTAATATATATGTATATATTGTTATAGGTTCGTGAATCAACCAGTGGCCAAGTCTTACTTCCCGACGAAGTAAAAATCTGTGAAAGTGAGTTATAGTCCCACTTTTAAAATCTAATATTTTTGGGATGAGAATACATGCAGGTTTTATAAATGATTTACAAAATAGACACAAGTACGTGAAACTACATTCTATGGTTGAATTATCGAAATCGAATATGCCCCTTTTTATTAAGTCTGGTAATCTAAGAATTAGGGAACAGACACCCTAATTGACGCGAATCCTAAAGATAGATCTATTGGGCCTAACAAACCCCATCCAAAGTACCGGATGCTTTAGTACTTCGAAATTTATATCATATCCGAAGGGTGTCCCGGAATGATGGGGATATTCTTATACATGCATCTTGTTAATGTCGGTTACCAGGTGTTCACCATATGAATGATTTTTATCTCTATGTATGGGATGTGTATTGAAATATGAAATCTTGTGGTCTATTGTTACGATTTGATATATATAGGTTAAACCTATAACTCACCAACATTTTTGTTGACGTTTAAAGCATGTTTATTCTCAGGGGAATATTAAGAGCTCCCGCTGTTGCATACTAAAATAAGGACAAGATTTGGAGTCCATGTTTGTATGATATTGTGTAAAAACTGCATTCAAGAAACTGATTTCGATGTATCATATTTTTATTGTAAACCATTATGTAATGGTCGTGTGTAAACAGGATATTTTAGATTATCATTATTTGATAATCTACGTAAAGCTTTTTAAACCTTTATTTATGAAATAAAGGTTATGGTTTGTTTTAAAAATGAATGCAGTCTTTGAAAAACGTCTCATATAGAGGTCAAAACCTCGCAACGAAATCAATTAATATGGAACGTTTTTAATCAATAAGAACGGGACATTTCAAGTGCAACATTGTCAAACATTATACTCCGTATAAAATAAGTCGCTGATCAACATTGACATAAATACTAGGATGAACGAAAACACTTACACTAAGATACCAGTATTGATTTGATAGAGAATTAAAGAAAGAAAAACCAAGTAGCGAAATGAAGCAAATAATCTAAACGACTTCCATAATTCCATAAAAACATAATCAAATAACAACAACAACAGCAATACCCAATTCCACTAAAGTGGAGTATGGGGGAGGTTAGATGTAGACAGTCTTTCCTCTACCCTAGAGTAAAAGGGAAATCATTCCTCCCCCCACGGATACCTATCGGTCCGCGGGTAGAGGAAGTCGTCCCTCCCTATACTATAGGGCAGAGAGGCTGCTTCCCAAGGACCTCCGGGCAGAAGAACCATGAAATCCGTTAAGTGAAGTAACTAAAAAGCAAGTAAAGTAGATAAAAAAGAAACCTTAGCATGGAAAATGTAAAGATAAATATGACATGTAACAAAGTAAAGTAAAAGAACATATAAGTGAAAAATGTAAGTGTCAAATATGCAAGTATAACAAGTCGTGTAAGTATAATATGTGTATGTAAGCATGTAGGTATAAAGCATGTAGTTATAATATGCAGTATAAAACATATAAGTAAACTATGTAAGCATAAAGACATGTAGCATGTAAATACGTGTAATTTAATGCGATATAATGTAATGCAACATGTAACGGTATAGTGCAATAACACATGTAAATAAGTATAATGTAATGCACACAACAAATTGCGAAAATGCTACAATAAGTATAAGTATAGTATGTGAAAAAAAAAAACATGGAAATACAAAGCATATATGAAGCACAAAAGCAAGTAGGCAAAAAGGCATACGATAAAAATATATAAAACTAATTAGAAAATTAAAAATAGGGAAATAAAATAAAATAAAATAAATATACAACCTAGTCATCAATCCTAATTCTACTCCTTCACAAATTTCTATCAGAAGTCATGTCCTCGGTCAATAAAAGCTCCTTCATGTCAAGCTTCAGTCTATCCACGACATTTAACATAATCAAAGGAAATTATAAAACAACATCAAAATATTGATCCACGACATTTAACTTCTCATATGTCCTCCATCTTCGGTAATTAAATCGTGACCAAGGTTATTTGCAACTCGTCCGTCTTTCTTTCTCTTGCAACTGGGATAACCTTCTTTGTCGAAGGAAGTATGATTTGAAAATGCCTTTGGAAATCCTTTAGTACACTTCTTAATCTCATCAGTACAAGGGCATCCCTGAATTTTGTCTCCACGTGGACCATGTATCATCAAATCACTCACAAGTTGATATAATTGAGGGTCATTTTTATCTAGTACTCCCTCTGTCCTATCGTAAGTGTCCATTATTGACTTTTCAAAGTCTTTTTTTGTCAACTTTAATCGTAAATATTTTTATTTGTGTTATATAATATTTGATAAAAAAAAATTATATTGAATGAAAACACATTTAAAAATCAATTCATCCATATAATTTTCATCAAATTTTGTATAGCACAAATAAAAATATTTACGGTCAAAGTTGACAAAAAATGACTTTGAAAAGTCAACAGTGAACACTTAAGATGGGACGGAGGGAGTAAATTAAAATGAATACACCTTATAATATAAATTAGTTGAAGCTTAGTAAAAAATTGACATCTTCAATATCTTCATCAATCGATATGTTTAAATCAAACATAAACTTTCATATATCGGCAATCGATATCATCCGCAGCTTCATAACTGTAATTGATAAAAATATATATGTGATTAAAACTTGTTATCGATATCTTAAAGTAAAAGTATACCTTTGATTAACGCTCGAAACCGATATCTTAATAAAACGTGCCATAAAATTGATTTTTATAAATTTTTATTGATGATACATAATTTATATCTATGTGAGTATGTGACACTTATGAACTTTGAACTAAAAATAAATAATAAAAATTATTAAACCTTATAATATAAACTAGTGCAAAGACCCGTAGAATCACGGGATTTTTAAGAAAATTTTTTGAATGATACATTATATAATCAATGTGCAGATAAACTAACGAAATCCATCAAGTTATATGAGATAGAAAACAACATTGTTTAAACAAATACTTGAAAGAACGACAATTAGCTTGGATGGCCACCAGGGCTCCCTGTGAAGCGGGAGGTCACGGGTTCGAATCCTGCCATAGGCAGACGAACTTAATAGTGGCCCATGACAAGAGGGTGCTTTTCCTGGCACAGGTGATATCTAGGTTGCCTGGTGCCCCAAGGTTTACGCGCTGCGCGGAGGCCAATGTGCCTATTCGTAATAGTGGTTCTTCGGTTACCAAAAAAAAAAAAAAAAAAAAAAAAGTTACAAAACATTAACAAACAAAATGAAAAGCATGTTAATAATAAAAGGAAAGAGGGCATACAATGTTCAACATTTTAAGAGAAATTCTATTACATTGAAATGACAAATACTGTGAAGATAACATGCCTTTCATTTCAAGCGGTCTCACTAAATTGTAACTTATTGAATCCTTAGTAATAAACTCCAATGCATTAGTTGCTGAATCCATGCTTTCCTATTGCAAAAATTCAACTCCTGTTAAAAAATACCAATTTAGAATCCATAACCCATAAGAGACACCGAGATATGTAAATGCTAGCATACATATACAATACTTGAAATCCCAACAAACACACACATATAAAAATCTATAATTATTTATAGTAACTGATATGTGTTACCTTGACATTTTGAAGGCCATTAGATGCCTTAAAAGTAATCCTTCTATTCAAATAAAACATAAACATTACAGAGACCAATACTTAAAGTTTGGCGCAATAATGATCCAACAAAAATAGACCAACCCACGAGTAAATGGTTCAAGATTGTCATTTCATATTACCATTACCAATATAACTAATAGACAAAATTTGTCTTATTTGTTATGAATATTATTATTCAATTTTTCATTTTTTACAAACGTAACCCCTAACTTTGATTAAAATACAAATCGAACCCCTCATTTTATACCTATATTCTATTTTTCATTTTTCACACACCTAACCCCTAACTTTGATTAAAATACAAATCGAACCCCCCATTTTATATCTATATTCTAAAATATTATTTATTGCATCACTAACACCAAAAATACTGAATAATAACACCCACCACGTTACCACTGTGCTACATTTTTTTTTTTTTTTTTTTGTCTCTAACGATAAAAATAAGCAACTTTCGTAAAAGGAACAACCCTTCAATGCTACCAAAAGATATTGAAAAACATTCTTTTTTACAAAATAGATCAAGACTTTTTTTTAACTCGCATTCAAAACGGAGCCCTCGGCGCGAAGCGAGGGCTCCACAACTAGTTAGAACCAAAACTTAAAGTAAATTTTACTATATTATGAAATGTACTAACTGAATAAACATACTGTGCAATAAACTTACCCGTACACTGAAATGTCCCGTTCTTATTGATTAAAAACGTTCCATATTAATTGATTTCGTTGCGAGGTTTTGACCTCTATATGAGACGTTTTTCAAAGACTGCATTCATTTTTAAAACAAACCATAACCTTTATTTCATAAATAAAGGTTTAAAAGCTTTACGTAGATTATCAAATAATGATAATCTAAAATATCCTGTTTACACACGACCATTACATAATGGTTTACAATACAAATATGTTACATCGAAATCAGTTTCTTGAATGCAGTTTTTACACAATATCATACAAACATGGACTCCAAATCTTGTCCTTATTTTAGTATGCAACAGCGGAAGCTCTTAGTATTCACCTGAGAATAAACATGCTTTAAACGTCAACAAAAATGTTTGTGAGTTATAGGTTTAACCTATATGTATCAAATCGTAACAATAGACCACAAGATTTCATATTTCAATACACATCCCATACATAGAGATAAAAATCATTCATATGGTGAACACCTGGTAACCGACATTAACAAGATGCATATATATAAGAATATCCCCATCATTCCGGGACACCCTTCGGATATGATATAAATTTCGAAGTACTAAAGCATCCGGTACTTTGGATGGGGTTTGTTAGGCCCAATAGATCTATCTTTAGAATTCGCGTCAATTAGGGTGTCTGTTCCCTAATTCTTAGATTACCAGACTTAATAAAAAGGGGCATATTCGATTTCGATAATTCAACCATAGAATGTAGTTTCACGTACTTGTGTCTATTTTGTAAATCATTTATAAAGCCTGCATGTGTTCTCATCCCAAAAATATTAGATTTTAAAAGTGGGACTATAACTCACTTTCACAGATTTTTACTTCGTCGGGAAGTAAGACTTGGCCACTGGTTGATTCACGAACCTATAACAAAATATACATATATATCAAAGTATGTTTAAAATATATTTACAACACTTTTAATATATTTTGATGTTTTAAGTTTATTAAGTCAGCTGTCCTCGTTAGTAACCTACAACTAGTTGTCCACAGTTAGATGTACAGAAATAATGAAATGTCCCGTTCTTATTGATTAAAAACGTTCCATATTAATTGATTTCGTTGCGAGGTTTTGACCTCTATATGAGACGTTTTTCAAAGACTGCATTCATTTTAAAACAAACCATAACCTTTATTTCATCAATAAAGGTTTAAAAAGCTTTACGTAGATTATCAAATAATGATAATCTAAAATATCCTGTTTACACACGACCATTACATAATGGTTTACAATACAAATATGTTACAACAAAATAAGTTTCTTGAATGCAGTTTTTACACAATATCATACAAGCATGGACTCCAAATCTCGTCCTTATTTAAGTATGCGACAGCGGAAGCTCTTAATAATCACCTGAGAATAAACATGCTTAAAACGTCAACAAAAATGTTGGTGAGTTATAGGTTTAACCTATATATATCAAATCATAATAATAGACCACAAGATTTCATATTTCAATAAATATCCCATACATAGAGATAAAAATCATTCATATGGTGAACACCTGGTAACCGACATTAACAAGATGCATATTTAAGAATATCCCCATCATTCCGGGACACCCTTCGGATATGATATAAATTTCGAAGTACTAAAGCATCCGGTACTTTGGATGGGGTTTGTTAGGCCCAATAGATCTATCTTTAGGATTCGCGTCAATTAGGGTGTCTGTTCCCTAATTCTTAGATTACCAGACTTAATAAAAAGGGGCATATTCGATTTCGATAATTCAACCATAGAATGTAGTTTCACGTACTTGTGTCTATTTTGTAAATCATTTATAAAACCTGCATGTATTCTCATCCCAAAAATATTAGATTTTAAAAGTGGGACTATAACTCACTTTCACGGATTTTTACTTCGTCGGGAAGTAAGACTTGGCCACTGGTTGATTCACGAACCTATAACAATATATACATATATATCAAAGTATGTTCAAAATATATTTACAACACTTTTAATATATTTTGATGTTTTAAGTTTATTAAGTCAGCTGTCCTCGTTAGTAACCTACAACTAGTTGTCCACAGTTAGATGTACAGAAATAAATCGATAAATATTATCTTGAATCAATCCACGACCCAGTGTATACGTATCTCAGTATTGATCACAACTCAAACTATATATATTTTGGAATCAACCTCCACCCTGCATAGCTAACTCCAACATTCACATATAGAGTGTCTATGGTTGTTCCGAAATATATATAGATGTGTCGACATGATAGGTCGAAACATTGTATACGTGTCTATGGTATCTCAAGATTACATAATATACAATACAAGTTGATTAAGTTATGGTTGGAATAGATTTGTTACCAATTTTCACGTAGCTAAAATGAGAAAAATTATCCAATCTTGTTTTACCCATAACTTCTTCATTTTAAATCCGTTTTGAGTGAATAAAATTGCTATGGTTTCATATTGAACTCTATTTTATGAATCTAAACAGAAAAAGTATAGGTTTATAGTCAGAAAAATAAGTTACAAGTCGTTTTTGTAAAGGTAGTCATTTCAGTCGAAAGAACGACGTCTAGATGACCATTTTAGATAACATACTTCCAGTTTGAGTTTAACCATAATTTTTGGATATAGTTTCATGTTCATAATAAAAATCATTTTCTCAGAATAACAACTTTTAAATCAAAGTTTATCATAGTTTTTAATTAACTAACCCAAAACAGCTCGCGGTGTTACTACGACGGCGTAAATCCGGTTTTACGGTGTTTTTCGTGTTTCCAGGTTTTAAATCATTAAGTTAGCATATCATATAGATATAGAACATGTGTTTAGTTGATTTTAAAAGTCAAGTTAGAAGGATTAACTTTTGTTTGCGAACAAGTTTAGAATTAACTAAACTATGTTCTAGTGATTACAAGTTTAAACCTTCGAATAAGATAGCTTTATATGTATGAATCGAATGATGTTATGAACATCATTACTACCTTAAGTTCCTTGGATAAAAATACTAGAAAAGAGAAAAATGGATCTAGCTTCAACGGATCCTTGGATGGCTCGAAGTTCTTGAAGCAGAATCATGACACGAAAACAAGTTCAAGTAAGATCATCACTTGAAATAAGATTGTTATAGTTATAGAAATTGAACCAAAGTTTGAATATGATTATTACCTTGTATTAGAATGATAACCTACTGTAAGAAACAAAGATTTCTTGAGGTTGGATGATCACCTTACAAGATTGGAAGTGAGCTAGCAAACTTGAAAGTATTCTTGATTTTATGTAACTAGAACTTGTAGAATATATGAAGAACACTTAGAACTTGAAGATAGAACTTGAGAGAGATCAATTAGATGAAGAAAATTGAAGAATGAAAGTGTTTATAGGTGTTTTTGGTCGTTGGTGTATGGATTAGATATAAAGGATATGTAATTTTGTTTTCATGTAAATAAGTCATGAATGATTACTCATATTTTTGTAATTTTATGAGATATTTCATGCTAGTTGCCAAATGATGGTACCCACATGTGTTAGGTGACTCACATGGGCTGCTAAGAGCTGATCATTGGAGTGTATATACCAATAGTACATACATCTAAAAGCTGTGTATTGTACGAGTACGAATACGGGTGCATACGAGTAGAATTGTTGATGAAACTGAACGAGGATGTAATTGTAAGCATTTTTGTTAAGTAGAAGTATTTTGATAAGTGTCTTGAAGTCTTTCAAAAGTGTATGAATACATATTAAAACACTACATGTATATACATTTTAACTGAGTCGTTAAGTCATCGTTAGTCGTTACATGTAAATGTTGTTTTGAAACCTTTAGGTTAACGATCTTGTTGAATGTTGTTAACCCATTGTTTATTATAACAAATGAGATGTTAAATTGTTATATTATCATGATATTATGATATATCTTAGTATGATGTATATACAGTTAAATGTCGTTACAACGATAATCGTTACATATATGTCTCGTTTCGAAATTATTAAGTTAGTAGTCTTGTTTTTACATAAGTATTTCATTGTTAATACACTTAATAATATATTTACTTATCATTTAACATAATTAACCAAGTGTATCAATATCTTAATATGATTCATATGTACCTAGTAAGATGAAAGGATCCGAAACTAATCATCCGGACATCGTCCATATAGATTAAAAACGAATTACAATAGTTGATAACATCGCGAGGTACTTGACCTCTATATGATACATTTTACAAACGTTGCATTTATTTCTTAAAGGCAATCTATTATTACATCGAGAGTTGACATATTAGCCTAACATTTTATAACAACCAAATGATCTAATCTGCCATTTGCATAACAATAGTCTTTAATGAACTTCAATGACTCGAATGCAACGTCCTTGTATCATAGCTTAAATGGTCCCAAACAATATCCTTAATATGAGCTAATGCACAGCGGAAGACTTAATTCGTACCTGAGAATAACATGCTTTAAAACGTCAACATAAAGTTGGTGAGATATATAGGTTTGTTGCTAGCAGCGTTATAACAATGGACCACAAGATTTCGTATATAATTATTTCAATAAAAATATTCTAAGTGGTTGAGCACTTGGTAACCATACTTAACATTTAATCACGTCGCATATTCCCTTTAATATGAAATCTTACTACACCGTACCAAGGTGTAGTCGCAAAACGAAGTACTGTGCAACCGTTGAATACTGGTCGTCCAGTCCGGTTGGGGTTGTCAGGCCCGATAGATCTATCAACAGGATTCGCGTTTACAATACCGCTGTAAATATTAGTTACCAAGCTACAGGGAAGTATGCCAGTGGTACAACTCAACGTAGAACATATTTTTCAGTTACTTGTGTCCATATCGTAAAACATAAAATACATGTATTCTCATCCCGAAATATTTAGAGTTTAAAAGTGGGACTATATACTCACTGTTGTCTTGAAGATATGTAATTTGACTCGGTCTCCGATTGATATCACGAACCTATCCATATATAATATATCAATATGTTTTCATTTTTAAACAAACGTTATAAATATATACTTGTTATACTTTTAATACTTTGAATAATTCCTTAGTCCGTAGTTAGCAGTCCGATGTTAGTAATTCAATTTTAATGGTTCATTTTTAGATGTTTAATATACCCGCAATGAAATAAATAAAACCCCCAACGAAATCAATAAAACCCCATCGTATATGTGTTGGTCGAGATTAATCTTGACCCATGGTACCGGTGTTGTCAAATGACGTGTTGCGTACATAAAGTACCGGTGTTGTCAAATGACGTGTTGCGTACAATCATGGGATCTTATGATTAATCTTCTCGTGTTGTTTACGGGTGATCCTGAACCATATAAAATTGAATTATAAGTACATATATATAAAATATCATGTTATCTTAGAAATATGTGATTTATATAATTTTTTTCCAATTGATCCCGTAATTGAAATGATCTAGGATAACCAATTTTGTTTCGGTCATAGTTTCTTCGTTACAAATCCGTTTTCGTTGATTCAAATTGCCATCTTCTTGGATCGAGTTCTTCTTTAAGACTATGAACTGTAAATACCTTGGTTTGTATTCAAAATCATACGGCATAGGTGAGACTTTAGTGAAACATATGAAGTTAAACATTTTTGTTACAACAAAATCATTTAATGACCATTTTTCTAAAAATACTTATACTTTGAAAAACCAAGTTTTACCTTGTTAAATTAACATATACATAAGTTATATTACAGGTCTTGAAGTATTTTAAAAGTTAAGTTAGAAGGATCTATTTAGTTTGCAAACAAGTTTGAAAACATTCAAACTATGTTCTTGTTGTTAAACTTTTGTACCACAAAATAAGATAGCTATATATATATGAATCAAATAAGGTTATGAACATAGATTCTACCTCAAGTTCCTTGGATAAGATTGCTGTAAAAGAGGAGTAAGAAGCTAGAATCAAAAGGGTGTTGGAAGTGGATGAAAGATTGGAAGTAAGTTGGTGTTCTTGGAAGGTTTTCTTGAAGTGTTTTTGTATGATTTTCTTATGGTGTTTTAGTATGGTTTTTGAAGCTAGATCTTCTTGAAAACTTTGCTGAATTGATTAAGGGTTTTAAGGCTTCAAAGTATGTGTGTGTTTTGGCTAAAATATTGAAGTAAAATGAAACAAAAATGCTCATGTATTTATACTAAAAAAACGTGTATAATGGGAGTATATGGACAAAATTTTCAAGTAATCATTTTATGTATCTAGTCCTAATTGCTTCCAAATACAATTACCTAGCCCTAAGGGCATGTACAATGGCTGGTTAGGTGGTGATTTGACATGTATTTACTATTAGTAAATACATATAGAAGCTATGTATGATACGAGTACAAATACTCTAGGTATACGTATAGAATTTTGTGAAAAATGGAATGAGGATTCAAATATAGCTATCTTTTGTGAATACACTTATATGGTTTTATGTATTTAAGTCTTTAAAAGTGATTAAATACATTACTTATACGATATATGTATAAACATTATAGGTTGTAAGTATTTATGTCAAATAACGTTACGTATTGTTATTGTTTTGAAAACTTAAGTTAGTAGTTTCAAAATATACTTATAACTTGTTGTTATTAATACAAAATGAGATATTAAAACATTCTTAGATCATGTTAAATATGTATATATACATATATATACACAAACGTATAATTATCATATATTGTATAGTTCGTGATATCGTCGGTCAAACTAGATGGTCAAACGTTGTGTAAAACTCTTTTCGAAAATATAAGTCTCAACAATTTGGATTGCTTATCATGTTGGTAAGGTTTAATTTATGTAAATATTAATCTTATAAGTATAGAAAGATTGAAAAGGTGCGGGTCAACTTTACAGTTTTTGCTTATCGTGTCGGAACCATATAGAGATTAGAGTTTAAATTTGGTCGGAAATTTCCGGGTCGTTACAGTACCCATCCGTTAAAGAAATTTCGTCCTCGAAATTTGGTAGAGGTTGTCATAAATAACCATAGGAATGTTTTCATGACGAATATGAGATGATAATGAAGTTTTATCATTATTGAGAGATATAGATAAAACGATTTGATCATTTGAAGCGTACGGGTGAAGCTATCATAAAATAGTGAAATGAGTAAATATGGAATCGTTTTTAATCGATGACGTGGTTTAGAATTGATTTCCGGGATTTAAGGGATTTAGGGAAAATCTTACGTAATAAGATTTGGTTCTTCGGCGATCAGAATCTTCTTTGATTTAATGCGGTAATCTGTTTCGATTTCTCTGTCGGATATTTCACTATAAATCCACTCCTTCGTTTCCTTATTTTTCACAACTCGCATCTTCTACTCTTTCTCCTTAATTCCTACTTTAAGGTATCCTTTGAAATGCTTCATCCCGTTCTGATTTTTGTTATACTTCTAACTTTTATATCTTTCATTCTTCTCTTCCATCTACCGCCAGAAGAATCTATTCACTTTTATGATTTTCTTGGAATTATAATGTTTCTAATTCTCCCGTGTCTTTACGTCGCCATACGTATTGATATACACGGTTTGTAGTTTCTGGGTGGTTGTTGGGTTTGATATCTTTCCTCATACTTCGATGCTCCTGCTTCTGTTTTCCATAATCATTGTCATCCATAGTTAATATTCTCTCCTATTTGCTGTGATCTATACCCCAATTTCTATTTTGGGACTTTGTCCCTTCGTTTCTTCTTCCCGTCCTTGAGTCAAGCGATCAATAGTTCGGAATTCGTAGGTATAAAATTTGGAATGAACCTAGCTTTTGGTTTTAGAATGAAATTGTAATGGCACGATCTTGATTCGTTAAATTACTCGAATATTCCGGAAAAATAGAACTATCAAGGTGATACGTTCTAATATGTTTGGAGACTTGATAGAATGTAAGAGCCGTGTAACATGGCACATGATGACGGTACTGTGAATCATCACATTCCATTAAAAACTTAACATGACTTACTGTAATATAATGAAGTTGATCAAGTTTCATTATATTATACTTATTCATGCATCAGTTCCCAACACTGCTTCAGAACATTCCTATTTTAAACTTGAAGGTTTTAGAACTTAGAAACTAACACAGTTTCTTTTATGTTGTAACGCAGATATTACGGAGAGATAAATATTCTCAGATAAGAATATTTGTGAAAATATCTCCAGAAATATGGAGAATATGTATAACGGAAGATATGAAGATATCTTATAATATCTAAGATAAGATGATGATGAAGAATATCATCGGGAAAGGTTTAGGATAAGGGGTAGGGTTTTTACTAATGGTTTCAGCAGGCACTGAATCGTTTGAATCCTTTGAAAGCAGATTCAGTTCTTGTGATTTATCTACATCCTCCTTCATACTTTGCTCAATCCGTTTTCCAGTTCCAACTCTCCTCTTTTTCTAAGCTTGACCAACACAATGTACTTCATCATTAAACTTTTGACTGTTAAAGTCGTTTACAGTTTTTGCTGCTTCTTTAGCATTTCAAGAACTACTTCATAGTCCAGGATGTTTTTTTTTTTTTTTTTTTTTCAGATCTTCACATTCGAAATATGTAATTCTTAGGGGTAGTCGTTCTTGGTATAACTGGGAGAATTTCTACGAGATTTTCAAAATACTGATTGCGGATTTCGCCAAAGAGATAACGAGTTGCTGGTACGTCTGCTGATGATGTTGTGAAAAAGGTTCTCTGGTAACAACGGCGAAAGGTCAAAGTATAAATATCGAGATTATAATAGGAGTAGTCTCACTGAGAAGTCAAAGTGGAGCTGTGACAAACTTAGCTTCTTGAAAAGGAATTGTAGGGTTGTTCTTGCTAATAAATGGCAAAGGATTCAATACGTTATGTGTTAAATTATGAATTTGGGTTCGAGAGTTCTTCAGGTGTATAACTGTATGTATAAATCTTCATTCCGTAGGCGAGGTGCGGCGGGTTCAACTTCTCGGTCGAGGTGTTTTCAGGAATCATGAAAAGATTTAAATGAGGATTATAATTGTCGAAGTACAAATGAGGTTTAGGATGAAATCAAGTGGCAAACTTGAAGAATTGTTTAGTTTCATATGTTATAATCAACATTTTATTTCATTTTAATTGTCCAATGTTTCTTCTTTATGCCACTTGTTGGATTTGGATAGGTAAAAAAAAAATTCAAATATGAAATTTAAATGGAAATGGTTATTCTGGGGTGAACGGATACGTATATCGATGGTTGTAAGTAGAATAACAAATGACCGTTGAATCAGATTCAAGAATGTACAATATAACTTATTAATGTGAATTCTAAATATTCCTTGGGTACTACCCACCCGTTAAAATATTTTCATCATTATTAGTTTGTACGAAGAAATTTTTAATTACTATCTTTATGAAAATATACTTGCATATATATTTTCTTCAGAGATAATCATAGATTTAATGAGTCAATAAGATAATAAACTCATTTGATTTATCGTTAATTCTAGATTACATAATCTCTAAGACTTTAGAAATTACATAATCGTCATACGATACGTAAAGAGAAGATAATCGATGTAGAACGATATATAGAACGAAGATCATACTCGAAGTACAGATATTGAGTCGTGTGATGTTGATATTCGAGATACAGATTGTGATGTTGAGATTTTGGGGGTGACAAGAGTACTGTCGGCGTTGATGATGGTGGTATAGATTATGCTGCTGGTGCTGCTGCTGGTGTTTGTAACCTTCGCACCGTATTTTCTAAAGCCACTACCTGAGCGCGAAGCTCGTTGACTTCTTCTATTATACCGGAATGATTGACGGTTGGAACGAGCGAATGGACAAGATTCGAAATATGGGATAGTATGTAATCATGACGAGATACTCTAGAAATGAGCGAGAAAATGGTGTTTCGAATAGGTTCGCCGGTAAGTGCTTCAGGTTCATCGTTAAGAGGACAATTTGGTGGATGGAATGGATCACCTTCTTCTTGCCTCCAGAGATTTAGTATATTACGAACCCATCCCCAATTCATCCAAAATAGATGATGGGAAATTGGTTGATCCATTCCGGTGACGCTGTTCTCGGAGCTCGAATGGAAATCCATATCGGCGTAGCAATCGAAGTCGGAGGAATTCGAACTGGATGAAGAATCCATCTTGTATGGTCGGAGAAATGAATTTTTGGTTTGGAATAGATTATAGGAGTTGGGTTTGGTACTCTTCAATACATAATTTACATATGTATATATATAATATCAAAATCCCATGAATTACGGAGAATCTTTGAAATACGTCAGACAATGTCTATAATAACAGATACGCTAGGATATGAATTTTGTCTATACACTATCGATGCACTAAGTGCAGTAAGACGTGTCTAGACTTAAGAATGATAAGCAGGAAGTTCCCTAAGAAAGATAAGCAGATGATTTCCGACTAGGATTGATAAGCAAAACTTTTGACAAGCAAACACGGTCAAAGTCCAGACTCACTTAATGTATCCTAACAACTACTAGTTAGACACACTAATGCAAGGCCTGGTTCGCTAAGACCAACGCTCTGATACCAACTGAAAGGATCCGAAACTAATCATCCGGACATCGTCCATATAGATTAAAAACGAATTACAATAGTTGATAACATCGCGAGGTACTTGACCTCTATATGATACATTTTACAAACGTTGCATTTATTTCTTAAAGGCAATCTATTATTACATCGAGAGTTGACATATTAGCCTAACATTTTATAACAACCAAATGATCTAATCTGCCATTTGCATAACAATAGTCTTTAATGAACTTCAATGACTCGAATGCAACGTCCTTGTATCATAGCTTAAATGGTCCCAAACAATATCCTTAATATGAGCTAATGCACAGCGGAAGACTTAATTCGTACCTGAGAATAACATGCTTTAAAACGTCAACATAAAGTTGGTGAGATATATAGGTTTGTTGCTAGCAGCGTTATAACAATGGACCACAAGATTTCGTATATAATTATTTCAATAAAAATATTCTAAGTGGTTGAGCACTTGGTAACCATACTTAACATTTAATCACGTCGCATATTCCCTTTAATATGAAATCTTACTACACCGTACCAAGGTGTAGTCGCAAAACGAAGTACTGTGCAACCGTTGAATACTGGTCGTCCAGTCCGGTTGGGGTTGTCAGGCCCGATAGATCTATCAACAGGATTCGCGTTTACAATACCGCTGTAAATATTAGTTACCAAGCTACAGGGAAGTATGCCAGTGGTACAACTCAACGTAGAACATATTTTTCAGTTACTTGTGTCCATATCGTAAAACATAAAATACATGTATTCTCATCCCGAAATATTTAGAGTTTAAAAGTGGGACTATATACTCACTGTTGTCTTGAAGATATGTAATTTGACTCGGTCTCCGATTGATATCACGAACCTATCCATATATAATATATCAATATGTTTTCATTTTTAAACAAACGTTATAAATATATACTTGTTATACTTTTAATACTTTGAATAATTCCTTAGTCCGTAGTTAGCAGTCCGATGTTAGTAATTCAATTTTAATGGTTCATTTTTAGATGTTTAATATACCCGCAATGAAATAAATAAAACCCCCAACGAAATCAATAAAACCCCATCGTATATGTGTTGGTCGAGATTAATCTTGACCCATGGTACCGGTGTTGTCAAATGACGTGTTGCGTACATAAAGTACCGGTGTTGTCAAATGACGTGTTGCGTACAATCATGGGATCTTATGATTAATCTTCTCATGTTGTTTACGGGTGATCCTGAACCATATAAAATTGAATTATAAGTACATATATATAAAATATCATGTTATCTTAGAAATATGTGATTTATATAATTTTTTTCCAATTGATCCCGTAATTGAAATGATCTAGGATAACCAATTTTGTTTCGGTCATAGTTTCTTCGTTACAAATCCGTTTTCGTTGATTCAAATTGCCATCTTCTTGGATCGAGTTCTTCTTTAAGACTATGAACTGTAAATACCTTGGTTTGTATTCAAAATCATACGGCATAGGTGAGACTTTAGTGAAACATATGAAGTTAAACATTTTTGTTACAACAAAATCATTTAATGACCATTTTTCTAAAAATACTTATACTTTGAAAAACCAAGTTTTACCTTGTTAAATTAACATATACATAAGTTATATTACAGGTCTTGAAGTATTTTAAAAGTTAAGTTAGAAGGATCTATTTAGTTTGCAAACAAGTTTGAAAACATTCAAACTATGTTCTTGTTGTTAAACTTTTGTACCACAAAATAAGATAGCTATATATATATGAATCAAATAAGGTTATGAACATAGATTCTACCTCAAGTTCCTTGGATAAGATTGCTGTAAAAGAGGAGTAAGAAGCTAGAATCAAAAGGGTGTTGGAAGTGGATGAAAGATTGGAAGTAAGTTGGTGTTCTTGGAAGGTTTTCTTGAAGTGTTTTTGTATGATTTTCTTATGGTGTTTTAGTATGGTTTTTGAAGCTAGATCTTCTTGAAAACTTTGCTGAATTGATTAAGGGTTTTAAGGCTTCAAAGTATGTGTGTGTTTTGGCTAAAATATTGAAGTAAAATGAAACAAAAATGCTCATGTATTTATACTAAAAAAAACGTGTATAATGGGAGTATATGGACAAAATTTTCAAGTAATCATTTTATGTATCTAGTCCTAATTGCTTCCAAATACAATTACCTAGCCCTAAGGGCATGTACAATGGCTGGTTAGGTGGTGATTTGACATGTATTTACTATTAGTAAATACATATAGAAGCTATGTATGATACGAGTACAAATACTCTAGGTATACGTATAGAATTTTGTGAAAAATGGAATGAGGATTCAAATATAGCTATCTTTTGTGAATACACTTATATGGTTTTATGTATTTAAGTCTTTAAAAGTGATTAAATACATTACTTATACGATATATGTATAAACATTATAGGTTGTAAGTATTTATGTCAAATAACGTTACGTATTGTTATTGTTTTGAAAACTTAAGTTAGTAGTTTCAAAATATACTTATAACTTGTTGTTATTAATACAAAATGAGATATTAAAACATTCTTAGATCATGTTAAATATGTATATATACATATATATACACAAACGTATAATTATCATATATTGTATAGTTCGTGATATCGTCGGTCAAACTAGATGGTCAAACGTTGTGTAAAACTCTTTTCGAAAATATAAGTCTCAACAATTTGGATTGCTTATCATGTTGGTAAGGTTTAATTTATGTAAATATTAATCTTATAAGTATAGAAAGATTGAAAAGGTGCGGGTCAACTTTACGGTTTTTGCTTATCGTGTCGGAACCATATAGAGATTAGAGTTTAAATTTGGTCGGAAATTTCCGGGTCGTTACATAAGACGTTGTTATAACGATAATCGTTATATATATCGTTTTCGAGTTTCTTAAATTAATAGTCTCATTTTTATGTATATAACTCATTGTTAAAATACCTAATGAGATACATACTTATAATAAAAACATTTTAACTATATATATAACCATATATATGTCATCGTATAGTTTTTACAAGTTTTAACGTTCGTGAATCACCGGTCAACTTGGGTGGTCAATTGTCTATATGAAACATATTTCAATTAATCAAGTATTAACAAGTTTGATTGCTTAACATGTTGGAAACATTTAATCATGTAAATATCAATCTCAATTAATATATATAAACATGGAAAAGTTCGGGTCACTACAGTACCTACCCGTTAAATAAATTTCGTCCCGAAATTTTAAGCTGTTGAAGGTGTTGACGAATCTTCTGGAAATAGATGCGGGTATTTCTTCTTCATCTGATCTTCACGCTCCCAGGTGAACTCAGGTCCTCTATGAGCATTCCATCGAACCTTAACAATTGGTATCTTGTTTCGCTTAAGTCTTTTAACCTCACGATCCATTATTTCGACGGGTTCTTCGATGAATTGAAGTTTTTCGTTGATTTGGATTTCATCTAATGGAATAGTGAGATCTTCTTTAGCAAAACATTTCTTCAAATTCGAGACGTGAAAAGTGTTATTTACAGCCGCGAGTTGTTGAGGTAACTCAAGTCGGTAAGCTACTGGTCCGACACGATCAATAATCTTGAATGGTCCAATATACCTTGGATTTAATTTCCCTCGTTTACCAAATCGAACAACGCCTTTCCAAGGTGCAACTTTAAGCATGACCATATCTCCAATTTCAAATTCTATATCTTTTCTTTTAATGTCAGCGTAGCTCTTTTGTCGACTTTGGGCGGTTTTCAACCGTTGTTGAATTTGGATGATCTTCTCGGTAGTTTCTTGTATAATCTCCGGACCCGTAATCTGTCTATCCCCCACTTCACTCCAACAAATTGGAGACCTGCACTTTCTACCATAAAGTGCTTCAAACGGCGCCATCTCAATGCTTGAATGGTAGCTGTTGTTGTAGGAAAATTCTGCTAATGGTAGATGTCGATCCCAACTGTTTCCGAAATCAATAACACATGCTCGTAGCATGTCTTCAAGCGTTTGTATCATCCTTTCGCTCTGCCCATCAGTTTGTGGATGATAGGCAGTACTCATGTCTAGACGAGTTCCTAATGCTTGCTGTAATGTCTGCCAGAATCTTGAAATAAATCTGCCATCCCTATCAGAGATAATAGAGATTGGTATTCCATGTCTGGAGACGACTTCCTTCAAATACAGTCGTGCTAACTTCTCCATCTTGTCATCTTCTCTTATTGGCAGGAAGTGTGCTGATTTGGTGAGACAATCAACTATTACCCAAATAGTATCAAAACCACTTGCAGTCCTTGGCAATTTAGTGATGAAATCCATGGTAATGTTTTCCCATTTCCATTCCGGGATTTCGGGTTGTTGAAGTAGACCTGATGGTTTCTGATGCTCAGCTTTGACCTTAGAACACGTCAAACATTCTCCTACATATTTAGCAACATCGGCTTTCATACCCGGCCACCAAAAATGTTTCTTGAGATCCTTGTACATCTTCCCCGTTCCAGGATGTATTGAGTATCTGGTTTTATGAGCTTCTCTAAGTACCATTTCTCTCATATCTCCAAATTTTGGTACCCAAATCCTTTCAGCCCTATACCGGGTTCCGTCTTCCCGAATATTAAGATGCTTCTCCGATCCTTTGGGTATTTCATCCTTTAAATTTCCCTCTTTTAAAACTCCTTGTTGCGCCTCCTTTATTTGAGTAGTAAGGTTATTATGAATCATTATATTCATAGATTTTACTCGAATGGGTTCTCTGTCCTTCCTGCTAAAGGCATCGGCTACCACATTTGCCTTCCCCGGGTGGTAACGAATCTCAAAGTCGTAATCATTCAATAATTCAATCCACCTACGCTGCCTCATATTCAGTTGTTTCAGATTAAATATGTGTTGAAGACTTTTGTGGTCGGTATATATAATACTTTTGACCCCATATAAGTAGTGCCTCCAAGTATTTAATGCAAAAACAACCGCGCCTAATTCCAAATCATGCGTCGTATAATTTTGTTCGTGAATCTTCAATTGTCTTGACGCATAAGCAATCACCTTCATTCGTTGCATTAATACACAACCGAGACCTTGCTTTGATGCGTCACAATAAATCACAAACTCATCATTCCCTTCAGGCAATGACAATATAGGTGCCGTAGTTAGCTTTTTCTTCAATAACTGAAACGCTTTCTCTTGTTCATCCTTCCATTCAAATTTCTTCCCTTTATGCGTTAATGCAGTCAAGGGTTTTACTATTCTGGAAAAGTCTTGGATGAACCTTCTGTAGTAACCAGCTAGTCCTAAAAACTGGCGTATGTGTTTCGGAGTTTTCGGGGTTTCCCACTTTTCAACAGTTTCTATCTTTGCCGGATCCACCTTAATACCTTCTTTGTTCACTATGTGACCGAGGAATTGAACTTCTTCCAACCAAAATGCACACTTTGAAAACTTAGCGTACAATTCTTCCTTCCTCAATACTTCTAACACCTTTCTCAAATGTTCACCGTGTTCTTGGTCATTCATTGAGTAAATAAGTATGTCATCAATGAAAACAATGACAAGCTTGTCAAGGTATGGTCCACACACTCGGTTCATAAGGTCCATGAACACAGCTGGTGCATTAGTTAAACCAAACGGCATGACCATAAACTCGTAATGACCGTAACGTGTTCTGAAAGCTGTCTTTGGAATATCATCTTCTTTCACCCGCATTTGATGATACCCGGAACGTAAGTCAATCTTTGAATAAACAGACGAGCCTTGTAGTTGATCAAATAAGTCATCGATTCTCGGTAGTGGGTAGCGGTTCTTGATGGTAAGTTTGTTCAACTCTCGGTAGTCGATACACAACCTGAATGTACCATCTTTCTTCTTGACAAACAAAACAGGAGCTCCCCACGGTGATGTGCTTTGTCGAATGAAACCACGCTCTAAAAGTTCTTGTAATTGGCTTTGCAGTTCTTTCATCTCGCTGGGTGCGAGTCTGTAAGGAGCACGAGCTATTGGTGCAGCTCCTGGTACAAGATCTATTTGAAATTCAACGGATCGATGTGGGGGTAATCCCGGTAATTCTTTCAGAAATACATCGGGAAATTCTTTTGCAATGGAAACATCATTGATGCTCTTTTCTTCAGTTTGTACTTTCTCGACGTGTGCTAGAACAGCATAGCAACCTTTTCTTATTAGTTTTTGTGCCTTCAAATTACTAATAAGATGTAGCTTCGTGTTGCCCTTTTCTCCGTACACCATTAAGGGTTTTCCTTTTTCTCGTATAATGCGAATTGCATTTTTGTAACAAACGATCTCTGCTTTCACTTCTTTCAACCAGTCCATACCAATTATCACATCAAAACTCCCTAACTCTACTGGTATCAAATCAATCTTAAATGTTTCGCTAACCAGTTTAATTTCTCAATTCCGACATATATTATCTGCTGAAATTAATTTACCATTTGCTAATTCGAGTAAAAATTTACTATCCAAAGGCGTCAATGGACAGCTTAATTTAGCACAAAAATCTCTACTCATATAGCTTATATCCGCACCCGAATCAAATAAAACGTAAGCAGATTTATTGTCAATAAGAAACGTACCCATAACAAGCTCCGGGTCTTCCTGTGCCTCTGCCGCATTAATATTGAAAACTCTTCCGCGGCCTTGTCCATTCGTGTTCTCCTGGTTCGGGCAATTTCTAATAATGTGGCCCGGTTTTCCACATTTATAACAAACTACATTGGCATAACTTGCTCCGACACTACTTGCTCCGCCATTACTCGTTCCGACACCATTTGTTCCTTTCGTTCTGTTAACCCCTAGTCCGTAGACCTCACACTTCACCGCGATATGACCATTTCTTTTACACTTATTGCAAAATTTGGTGCAGAACCCCGAGTGATACTTTTTACACCTTTGGCATAGCTGCTTCTGATTGTTGTTGTTGTTGTTGCGATTGTTATTGTTGTTGGGACAATTGTTTTAGTTGTTGTTGTTGTTGTTGTTGTTGTTGTTGGGCCATTTGTTGTAGTTGCGATTGATGTTGCGATTGTTGGGATAATTGTTGCAATTATTGTTGTAATTGCTGTTGTTGTTGTATTGGTGATTCTTATCACCGTTTTCCTCCCACTTTCTTTTGACTTGCTTCACATTGGCCTCTTCAGCAGTCTGTTCTTTAATTCTTTCTTCAATCTGGTTCACTAGTTTGTGAGCCATTCTACATGCCTGTTGTATGGAGGCGGGCTCGTGTGAACTTATACCTTCTTGGATTCTTTCCGGTAATCCTTTCACAAACGCGTCGATCTTCTCTTCCTCATCTTCGAATGCTCTCGGACACAATAGACACAATTCTGTGAATCATCTTTCGTACGTGGTAATATCAAATCCTTGGGTTCGTAACCCTCTAAGTTCTGTCTTGAGCTTATTGACCTCGGTTCTGGGACGGTACTTCTCGTTCATCAAGTGCTTGAATGCTGACCACGGTAGTGCGTACGCATCGTCTTATCCCACTTGCTCTAGATAGGTATTCCACCATGTTAACGCAGAACCTGTGAAGGTATGCGTAGCGTACTTCACTTTGTCCTCTTCAGTACACTTACTTATGGCAAACACCGATTTGACCTTCTCGGTCCACCGTTTCAATCCGATCGGTCCTTCGGTTCCATCAAATTCCAAAGGCTTGCAGGCAGTGAATTCTTTGTAGGTGCATCCTACACGATTTCCTGTACTGCTAGATCCAAGGTTATTGTTGGTATGTAGCGCAGCCTGTACTGCGGCTATGTTTGAAGCTAGAAAAGTACGAAATTCCTCTTCATTCATATTCACGGTGTGTCGAGTAGTCGGTGCCATTTCCTTCAAAATAGTCAAATGGAACAAGTTAAAATATACAGAATATTAAGAGTAGTTAATAGTATTTCATAGCATAATATGAACTCATTTATAAAAGCTTTTTCTTCATATTAGCGTTTTATAAGTTTAAATTCGGGTAGTACCTACCCGTTAAGTTCATACTTAGTAGCTAATATACAATTCAACTACTACAATTCTATATGAAAAACTGATTATAATAATATTACGCGTTCAAACTTTTACACAATATTTTACAAACTTACAATACCGCTTATTTTACATATAGCATGAAATATAGCACACAATAAATTTGACACAAGATGGTTGTGAAGATAATTCTAGCTAGTACACAAATCGTTCAGCAAAGGCAATAAAGACACGTAATTCATACGTCCAGAAACAAGTCATGCATTCTGGTTTTACTAGGATTACTTCCCATCCTTGGTCTTGTGGAACATAACCGTTATGGCCGTTGATAAGACAGCGTGTTGTAACGTCGTCAAAGGGACGAGGGTTACGTAATGTCCAACAGTCCCGTAACAATCTAAAAACCTCATTTCTTACCCCAATTACCGACTCCGTCACTTGTGGGAACGTTTTGTTTAATAGTTGTAGCCCGATGTTCTTGTTCTCACTTTGGTGAGAAGCGAACATTACTAATCCATAAGCATAACATGCTTCTTTATGTTGCATGTTAGCCGCTTTTTCTAAATCACGAAGTCCAATATTCGGATATATTGAGTCAAAATAATTTCTTAACCCGTTGCGTAAAATAGCATTTGGGTTCCCCGCAATATATGCGTCAAAGTAAACACATCGTAACTTATGGGTTTCCCAATGTGATATCCCCCATCTTTCAAACGAAAGTCTCTTATAAATCAAGACATTCTTGGAACGTTCTTCGAATGTCTTACAAACTGATCTTGCCTTAAATAGTTGTGCCGAGGAATTCTGACCGACTCTAGACAAGATTTCATCAATCATGTCTCCGGGTAGGTCTCTTAAAATATTGGGTTGTCTATCCATTTTGTGTTTTTAAACTGTAAAATAGAAAAGAGTTAGATTCATAAAAAAAATACTTATTAATACAAGCAATTTTTACATATATCATAAAGCATAAGCACACTGTATTACATATATTACACCACACGAATACAACTATCTTATTCCGACTCTCTCGTTTCTTCTTCTTCGGTTTTGGTTCGTTTTGCCAAGTTTCTAGGGATATATGATGTTCCCCTAATACTAACTGTCGTTTTCCACAACGGTTTAGAAAAACCTGGTGGTTTAGAGGTTCCCGGGTCATTGTTACAACTTAAGGACATCGGGGGTTGACGATACATATAAAGTTCATCGGGGTTGAAATTAGATTTCTCTATTTTTATGCCCTTTCCCTTCTTATTTTCTTTTGCCTTTTTAAATTCAGTTGGGGTAATTTCTATAACATCATCGGAATTCTCGTCGGAATCCGATTCATCGGAGAATTGGTAATCCTCCCAATATTTTGCTTCCTTGGCGGAAACACCATTGACCATAATTAACCTTGGTCGGTTGGTTGAGGATTTTCTTTTACTTAACCGTTTTATTATTTCCCCCGCCGGTTCTATTTCTTTATCCGGTTCCGATTCTTCTTCCGGTTCCGATTCTTCTTCCGGTTCCGACTCTTCTTCCGGTTCCTCTTCGGGAACTTGTGAATCAGTCCACGAATCATTCCAATTTACATTTGACTCTTCATTATTATTAAGTGAGTCAATGGGACTTGTTCTAGAGGTAGACATCTATCACATAATATCAAACGCGTTAAGAGATTAATATATCACATAATATTCACATGTTAAAAATATATAGTTTCCAACAAAATTTGTTAAGCCATCATTTTTCAAGTAAACACGGTCGAAGTCCAGACTCACTAATGCATCCTAACAAACTCGATAAGACACACTAATGCAAAATTCTGGTTCTCTAAGACCAACGCTCGGATACCAACTGAAATGTCCCGTTCTTATTGATTAAAAACGTTCCATATTAATTGATTTCGTTGCGAGGTTTTGACCTCTATATGAGACGTTTTTCAAAGACTGCATTCATTTTAAAACAAACCATAACCTTTATTTCATCAATAAAGGTTTAAAAAGCTTTACGTAGATTATCAAATAATGATAATCTAAAATATCCTGTTTACACACGACCATTACATAATGGTTTACAATACAAATATGTTACAACAAAATAAGTTTCTTGAATGCAGTTTTTACACAATATCATACAAGCATGGACTCCAAATCTCGTCCTTATTTAAGTATGCGACAGCGGAAGCTCTTAATAATCACCTGAGAATAAACATGCTTAAAACGTCAACAAAAATGTTGGTGAGTTATAGGTTTAACCTATATATATCAAATCATAATAATAGACCACAAGATTTCATATTTCAATACACATCCCATACATAGAGATAAAAATCATTCATATGGTGAACACCTGGTAACCGACATTAACAAGATGCAGATTTAAGAATATCCCCATCATTCCGGGACACCCTTCGGATATGATATAAATTTCGAAGTACTAAAGCATCCGGTACTTTGGATGGGGTTTGTTAGGCCCAATAGATCTATCTTTAGGATTCGCGTCAATTAGGGTGTCTATTCCCTAATTCTTAGATTACCAGACTTAATAAAAAGGGGCATATTCGATTTTGATAATTCAACCATAGAATGTAGTTTCACATACTTGTGTCTATTTTGTAAATCATTTATAAAACCTGCATGTATTCTCATCCCAAAAATATTAGATTTTAAAAGTGGGACTATAACTCACTTTCACAGATTTTTACTTCGTCGGGAAGTAAGACTTGGCCACTGGTTGATTCACGAACCTATAACAATATATACATATATATCAAAGTATGTTCAAAATATATTTACAACACTTTTAATATATTTTGATGTTTTAAGTTTATTAAGTCAGCTGTCCTCGTTAGTAACCTACAACTAGTTGTCCACAGTTAGATGTACAGAAATAAATCGATAAATATCATCTTGAATCAATCCACGACCCAGTGTATACGTATCTCAGTATTGATCACAACTCAAACTATATATATTTTGGAATCAACCTCCACCCTGTATAGCTAACTCCAACATTCACATATAGAGTGTCTATGGTTGTTCCGAAATATATATAGATGTGTCGACATGATAGGTCGAAACATTGTATACGTGTCTATGGTATCTCAAGATTACATAATATACAATACAAGTTGATTAAGTTATGGTTGGAATAGATTTGTTACCAATTTTCACGTAGCTAAAATGAGAAAAATTATCCAATCTTGTTTTACCCATAACTTCTTCATTTTAAATCCGTTTTGAGTGAATAAAATTGCTATGGTTTCATATTGAACTCTATTTTATGAATCTAAACAGAAAAAGTATAGGTTTATAGTCGGAAAAATAAGTTACAAGTTGTTTTTGTAAAGGTAGTCATTTCAGTCGAAAGAACGACGTCTAGATGACCATTTTAGAAAACATACTTCCACTTTGAGTTTAACCATAATTTTTGGATATAGTTTCATGTTCATAATAAAAATCATTTTCTAAGAATAACAACTTTTAAATCAAAGTTTATCATAGTTTTTAATTAACTAACCCAAAACAGCCCGCGGTGTTACTACGACGGTGTAAATTCGGTTTTACGGTGTTTTTCGTGTTTCCAGGTTTTAAATCATTAAGTTAGCATATCATATAGATATATAACATGTGTTTAGTTGATTTTAAAAGTCAAGTTTGAAGGATTAACTTTTGTTTGCGAACAAGTTTAGAATTAACTAAACTATGTTCTAGTGAATACAAGTTTAAACCTTCGAATAAGATAGCTTTATATGTATGAATCGAATGATGTTATGAACATCATTACTACCTTAAGTTCCTTGGATAAACCTACTGGAAAAGAGAAAAATGGATCTAGCTTCAACGGATCCTTGGATGGCTCGAAGTTCTTGAAGCAGAATCATGACACGAAAACAAGTTCAAGTAAGATCATCACTTGAAATAAGATTGTTATAGTTATAGAAATTGAACCAAAGTTTGAATATGATTATTACCTTGTATTAGAATGATAACCTACTGTAAGAAACAAAGATTTCTTGGGGTTGGATAATCACCTTACAAGATTGGAAGTGAGCTAGCAAACTTGAAAGTATTCTTGATTTTATGTAACTAGAACTTGTAGAATATATGAAGAACACTTAGAACTTGAAGATAGAACTTGAGAGAGATCAATTAGATGAAGAAAATTGAAGAATGAAAGTGTTTGTAGGTGTTTTTGGTCGTTGGTGTATGGATTAGATATAAAGGATATGTAATTTTGTTTTCATGTAAATAAGTCATGAATGATTACTCATATTTTTGTAATTTTATGAGATATTTCATGCTAGTTGCCAAATGATGGTTCCCACATGTGTTAGGTAACTCACATGGGCTGCTAATAGCTAATCATTGGAGTGTATATACCAAGAGTACATACATCTAAAAGCTGTGTATTGTACGAGTACGAATACGGGTGCATACGAGTAGAATTGTTGATGAAACTGAATGAGGATGTAATTGTAAGCATTTTTGTTAAGTAGAAGTATTTTGATAAGTGTCTTGAAGTCTTTCAAAAGTGTATGAATACATATTAAAACACTACATGTATATACATTTTAACTGAGTCGTTAAGTCATCGTTAGTCGTTACATGTAAATGTTGTTTTGAAACCTTTAGGTTAACGATCTTGTTGAATGTTGTTAACCCATTGTTTATTATAACAAATGAGATGTTAAATTGTTATATTATCATGATATTATGATATATAATATATCTTAGTATGATGTATATACAGTTAAATGTCGTTACAACGATAATCGTTACATATATGTCTCGTTTCGAAATCATTAAGTTAGTACTCTTGTTTTTACATAAGTATTTCATTGTTAATACACTTAATAATATATTTACTTATCATTTAACATAATTAACCAAGTGTATCAATATCTTAATATGATTCATATGTACCTAGTAAGACGTTGTTATAACGATAATCGTTATATATATCGTTTTCGAGTTTCTTAAATTAATAGTCTCATTTTTATGTATATAACTCATTGTTAAAATACCTAATGAGATACATACTTATAATAAAAACATTTTAACTATATATATAACCATATATATGTCATCGCATAGTTTTTACAAGTTTTAACGTTCGTGAATCACCGGTCAACTTGGGTGGTCAATTGTCTATATGAAACATATTTCAATTAATCAAGTATTAACAAGTTTGATTGCTTAACATGTGGGAAACATTTAATCATGTAAATATCAATCTCAATTAATATATATAAACATGGAAAAGTTCGGGTCACTACAAATAAATCGATAAATATTATCTTGAATCAACCCATGACCCAGTGTATACGTATCTCAGTATTGATCACAACTCAAACTATATATATTTTGGAATCAACCTCAACCATGTATAGCTAACTCCAACATTCACATATAGAGTGTCTATGGTTGTTCCGAAATATATATAGATGTGTCGACATGATAGGTCGAAACATTGTATACGTGTCTATGGTATCTCAAGATTACATAATATACAATACAAGTTGATTAAGTTATGGTTGGAATAGATTTGTTACCAATTTTCACGTAGCTAAAATGGGAAAAATTATCCAATCTTGTTTTACCCATAACTTCTTCATTTTAAATCTGTTTTGAGTGAATAAAATTGCTATGGTTTCATATTGAACTCTATTTTATGAATCTAAACAGAAAAAGTATAGGTTTATAGTCAGAAAAATAAGTTACAAGTCGTTTTTGTAAAGGTAGTCATTTCAGTCGAAAGAACGACGTCTAGATGACCATTTTAGAAAACATACTTCCACTTTGAGTTTAACCATAATTTTTGGATATAGTTTCATGTTCATAATAAAAATTATTTTCTCAGAATAACAACTTTTAAATCAAAGTTTATCATAGTTTTTAATTAACTAACCCAAAACAGCCCGCGGTGTTACTACGACGGCGTAAATCCGGTTTTACGGTGTTTTTCGTGTTTCCAGGTTTTAAATCATTAAGTTAGCATATCATATAGATATAGAACATGTGTTTAGTTGATTTTAAAAGTCAAGTTAGAAGGATTAACTTTTTTTTTGCGAACAAGTTTAGAATTAACTAAACTATGTTCTAGTGATTACAAGTTTAAACCTTCGAATAAGATAGCTTTATATGTATGAATCGAATGATGTTATGAACATCATTACTACCTTAAGTTCCTTGGATAAACCTACTGGAAAAGAAAAAAATAGATCTAGCTTCAACGGATCCTTGGATGGCTCGAAGTTCTTGAAGCAGAATCATGACACGAAAACAAGTTCAAGTAAGATCATCACTTGAAATAAGATTGTTATAGTTATAGAAATTGAACCAAAGTTTGAATATGATTATTACCTTGTATTAGAATGATAACCTACTGTAAGAAACAAAGATTTCTTGAGGTTGGATGATCACCTTACAAGATTGGAAGTGAGCTAGCAAACTTGAAAGTATTCTTGATTTTATGTAACTAGAACTTGTAGAATATATGAAGAACACTTAGAACTTGAAGATAGAACTTGAGAGAGATCAATTAGATGAAGAAAATTGAAGAATTAAAGTGTTTGTAGGTGTTTTTGGTCGTTGGTGTATGGATTAGATATAAAGGATATGTAATTTTGTTTTCATGTAAATAAGTCATGAATGATTACTCATATTTTTGTAATTTTATGAGATATTTCATGCTAGTTACCAAATGATGGTTCCCACATGTGTTAGGTGACTCACATGGGCTGCTAATAGCTGATCATTGGAGTGTATATACCAATAGTACATACATCTAAAAGCTGTGTATTGTACGAGTACGAATACGGGTGCATACGAGTAGAATTATTGATGAAACTGAACGAGGATGTAATTGTAAGCATTTTTGTTAAGTAGAAGTATTTTGATAAGTGTCTTGAAGTCTTTCAAAAGTGTATGAATACATATTAAAACACTACATGTATATACATTTTAACTGAGTCGTTAAGTCATCGTTAGTCGTTACATGTAAATGTTGTTTTGAAACCTTTAGGTTAACGATCTTGTTGAATGTTGTTAACCCATTGTTTATTATAACAAATGAGATTTTAAATTGTTATATTATCATGATATTATGATATATAATATATCTTAGTATGATGTATATACAGTTAAATGTCGTTACAACGATAATCGTTACATATATGTCTCGTTTCGAAATCATTAAGTTAGTAGTCTTGTTTTTACATAAGTATTTCATTGTTAATACACTTAATAATATATTTACTTATCATTTAACATAATTAACCAAGTGTATCAATATCTTAATATGATTCATATGTACCTAGTAAGACGTTGTTATAACGATAATCGTTATATATATCGTTTTCGAGTTTCTTAAATTAATAGTCTCATTTTTATGTATATAACTCATTGTTAAAATACCTAATGAGATACATACTTATAATAAAAACATTTTAACTATATATATAACCATATATATGTCATCGCATAGTTTTTACAAGTTTTAACGTTCGTGAATCACCGGTCAACTTGGGTGGTCAATTGTCTATATGAAACATATTTCAATTAATCAAGTATTAACAAGTTTGATTGCTTAACATGTTGGAAACATTTAATCATGTAAATATCAATCTCAATTAATATATATAAACATGGAAAAGTTCGGGTCACTACAAATAAATCGATAAATATTATCTTGAATCAATCCATGACCCAGTGTGTACGTATCTCAGTATTGATCACAACTCAAACTATATATATTTTGGAATCAACCTCAACCCTGTATAGCTAACTCCAACATTCACATATAGAGTGTATATGGTTGTTCCAAAATATATATAGATATGTCGACATGATAGGTCGAAACATTGTATTCGTGTCTATGGTATCTCAAGATTACATAATATACAATACAAGTTGATTAAGTTATGGTTGGAATAGATTTGTTACCAATTTTCACGTAGCTAAAATGAGAAAAATTATCCAATCTTGTTTTACCCATAACTTCTTCATTTTAAATCTGTTTTGAGTGAATCAAATTGCTATGGTTTCATATTGAACTCTATTTTATGAATCTAAACATAAAAAGTATAGGTTTATAGTCGGAAAAATAAGTTACAAGTCGTTTTTGTAAAGGTAGTCATTTCAGTCGAAAGAACGACGTCTAGATGACCATTTTAGAAAACATACTTCCACTTTGAGTTTAACCATAATTTTTGGATATAGTTTCATGTTCATAATAAAAATCATTTTCTCAGAATAACAACTTTTAAATCAAAGTTTATCATAGTTTTTAATTAACTAACCCAAAACAGCCCGCGGTGTTACTACGACGGCGTAAATCCGGTTTTACGGTGTTTTTCGTGTCTCCAGGTTTTAAATCATTAAGTTAGAATATCATATAGATATATAACATGTGTTTAGTTGATTTTAAAAGTCAAGTTAGAAGGATTAACTTTTGTTTGCGAACAAGTTTAGAATTAACTAAACTATGTTCTAGTGATTACGAGTTTAAACCTTCGAATAAGATAGTTTTATATATATGAATCGAATGATGTTATGAACATCATTACTACCTCAAGTTTAGTAGGTAAACCTACTGGAAGTGACAAGAAATGATCTAGCTTCAAAGGATCTTGGATGGCTTGAAAGTTCTTAAAGTAGGATCATGACACAAAAACAAGTTCAAGTAAGATTTTTACTCGAATTAAGATAGTTTATAGTTATAGAAATTGAATCAAAGTTTGAATATGAATATTACCTTGAATAAGAAAGATAACCTACTATATATAACAAAGGTTTCTTTATCTTAGATGATTACTTGGAATGGATTAGAAAGCTTGGAAGTAAATTAGTAAACTTGAAGGGATTTTTGAAGTGTTCTTGAAGTGTTCTTCCTATGATAATTATAGCTTGATTCTTGAAGTGATTTTTGATGAAGATGATGATTAACTACTGGAAAAATACGTTCATAATAGTGTGTGTGTGTTGAGAGAGAATTAGAAAGAGAATTGGAAGTGAAATGGAGTGAATGATGAGTGGTAATTGGTGAGTGGTGAGTGGGGTTAAAAGGAGTTCTAGTTAGTTGACTAGCTCATGGTAGAAGTTAAAATTGATTAGTCATACATGACATAATCAAGAGTGGAATCCCATGCTAGTTCCTATTGGTATATACCCATAGTAAGTACGTTTTGAAGCTGTGTATAATACGGGTAAGAATACGACTAGAATTCTTGATGAAAGAAAAGAATGGAAAAGTAACTGTAACCGTTTTCGTTAAGTATAAGTGTTTTGATATATGTCTTGAAGTCTTCCAAAAGTATTTTAATACATCTAAATACACTACATGTATATACATTTTAACTGAGTCGTTAAGTCATCGTTAGTCGTTACATGTAAGTGTTGTTTTGAAACCTTTAAGTTAACGATCTCAATTAATGTTGTTAACCCATTGTTTATTATATCTAATGAGATGTTAAATTATTATATTATCATGATATTATGATATATTAATATATCTTAATATGATATATATACATTTAAATGTCGTTACAACGATAATCGTTACATATATGTCTCGTTTCGAAATCCTTAAGTTAGTAGTCTTGTTTATATGTATATAACTAATTGTTAATATACTTATGGAGATACTTACTTATCATAATCTCATGTTAACCATATGTATATCCATATATATATCGTCATGTCGTTTTTACAAGTTTTAACGTTCGTGAATCGCCGGTCAACTTGGGTGGTCAATCGTCTATATGAAACATATTTCAATTAATCAAGTCTTAACAAGTTTGATTGCTTAACATGTTGGAAACATTTAATCATGTAAATATCAATCTCAATTAATATATATAAACATGGAAAAGTTCGGGTCACTACAGTACCTACCCGTTAAATAAATTTCGTCCCGAAATTTTAAGCTGTTGAAGGTGTTGACGAATCTTCTGGAAATAGATGCGGGTATTTCTTCTTCATCTGATCTTCACACTCCCAGGTGAACTCGGGTCCTCTACGAGCATTCCATCAAACCTTAACAATTGGTATCTTGTTTTGCTTAAGTCTTTTAACCTCACGATCCATTATTTCGACGGGTTCTTCGATGAATTGGAGTTTTTCGTTGATTTGGATTTCATCTAACGGAATAGTGAGATCTTCTTTAGCAAAACATTTCTTCAAATTCAAGACGTGGAAAGTGTTATGTACAGCCGCGAGTTGTTGAGGTAACTCAAGTCGGTAAGCTACTGGTCCGACACGATCAATAATCTTGAATGGTCCAATATACCTTGGATTTAATTTCCCTCGTTTACCAAATCGAACAACGCCTTTCCAAGGTGCAACTTTAAGCATGACCATCTCTCCAATTTCAAATTCTATATCTTTTCTTTTAATGTCAGCGTAGCTCTTTTGTCGACTTTGGGCGGTTTTCAACCGTTGTTGAATTTGGATGATCTTCTCGGTAGTTTCTTGTATAATCTCCGGACCCGTAATCTGTCTATCCCCCACTTCACTCTAACAAATCGGAGACTTGCACTTTCTACCATAAAGTGCTTCAAACGGCGCCATCTCAATGCTTGAATGGTAGCTGTTGTTGTAGGAAAATTCTGCTAACGGTAGATGTCGATCCCAACTGTTTCCAAAATCAATAACACATGCTCGTAGCATGTCTTCAAGTGTTTGTATCGTCCTTTCGCTCTGTCCATCAGTTTGTGGATGATAGGCAGTACTCATGTCCAGACGAGTTCCTAATGCTTGCTGTAATGTCTGCCAAAATCTTGAAATAAATCTTCCATCCCTATCAGAGATGATTGAGATTGGTATTCCATGTCTGGAGACGACTTCCTTCAAATACAGTCTTGCTAACTTCTCCATCTTGTCATCTTCTCTTATTGGCAGGAAGTGTGCTGATTTGGTGAGATGATCAACTATTACCCAAATAGTATCAAAACCACTTGCAGTCCTTGGCAATTTAATGATGAAATCCATGGTAATGTTTTCCCATTTCCATTCCGGGATTTCGGGTTGTTGAAGTAGACCTGATGGTTTCTAATGCTCCGCTTTGACCTTAGAACACGTCAAACATTCTCCCACGTATTTAGCATTATCGGCTTTCATACCCGGCCACCAAAAATGTTTCTTGAGATCCTTGTACATCTTCCCCGTTCCAGGATGTATGGAGTACCTGGTTTTATGAGTTTCTCTAAGTACCATTTCTCTCATATCTCCAAATTTTGGTACCCAAATTCTTTCAGCCCTATACCGGGTTCCGTCTTCCCGAATATTAAGATGCTTCTCCGATCCTTTGGGTATTTCATCCTTTAAATTTCCCTCTTTTAAAACTCCTTGTTGCGCCTCGTTTATTTAAGTAGTAAGGTTATTATGAATCATTATATTCATAGATTTTACACGAATGGGTTCTCTGTCCTTCCTGCTCAAGGCATCGGCTACCACATTTGCCTTCCCCGGGTGGTAACGAATCTCAAAGTCGTAATCATTCAATAATTCAATCCACCTACGCTGCCTCATATTCAGTTGTTTCTGATTAAATATGTGTTGAAGACTTTTGTGGTCGGTATATATAATACTTTTGACCCCATATATGTAGTGCCTCCAAGTCTTTAATGCAAAAACAACCGCGCCTAATTCCAAATCATGCGTCGTATAATTTTGTTCGTGAATCTTCAATTGTCTAGACGCATAAGCAATCACCTTCGTTCGTTGCATTAATACACAAACGAGACCTTGCTTTGATGCATCACAATAAATCACAAAATCATCATTCCCTTCAGGCAATGACAATATAGGTGCCGTAGTTAGCTTTTTCTTCAATAACTGAAACGCTTTCTCTTGTTCATCATTCCATTCAAATTTCTTCCCTTTATGCGTTAATGCAGTCAAGGGTTTTGCTATTCTGGAAAAGTCTTGGATGAACCTTCTGTAGTAACCAGCTAGTCCTAAAAACTGGCGTATGTGTTTCGGAGTTTTCGGGGTTTCCCACTTTTCAACAGTTTCTATCTTTGCCGGATCCACCTTAATACCTTCTTTGTTCACTATGTGACCGAGGAATTGAACTTCTTCCAACCAAAATGCACACTTTGAAAACTTAGCGTACAATTCTTCCTTCCTCAATACTTCTAACACTTTTCTCAAATGTTCACCGTGTTCTTGGTCATTCTTTGAGTAAATAAGTATGTCATCAATGAAAACAATGACAAACTTGTCAAGGTATGGTCCACACACTCGGTTCATAAGGTCCATGAACACAGCTGGTGCATTAGTTAAACCAAACAGCATGACCATAAACTCGTAATGACCGTAACGTGTTCTGAAAGCAGTCTTTGGAATATCATCTTCTTTCACCCGCATTTGATGATACCCGGAACGTAAGTCAATCTTTGAATAAACAGACGAGCCTTGTAGTTGATCAAATAAGTCGTCGATTCTCAGTAGTGGGTAGCGGTTCTTGATGGTAAGTTTGTTCAACTCTCGGTAGTCGATACACAACCTGAATGTACCATCTTTCTTCTTGACAAACAAAACAGGAGCTCCCCACGGTGATGTGCTTGGTCGAATGAAACCACGCTCTAAAAGTTCTTGTAATTGGCTTTGCAGTTCTTTCATCTCGCTGGGTGCGAGTCTGTAAGGAGCTCGAGCTATTGGTGCAGCTCCTGGTACAAGATCTATTTGAAATTCAACGGATCGATGTGGGGGTAATCCCGGTAATTCTTTCGGAAATACATCGGGAAATTCTTTTGCAATGGGAACATCATTGATGCTCTTTTCTTCAGTTTGTACTTTCTCGACGTGTGCTAGAACAGCATAGCAACCTTTTCTTATTAGTTTTTGTGCCTTCAAATTACTAATAATATGTAGCTTCGTGTTGCCCTTTTCTCCATACACCATTAAGGGTTTTCCTTTTTCTCGTATAATGCGAATTGCACTTTTGTAACAAACGATCTCTGCTTTCACTTCTTTCAACCAGTCCATACCGATTATCACATCAAAACTCCCTAACTCTACTGGTATCAAATCAATCTTAAATGTTTCGCTAACCAGTTTAATTTCTCGATTCCGACATATATTATCTGCTGAAATTAATTTACCATTTGCTAATTCGAGTAAAAATTTACTATCCAAAGGAATCAATGGACAACTTAATTTAGCACAAAAATCTCTACTCATATAGCTTATATCCGCACCCGAATCAAATAAAACGTAAGCAGATTTATTGTCAATAAGAAACGTACCCGTAACAAGCTCCGAGTCTTCCTGTGCCTCTGCCGCATTAATATTGAAAACTCTTCCGCGGCCTTGTCCATTCGTGTTCTCCTGGTTCGGGCAATTTCTAATAATGTGGCCCGGTTTTCCACATTTATAACAAACTACATTGGCATAACTTGCTCCGACACTACTTGCTCCGCCATTACTCGTTCCGACACCATTTGTTCCTTTCGTTCTATTAACCCCTGGTCCGTAGACCTCACACTTCGCCGCGCTATGACCATTTCTTTTACACTTGTTGCAAAATTTGTTGCAGAACCCCGAGTGATACTTTTCACACCTTTGGCATAGCTGCTTCTGATTGTTGTTGTTGTTGCGGTTATTATTGTTGTTGGGATGATTGTTGTAGTTGCTGTTGTTGTTGTTGTTGTTGGGCCGTTTGTTGTAGTTGCGATTGATGTTGCGATTGTTGGGATAATTGTTGCGATTATTGTTGTAATTGCTGTTGTTGTTGTATTGGTGATTCTTATCACCGTTTTCCTCCCACTTTCTTTTGACTTGCTTCACATTGGCCTCTTCAGCAGTCTGTTCTTTAATTCTTTCTTCAATCTGGTTCACTAGTTTGTGAGCCATTCTACATGCCTGTTGTATGGAGGCGGGCTCGTGTGAACTTATATCTTCTTGGATTCTTTCCGGTAATCCTTTCACAAACGCGTCGATCTTCTCTTCCTCATCTTCGAATGCTCCCGGACACAATAGGCACAATTCTGTGAATCGTCTTTCGTACGTGGTAATATCAAATCCTTTGGTTCGTAACCCTCTAAGTTCTGTCTTGAGCTTATTAACCTCGGTTCTGGGACGGTACTTCTCGTTCATCAAGTGCTTGAATGCTGACCACGGTAGTGCGTACGCATCGTCTTGTCCCACTTGCTCTAGATAGGTATTCCACCATGTTAACGCAGAACCTATGAAGGTATGCGTAGCGTACTTTACTTTGTCCTCTTCAGTACACTTACTTATGGAAAACACCGATTCGACCTTCTCGGTCCACCGTTTCAATCCGATCGGTCCTTCGATTCCATCAAATTCCAAAGGTTTGCAGGCAGTGAATTCTTTGTAGGTGCATCCTACACGATTTCCTGTACTGCTAGATCCAAGGTTATTGTTGGTATGTAGCGCAGCCTGTACTGCGGCTATGTTTGAAGCTAGAAAAGTACGGAATTCCTCTTCATTCATATTCACGGTGTGTCGAGTAGTCGGTGCCATTTCCTTCAAAATAGTCAAATGGAACAAGGTAATCATACAGAATATTAAGAGTAGTTAATAGTATTTCGTAGCATAATATGAACTCATTTATAAAATCTTTTTCTTCATATTAGCGTTTTATAAGTTTAAATTCGGGTAGTACCTACCCATTAAGTTCATACTTAGTAGCTAATATACAATTCAACTACTACAATTCTATATGAAAAACTGATTATAATAATATTTCGCGTTCAAACTTTTACACAATATTTTACAAACTTACAATACCGCTTATTTTACATATAGCATGAAATATAGCACACAATAAATTTGATACAAGATGGTTGTGAAGATAATTCTAGCTAGTACACAAGTCGTTCAGCAAAGGCAATAAAGACACGTAATTCATACGTCCAGAAACAAGTCATGCATTCTAGTTTTACTAGGATTACTTCCCATCCTTGGTCTTGTGGAACATAACTGTTATGGCCGTTGATAAGACATCGTGTTGTAACGTCGTCAAAGGGACGAGGGTTACGTAATGTCCAACAGTCCCGTAACAATCTAAAAACCTCATTTCTTACCCCAATTACCGACTCCGTCACTTGTGGGAACATTTTGTTTAATAGTTGTAGCCCGATGTTCTTGTTCTCACTTTGGTGAGAAGCGAACATAACTAATCCGTAAGCATAACATGCTTCTTTATGTTGCATGTTAGCCGCTTTTTCTAAATCACGAAGTCCAATATTCGGATATATTGAGTCAAAATAATTTCTTAACCCATTGCGTAAAATAGCATTTGGGTTCCTCGCAATATATGCGTCAAAGTAAACACATCGTAACTTATGGATTTCCCAATGTGATATCCCCCATCTTTCAAACGAAAGCCTTTTATAAACCTAGGCATTCTTGGAACGTTCTTCGAATGTCTTACAAACTGATCTCGCCTTAAATAGTTGTGCCGAAGAATTCTGACCGACTCTAGACAAGATTTCATCAATCATGTCTCCGGGTAGGTCTCTTAAAATATTGGGTTGTCTATCCATTTTGTGTTTTTATACTGTAAAATAGACAAGAGTTAGATTCATAAAAAAAATACTTATTAATACAAGCAATTTTTACATATATCATAAAGCATAAGCACACTATATTACATATATTACACCACACGAATACAACTATCTTATTCCGACTCGCTTGTTTCTTCTTCTTCGGTTTTGGTTCGTTTTGCCAAGTTTCTAGGGATATATGATGTTCCCCTAATACGAGCCGTCGTTTTCCACATTGGTTTAGAAAAAACCTGGTGGTTTAGAGGTTCCCGGGTCATTGTTACAACTTAAGGACTTCGGGGGTTGACGATACATATAAAGTTCATCGGGGTTGGAATTAGATTTCTCTATTTTTATGCCCTTTCCCTTATTATTTTCTTTTGCCATTTTAAATTCAATTGTGGTAATTTCTATAACATCATCGGAATTCTCGTCAGAATCCGATTCATCGGAGAATTGGTAATCCTCCCAATATTTTGCTTCCTTGGCGGAAACACCATTGACCATAATTAACCTTGGTCGGTTGGTTGAGGATTTTCTTTTATTTAACCGTTTTATTATTTCCCCCACCGGTTCTATTTCTTCATCCGGTTCCGATTCTTCTTCCGGTTCCGATTCTTCTTCCGGTTCCGACTCTTCTTCTGGTTCCTCTTCGGGAACTTGTGAATCAGTCCACGAATCATTCCAATTTACATTTGACTCTTCATTATTATTAGATGAGTCAATGGGACTTGTTCTAGAGGTAGACATCTATCACATAATATCAAACGCGTTAAGAGATTAATATATCACATAATATTCACATGTTAAAAATATATAGTTTCCAACAAAATTTGTTAAGCAATCATTTTTTTCAAGTAAACACGGTCGAAGTCCAGACTCACTAATGCATCCTAACAAACTCGATAAGACACACTAATGCAAAATTCTGGTTCTCTAAGACCAACGCTCGGATACCAACTGAAATGTCCCGTTCTTATTGATTAAAAACGTTCCATATTAATTGATTTCGTTGCGAGGTTTTGACCTCTATATGAGATGTTTTTCAAAGACTACATTCATTTTTAAAACAAACCATAACCTTTATTTCATAAATAAAGGTTTAAAAGCTTTACGTAGATTATCAAATAATGATAATCTAAAATATCCTGTTTACACACGACCTTTACATAATGGTTTACAATACAAATATGTTACATCGAAATCAGTTTCTTGAATGCAGTTTTTACACAATATCATACAAACATGGACTCCAAATCTTGTCCTTATTTTAGTATGCAACAGCGGAAGCTCTTAGTATTCACCTGAGAATAAACATGCTTTAAACGTCAACAAAAATGTTGGTGAGTTATAGGTTTAACCTATATGTATCAAATCGTAACAATAGACCACAAGATTTCATATTTCAATACACATCCCATACATAGAGATAAAAATCATTCATATGGTGAACACCAGGTAACCGACATTAACAAGATGCATATATATAAGAATATCCCCATCATTCCGGGACACCCTTCGGATATGATATAAATTTCGAAGTACTAAAGCATCCGGTACTTTGGATGGGGTTTGTTAGGCCCAATAGATCTATCTTTAGGATTCGCGTCAATTAGGGTGTCTGTTCCCTAATTCTTAGATTACCAGACTTAATAAAAAGGGGCATATTCGATTTCGATAATTCAACCATAGAATGTAGTTTCACGTACTTGTGTCTATTTTGTAAATCATTTATAAAGCCTGCATGTATTCTCATCCCAAAAATATTAGATTTTAAAAGTGGGACTATAACTCACTTTCACAGATTTTTACTTCGTCGGGAAGTAAGACTTGGCCACTGGTTGATTCACGAACCTATAACAATATATACATATATATCAAAGTATGTTTAAAATATATTTACAACACTTTTAATATATTTTGATGTTTTAAGTTTATTAAGTCAGCTGTCCTCGTTAGTAACCTACAACTAGTTGTCCACAGTTAGATGTATAGAAATAAATCGATAAATATTATCTTGAATCAATCCACGACCCAGTGTATACGTATCTAAGTATTGATCACAACTCAAACTATATATATTTTGGAATCAACCTCAACCCTGTATAGCTAACTCCAACATTCACATATAGAGTGTCTATGGTTGTTCCGAAATATATATAGATGTGTCGACATGATAGGTCGAAACATTGTATACGTGTCTATGGTATCTCAAGATTACATAATATACAATACAAGTTGATTAAGTTATGGTTGGAATAGATTTGTTACCAATTTTCACGTAGCTAAAATGAGAAAAATTATCCAATCTTGTTTTACCCATAACTTCTTCATTTTAAATCCGTTTTGAGTGAATCAAATTGCTATGGTTTCATATTGAACTCTATTTTATGAATCTAAACAGAAAAAGTATAGGTTTATAGTCGGAAAAATAAGTTACAAGTCATTTTTGTAAAGGTAGTCATTTCAGTCGAAAGAACGACGTCTAGATGACCATTTTAGAAAACATACTTCCACTTTGAGTTTAACCATAATTTTTGGATATAGTTTCATGTTCATAATAAAAATCATTTTCTAAGAATAACAACTTTTAAATAAAAGTTTATCAAAGTTTTTAATTAACTAACCCAAAACAGCCCGCGGTGTTACTACGACGGCGTAAATCCGGTTTTACGGTGTTTTTCGTGTCTCCAGGTTTTAAATCATTAAGTTAGCATATCATATAGATATATAACATGTGTTTATTTGATTTTAAAAGTCAAGTTAGAAGGATTAACTTTTGTTTGCGAACAAGTTTAGAATTAACTAAACTATGTTCTAGTGATTACGAGTTTAAACCTTCGAATAAGATAGTTTTATATATATGAATCGAATGATGTTATGAACATCATTACTACCTCAAGTTTAGTAGGTAAACCTACTGGAAGTGACAAGAAATGATCTAGCTTCAAAGGATCTTGGATGGCTTGAAAGTTCTTGAAGTAGGATCATGACACAAAAACAAGTTCAAGTAAGATTTTTACTCGAATTAAGATAGTTTATAGTTATAGAAATTGAATCAAAGTTTGAATATGTATATTACCTTGAATAAGAAAGATAACCTACTGTATATAACAAAGGTTTCTTGATCTTAGATGATTACTTGGAATGGATTAGAAAGCTTGGAAGTAAATTAGTAAACTTGAAGGGATTTTTGAAGTGTTCTTGAAGTGTTCTTCCTATGATGATTATAGCTTGATTCTTGAAGTGATTTTTGATGAATATGATGATTAACTACTGGAAAAATACGTTCATAATAGTGTGTGTGTGTTGAGAGAGAATTAGAAAGAGAATTGGAAGTGAAATGGAGTGAATGATGAGTGGTAATTGGTGAGTGGTGAGTGGGGTTAAAAGGAGTTCTAGTTAGTTGACTAGCTCATGGTAGAAGTTAAAATTGATTAGTCATATATGACATATTCAAGAGTGGAATCTCATGCTAGTTCCTATTGGTATATACCCATAGTAAGTACGTTTTGAAGCTGTGTATAATACGGGTAAGAATACGACTAGAATTCTTGATGAAAGAAAAGAATGGAAAAGTAACTGTAACCATTTTCGTTAAGTATAAGTGTTTTGATATATGTCTTGAAGTCTTCCAAAAGTATTTTAATACATCTAAATACACTACATGTATATACATTTTAACTGAGTCGTTAAGTCATCGTTAGTCGTTACATGTAAGTGTTGTTTTGAAACCTTTAAGTTAACGATCTCAATTAATGTTGTTAACCCATTGTTTATTATATCTAATGAGATGTTAAATTATTATATTATCATGATATTATGATATATTAATATATCTTAATATGATATATATACATTTAAATGTCGTTACAATGATAATCGTTACATATATGTCTCGTTTCGAAATCCTTAAGTTAGTAGTCTTGTTTATATGTATATAACTCATTGTTAATATACTTATGGAGATACTTACTTATCATAATCTCATGTTAACCATATGTATATCCATATATATATCGTCATGTCGTTTTTACAAGTTTTAACGTTCGTGAATCGCCGGTCAACTTGGGTGGTCAATTGTCTATATGAAACATATTTCAATTAATCAAGTCTTAACAAGTTTGATTGCTTAACATGTTGGAAACATTTAATCATGTAAATATCAATCTCAATTAATATATATAAACATGGAAAAGTTCGGGTCACTACATACACATCCAAATATATATAAATCACATTTTAAAAGCTAACTAAGCAATGACCACATAACTTGTTCCATTAGCAGTAGCTACATTATCAAATGACTCATAAGAATGCTCAAATCTTAATATACAAAGAGCATCATCAAATTAACAATATAATGTATGTCATGAAAATAAGCTTAGAATAACACATAAGCATGCTCAAAGCTCACATTCCTCAAATTGTAAAATTGTCGTCGTCTACTAAACCAAAGATAATTATATATAGACTGTAGACATCTTAACAACTTTCTTCTTACACATGTCCCTGCATCCATAGTTCTTAGAGTCTTGACCAATATTAATTGTGTAAAACTTCATATTGTGAGGCATAGACTAATTCTGAGAAACTTCAGACCCATTGGACATGGGCTCCATGGTAAAGTATATATGTCAGACAAAAGGACCAACTATAATCTTGATAGGCTTGAATTTGGACAAATTTGCGTTCGGTAATATTCTATAACTTGGTACTGAAATCATAAAGAAACATAATAAGATCAGTGGGTCTGGGTTGCAACAACTTTAGGCATCATCATTCTATTCAAGTAAATTATATCCAAGTTGCAGACAATTGTAAATATGTTATAAATCCAAATAAAGCATTTAAACCCCAAAGATCAAAGAGATGAAAACATAGAAAACATACAAAGCCAATAAACACATAAAACCACAACAGTGCAAATATATAACTATATATGGTCAAACAATTAAGAAAATTATGAAAGATAAATTTGACATGTTACCGTCCCACATGACCCATCCATTTTGCCATCTTAACCTTTGAAAATTCTATATTGGCCTATTTGAACATGTAATCGTGATTCTCTGTCCAAGTATACACTATATTTATACCAAATATCCCAGTCACCAATGCATAGATCAACATACATACAGTTCCTGAACTAAAAAGAGCTCAAGTTGTGATCATGAATAAATGACATTAGATGATCCTCAAAAAGAAGAAAATGGATACTAAAGATGAGAATATAACATAGAATGAACCTGAGTTTGACAGAAAGGAGAACCTACAAAACAACATCATTCAACAATGAATCTTCTTAGTTGGAAGAAAGGCAGTCTTAACCTGAAAGGATTAAAAAATTAATCAATCTCTCAAATTCAAAAACTGCATACAAGTATCTATTGCGCTAACGTTACTAACTAATATCGATGCAGCGTGGTAAGGGTAACCTGTGAAAATATATCTGCAGAAATATTAGCTGCAGGTTATTTCATCATACCATATCATTATATCATATACAGTTATATACTTAAACATGTATATTCAGTTTATACAAACATACATACAAACTTATATGTGTGTATAAGTGTATTGTGTAGTGAACTATAGATACATACATAATAACATTTACATAGATAGATTGATATAATAGAATATGATGAATAAAAAGGATCTAAAGACAGACCTGAGTTTTGACAGTCGATCGTGACACTGGAATTCAGTTACAAATTTTATACAGGAACAATCAGAGTTATGCCAAATTATTTATCTGGCAATCACATATATAAGTATCAGATCAAATGTACGTATGCAAAAGAAAGAGATTATTATTTGATTTTAGATTTAATTTTCAATCTTAATTTATTTGGTTTTGGGTTCGTTGTTGTCTGCTCTCCGCAAAAGAATCAGTTTCGTATCTTAACACTATATACAAAATCAAAGTTCATGCAATAAGAATGATACCATCTGATATAAAACTCAAAATCATATAGACAACTTATGTAACGATCCGACTTTTTCGACTTGTTTTTGTGCTTTGAGCTTTCTACGAAACTGCGTATTTGTGCGTACTGAACTATATTATGCTCTGGGAAATTTCTACATGTGGATTAATTTCGTTTATATATTAAAATGTTCCTTTAAGTATGTAGGTTACTTAACTTGAACTCCGGAAGCCTTTATGACCGTTAGTGTCACTTGACGTTTTGAACGAACTGCATACTGTGTACACGTTTAACTTTTGTCGTAACAGGAATATTACGACTACGAAATACTAATTGTTATTTTACAATAACAATTACCTGGGTTTTTGGATGCTTAATTACGCTTAGTAATTTACTAGAGCACACTAGTTAGTCTTGTTGGACTTTCTACCTTGTTGGACTTTAGCCCACCCTACACTAGCTAGTGGACTATTTAATTAGCCCAATTTAAATAAGTTAGTGACTCATATTAATGAAAGACAAATGCCTATTTATTAGAGGGGACATACTAGCATTTTTGATAAGCATTACCCTTAATGTTGCATGGGATCCTAACATAAGCACCTACTTTAGACAACCATTAACCAAAAAGCAAAAAGTTATCCCCCTTGTCCCCCCACTAACCCACGACCATCACCACCCCACCCTCACCTCACCACCTATAAATACAAGCCTTATTTCACTCATTTCACACTTGATCACATTTGCAATTTACACACACTTACTCTCTAATTCTCTCTCTAGTCTTTCTCACTCTAAAAAGTGTAAGTTTTTGATTTATTTCTTTTTCTTCTCCCTTCATCACCCACGACATCATCATCATCATCAAAGGGATCAAACTTTTTAGCTTTCGATCTTGATTACATCTTGTAGATTCAAACTTGGGTTTGAATCCTTCAAAGATCATGGAAGATTCAAGCTTTCTAGCTTTGAATCTTCACTTATTTTGTAGATCAAAATCTTTTTAGCTTTAATCTTGTTATTTTGTTATAAAGATTCAAACTTGTGTTTGTAATCTTCATGTATCTTAAAGATCCAAGCTTTATGCTTCAAGATCTTCAAGAACACTAAAGATCCAAGCTTTATAGCTTATGGTTTCATTATTATGTTAAAGATCTTAGCTTTTTAGCTTATGGTCTCATTACTTTCATTATTTTGTTAAAGATCTTAGCTTTCTAGCTTATGGTCTCATTAATCTTGTAAAGATCCAAGCTTTCTAGCTTAGGGTTTTCTTAATACTTGAGATCTAAGTTATTATTGTAGATCTCACTTACTTGGAACCTTTTTGTGTTTGTTGTGATGATAAAGATCAAGTCTTCATCATCACATATGATATAGATGCAAGAATTTGTGTAAAATGGACAAAGGTTGAAGCTTTATTGGATTCATGCAATAAAGAGGCAATCTTGATGTTCAAAACTTGTAGAATGATAGATTTTACTTTTAGTTGTGTGTTGATGGTTGAACCTTGGTAAAAGTGATGCTAAAACATCAAAGAGTTGTACACTTGAAGCTTACAAGCATCAAGGATGAGAACCGTGATGAGCATCAAGCACCAAGAACCTCACCCGAGCACTTGTTTGCTGTTTTTCGGGGTCTGATCAGACTCCTGGGCTTCTAGAAAACTAATTTTCAGATAGTTCGTTTCGAGTAGATGACTTTTCGTTTAGGCCTCGACTTAATCCGATATACGGTTTAGGATTTATGGCCTTCCGAAAGTCACTACGCCCTTGTAACGTTGTGCTGAAATTTCTGACCTACTCGCACTTAAACCGTCGCAACGGTCAAACGAAGACGAGTTAAGTTCTGAAAATTGTTCAGAGGTTAGAGGACTCACATACGAAGCCATATCCACTGACTACGCGTCGTTTCGAATTGTATAGAGGTCGTAAAAGCTGTCCGAAATCAGCCTTTTGTTTCGATCTCTATTCTTGTTAAACTTACCTTAGTGTTGATGAATGATGATGATAATGATGATGTCGATGATGACACTTAAGCTTAATTTATTCACTTTTAACCCTTTTTGGGACAACATACTGACCTAGTGACCTTTGACTTAGGTTGCTGACCTTTCAGACCGACTTACTACCTGCATACGTTTCGTATCGACTTTTACTGCTTATTCACTGTGAGTTATAGCTTCTCTTTTTACTTATACTATTTTTGGGACTGTGAATACATGCGATTTTTATGTTTTACTTACTTGACATGAGTACTTAAACTTTACATATGTGTGGATTATATAACGCATAAAGATTCCCCTTAGCACGGTAACGTTTAATCATTGGTTTTGAACCGGTGAACGCGAATATTAGATATGGATCCATAGGGTTTGACATCCCCACTCGGGCTAGTCGCGCTAGCATTTAACGAGTGTTTGATACTTTGAGGACATACGCACTCGCCAAGTGTACTTTTAGGGGGTATTATTATTACGTTAAGTTAGTTACCGGGTGCCCACGGATAAACATATACTTTTCATACTGTTTTGAATACGATAACTCGTGGTCTACATTACTTTACTGATTACAAACTATAGCTCACCAACATTCGTGTTGACTTTTAAGCGTGTATTTCTCAGGTGCTTAGATGATGTTGCTTCCGCTGTTAGACTTGCTGTCTTGGTGTTATAGACTTGCTGTTATGGACCTGCTGTGTTAGATTTCCGCTGCATTACTTAGAGATGTCTCAATCATGAAACTTTTATCTTGAATTCGTAACTTATGTTATTTTCAAATAATGACTTTGTAACGACCTTTGTGTCACGTTATCTTTTTATGAATGCAAAAACTGGTTTTCAAACACCATGTAGTATTTGATCGTGTAAAGATCCTGTTGTTGACGAATCGTACACGATGGTTTTGTACGGGGCATCACATTTGGTATCAGAGCATTGGTTGTAGGGAATTAGGTTGCATTAGTGAGTCTAGACCAGACCGAGTAGGATTCACTAATAGGACTAATCTGCAACTTGCTCGTTTACTTGTTACTGCTTACTACTGCTGCATGTTACTGCTTACTTATACTGCCGTATGATCTTGCTGCATGCTATTGCTTACCTTTACTGCTATGTGAACTTGATGTATGCTATTGCCTATCCTCGTTACTGCATGCTACTGTCTGCTTTCGATTGCATGTTACTTTGCTTAGTACTGTTGTTGTTGCCATGCTTTGTACTGCGGTAGACGATCTAGGTTGTTGTAGTGCCTGATTACGTGCTTGCTATATGTCTTACTGACATGGAAAAAGTTATTTTTCCTTGTTCAGATGACATACATGCTGCCTATGACCTTTGACTTTGAGAGTGACTCAGAGACGACTGTTGCCTCGCCTACTATTACTGCTAATTCACTGCTACCCTTCGACGACTCTGGCGATTCACCTTCTAGTGGGCTCGTGCTTGACCTGATGGACATCTCAGATGGAGACGAGGATCCCGAGATGATTCCAGCACCACCCAGCCCTAGACTCCCGGAGCCACAGCACCATTCCGGTGATGCTGTAATTCCTGGGGGAAATGGAGACGGTCCATTCCGTAACGAGCATGGACATTGGGCTAGACGCACCGCTGATGGACGTGTTGTACCGATTCCACCAGGCAGATATCAACTTATGACCACCGGCCGGGAAGATCCACCTTCAGATGATTCATCATTCGACGACTCCAGCGAGGAGGATCCCGAGGAGGATTCTGAGGAGGAGCCCGTGCAGCCGCCCTCTACCCCGCCGAAGAAGCGGTATCGTTTCGATGGTACCGTTATCCCAGGGATTAACGGAGGAAGACCGTTCGTGGATGCATATGGACAGTTGGTTAGGGTCACAACCCATAAGAGGGTCGTACCGTATACCGCCGATCCATTCGTGCGTAAGACCACCCGCACTGTGCCGTCTACATCAGCACCACCTGCACCATTCGCACCACCTGGACCACCTGCCCCACCAGCATCCCCCGTCGTCAAGGAACTGATGAGGGAAGTGAATGCCCTCCGTGCTCAGGTGACTGAGCTCGAGGATCAGATGTCCCACCTGATGGACATCATTTACCCTCCATCACCATAGGACTATTGTATTAGATTTCGTTATGTAATCTCGGTGTAGTTTCATGTTTTACTCACGTATTGTACGAACCTTATGTATGCAACTTTCTTATTAATGAATGGAACTTAATGTTGTTTAATTATTATACGGTGTTCTATTTAGGTTATTACCTGATGGTTTTCGTGCTATCTGTAACTGGCTAGCCATGCTTAGTTAGCGTGTATTGTGATGTTTCCCGGTTGATTACCTTATACTATAGCATTATGAATTGTTGAATGCGGAATTTTGACTTAAATTCGAAATTTTTGTTTAGAAGATCAATGGCAAACGGAAGATTTCCAAGGGACTTGCCCACAACAGCTCAGATTGAGGAGATGATAGCTGCTCGAGTAGCCGCAGCTATGGCGAATGCCAACCCAGCTCCAGCTCTACCGGCCAACCCAGCTGTTCAGAACGGGTGTACCTATAAGGAATTCCAAAGCTGCAAGCCCCATAGTTTCGGTGGTACAGAAGCGCCAGTTAGGCTGACGAGATGGTTTTAGAAGTTGGAATCTATGTTCCATGTGAGTAACTGCTCCGAGGGGAATAAGACTAGGTTCGCATCCTGCATTTTGTCGGATGGCGCTTTAACTTGGTGGAACACACTCGCCCAGGCCAAGGGAATTGACGAGGCTTATGCTACACCATGGGAGGAGTTTAAGAGTGCTATGATCGAGGAGTATTGCCCCCAAACCGAAATTCAGAAGATGGAAGCGGAGTTTTGGGAATTGAAAGTTGTAGGGACTGATCTTAATGGCTATAACCGAAGGTACTTGGAGTTAGCTTTGATGTGCCCCACAATGGTTACACCTGAATTTAAGCGAATGGAACGATATTTGTGGGGACTTCCCAAGGACATTCAAGGAAATGTCACTTCATCGAAACCAGCGAATGTCCCAGAAGCTATGCGTATGGCGTACACCCTGATGAATCAAATTACCCGCCAAGAGCCAGAGAAGGCAAAATCAGAATCGGGAGCTAGTAATGGAAAACGTAAGTGGGACGGAAGCAAGGGAAAAGGTTTTTACCAGAACCCGACTAAGAGGTGTGAGAATTTTAAAGTGAACAACGATTGGAGGAACCTGAACCCGAACCTTAGCTCGAACCCTAACTACAAAGGTAGCCTTCTGCAGTGCAAGAGATGCTATAAGCATCATACTGGGTAATGCAACGTGGTTTGTGAAAAGTGTAAGTGGACTGGACACATCGGTAAGGATTGTAAGATCACCGCCCCAGCTGTGAGGACAAACCCGATTGGACCCAGGAAGTGCTTTGAGTGCGGCCAGCAGGGCCACTTCAAAAATGAATGTCCGAACAAGAAGAAGGATGGTGGGCCAGCATGTGGAAGAGTCTTCAACATGAACGCCTGAGATGCCCGTGAGGATCCTGACTTGGTCAAAGGTACATTCACTATCAATAATCCATTAGCTTCTGTTCTGTTTGATACCGGTGCTGATAGGAGTTATGTATGTAGACACTTTTGCTCTAAGATAGATTGGTCGTTAGTACCTTTGGAGGAGAGTATGCTTGTTGAGGTAGCCAATGGAAAACTTGAGAAAGTTGACCAAATTGGCCGAGGAGGTATAATAAACTTAGCTGGTGTAGATTTCGAGATTAAATTAATACCCATCAAGTTGGGAAGCTTTGATGTGATTGTCGGTATGGACTGGTTGTCCAAGGTAAGAGCCGAAGTTATCTGTGGTGAGAAGATTCTCCGTATACCACGCGAAGATGGTGAGCCTCTGATTGTTTACGGAGATAGATGTAGTCTGAAGTTGAACCTTATTAGTTGTTTGAAGGCACAAAAGGTTATGAAGAAGGGACGTTTTGTTGATTTGGCGCATGTGAAGAAGCTAGAAGTTGAAGAGAAAAGCGTGGAGGATGTGCGAATTGTGAACGAATTTCCCGACGTCTTTCCAGAAGAATTACCGGGATTACCATCGCCGAGATCAGTGGAATTTCAGATCGATCTAGTACCAGGAGCTGCACCTGTAGCCCGCGCACCTTACCGACTAGCACCTTCCGAACTGCAAGAGTTTTAATGTCAACTGCAGGAACTACTAGACCATGGATTTATCCGACTGAGTTCGTCGCCTTGGGGCGCACCTGTTTTGTTCGTGAAGAAGAAGGACAGATTTTTCCGCATGTGTATCGATTATCGTGAACTGAACAATTTGACGATCAAGAATCGGTATCCACTTACTAGAATTGACGATCTTTTCGATCAGCTGCAAGGATCCAGTGTTTACTCCAAGATTGATTTACGATCAGGTTATCACCAGTTGAGGGTGAAGGAGAGCGATGTGATGAAGACTGCGTTCAGAACCCGTTATGGCCATTATGAGTTTCTTGTGAAGCCATTCGGTTTAACCAACGCACCTGCCGTGTTTATGGATCTCATGAATCGTGTATGCAAGCCATATCTGGACAAGTTCGTTATCGTCTTCATAGATGATATCCTCATCTATTCTAAAAGCGAAGAAGAACATGAGTAACATCTTCGACTCATGCTAGAACTCTTGAGACAAGAGCAACTTTATGCCAAATTCTCCAAGTGCGAATTTTGGTTGAAGGAAGTACAATTTCTTGGTCATATCGTGAGCTATCAGGGTATCAAAGTCAATCCCGCAAAGATCGAAGCTATCAGCAAGTGGGAAACCCCCACTACTCCGACTCATATCCGCCAATTTCTAGGTCTCGCCGGTTATTACCGAAGATTCATTGAAGGTTTCTCTCTGATTGCGCGTCCTTTGACTGCATTAACTCATAAGGGGAAGAAGTTCATTTGGGAAGCCGAGAAAGAGTCGGCATTTCAAACCCTGAAGCAGAAGTTAACCACCGTTCCTATTCTATCCCTTCCTGAAGGCAGTGATGATTTCGTTGTGTACTGCGACGCCTCGAAACATGGATTTAGTTGTGTATTGATGCAACGGAAGAAGGTTATTGCTTACGCCTCCTGACAACTGAAAATTCACGAGTGAAACTACACTACTCACGATCTTGAACTTAGAGCTGTTGCCTTCGCACTCAAACTGTGGAGACACTATCTTTATGGAACCAAGAGTACTATCTTCACCGATCACAAAAGCCTCCAACACATATTCGACTAGAAGCAGCTGAATATGAGACAACATCAATGGATCGAGATGTTGAACGGATATGATTATGAACTTCGTTAACACCCTGGCAAGGCAAATGTTGTAGCTGATGCCTTGAGCCGAAATGAGAGAACGGTAACACTTCATGTGCGTGCCCTCAATGGAAGTGGGAAGGAATAACAATGGATTTCATCACGAAGCTACCGAAGATGGTAGGAGGTTATGATACCATCTGGGTTATCGTTGACCGTCTTACCAAATCTGCTCACTTCCTAGCCATGAAGGAAACTGATACGATGGAGAAACTGGCCCAATTATACATAAAGGAAGTTGTATCTCGACACGGTGTACCCTTATCGATTATCTCAGATCGCGATACCCGTTTTGCTTCTAGATTTTGGCGTTCTTTACAAGAAGCCTTGGGAACACGTCTTGACATGAGTACCGCATATCACCCGCAGACCGACGGACAGAGCGAACGCATGATTCAGACTTTATAGGACATGTTGCGTGCTTGTGTTATAGTGATTTTGCTCAAAATGAACATATATTTAGTCGCAATATCTCTCCTAAATAATAGGTTTTCATATGTAATTGTATTATATTTCTATTGTAATTGTACAAATAAATAAAAGTGAAGACGGAGTGCAAAAATGAAGAACTAATCAAAAAGACAGTGAAAACGCTCAATGTACAAGTGATACTCCAAGATGTACAAGACCTTAATGCTCAAGTGAAAAATTTACAAATTAACAAACCAAAATACCAGATTTTGATGCTTGCAAATAGACCCAGCAACAGTACAAGTAAGCATGCGAAGAGTACAAGGAAACAAAGCCTTAAAAGCTGAAAAACTAAGCACCGCGTTTTAAAAAGGTTCACTCTCTCAAAATGGGATTAAGGTCACCATAATTCGGATCAAATCAAATGGGATCTACACATATGCACAAAAGGAATAAACAAGTAAATATTTGGTCAAATGTCATGGGTGCAGCTTTTTGTATTTCTTTAATTTAAAAAAAGAAGCAAATGGAAGAATTTGAGGATGTGGGTCTAGCTTTGATCACATACGGAGTATAATATGTTGAATGGGATGGAAAGTTGGTCTTAGATCAACTTTAAGAAGTATTATATTTAGAGTGTTGTCTGTGGATGAATAATTAATTGGAGAAAGAAGATCATGTTTACAAATATTGAGAGGATATTGGGGTCTAGTTCAACTGCAACACTATCAGAGGATATACTAAAAAAAGGGATATTGGACCCAAGTTTTATCTCAATTACGGAGTATTAATATTTCACAATCAGTACAATGTGAGAGAGGAGAGTGCTCAGAGAAGTAGTCAAGTTACGGAGTACTTCTATTTTCAGTTTCAATTTCTATTTCACTTGTAGTAAATTACTAGTTTGGGTATTGTAATATATTATTGCACGAGTGATTTCTATCAAGTTTCTACCACATCGAATTACTGGAAGCTAGGAACTTTTCTTTAAGTGTTATTTATTTTTTTACCATGTTTAGTAGCAAATTAGTTATTATGCTTATTTAACCCAAGTAGTTATTATGTTTGACTAAAAATAGAAAATGGGTTGATTTAATTTGTACAACGATTAATATTTAGATAAAGAACGACCTTAAGGGAGATTGGGGTTTTTAACTATTAATGGGTATGGTAAAATAATTAAGTGACAACTTGTTAAATTACCACTATTTATAATTCACTATATGTATAAATAATCACATACGTTGACCGGACACGGAAGACGGGTTATTTATATATATGGTAAATTATTCATTGAAACAGACACGTGAATGGATTAATGGTTAAAAGACTAGTTAAAATTAAGGTGGGTTACATTCAGTGACAACTGGTGTAATTATTGACATACGTGACAACCGCGTCAAACCATCTAAATAGTAATTAGTTAGAATATTTGAATGTGGTTACAAGATAGAATGGCGAGGACACTCATATTTGATGCTTGTAATTATAGGACTGTGCTGGACAACTCCAGGTGGACATATTAAATATTCTACGGGTGCAAAGAAAATTAACCCAGGGTAAAAAAAAGTAAAAAAGTAATAGTCAAACATCATAACTACGGAAGTTAAATAAGCATAATACTCTTTTTATTGTATTTTCATCTCATTTAGTTAAAGTAATTTTTATTTACTGCAGTAATTTTTATTTACTTCATTGCTATAATCTAGTTTAAATTTATTATCTTGTTGTCTAAATTAAAAAGAAAAGTTAAAAAGACAAACCGGTCGTTAAACGGTGTAAGACCCGAATATTTATTTTGTATACTTGTTTATAAAAGACATATGAGATCGGGCTTCGTTTAATATTTATATGGAATTAATATGCAAAGGAATCTGGTTCAGCTGTGTTGCGCGCCGCGCAGGGTTGGGGCGCGCCGCGCCGATTGCTGCTGACAGAACCCTCTTTATTTTTAATTGCTTTAATGAGGGGTAAAAGGGTAAAATCACATGGGGCCGGATTTGTGAGGCTTATGAGCTAGTTTGGATCAGTTTTGGATCCCATTCACATCCACTCAACATCTTCATCCATTCTTAGAGAGAGAGAGAGGCTTAGAGAGAGATTGAAGGTTTTGGTGAGGAAGAAGCTCGAATCGTTCAAAGTCTCGGGTTTTAAAGTTGTTCTCCTCGTTCCTAGCTACGTTGTGGTGGTATTGGTAAGCTCAAACTCCGAATTTCATTTGTTTAACTTGATATTCAATTTAGGGTTTTGAGTTAATTTGTTGAGTAACCGACTTAGGTGATGAAATAGGTTTATGGTGACTAGTTATTCTTGTCACTTGGCGGGTTTTGGGTTGGTGAACTAATTGGCCATGTTTAGGACTTGAAATTGAGTTTAATCACTTAAGTTAGTGATTATGAAAGTATTGAAACCCATTTAAGGTTATTTTGTTGACTAACTTTGACTTTGGGTCAAATTAGGGTTTGGTGGTGATTATGACCCGATTGGCGAATTAATGAGGTTTATAAACTTAAAATGGATTAAGTTGAAGTATTAAACCGAGTTAAATGTGTTTTGGTGTAAAACTTGTAAAGGATGAGATTTTGACCTTTATGGGTCAAAATTAGGGTTTAAGTGTCAAAATGGGTATGACACGTGTTTAACACTTGAGTTCGGGTTTATTTAGCATATTATGACCATTCTCACTTGTGTTAGTGATTATTGGTTAGTTCGGATACGGTTTGTGCTTGGAAGTGCATTTGGGTCGAAATTGCATTAAGGGTCGAATTGGGTGGTTTGTAAATCCATCCTAATTGTGTTGTGATATTTGTGATAATGGAATAGGTACTTTCCATTGACGAGTTGCGGATTACTTGGAAGCTTTCTTCAAGACTTCAAGGTGAGTGTTAATATCCTATGTGCATATGTATGTGTAGGATGGGTGCGGGTCGGGTGAAGTGGTTCTCGGTTATAGAGCTCACTTCACATATAGGTGGATTTGATAGACTTGCGTTTAGATCCAATTGGCACGGTTGTGCGTTTTGGTTGGCCACCTTTGGCGAGGTACACGTTTTGTGTGTACACTATCACACGTGGTTGTGATGTGGATGATATAACCCCAATGGCGAAGGGTTTTGAGTTGGAGAAGTGAATCACGTGTAGTTCGGATTCACGATGACGCGTGTAGTTCGGTCATCTTATCAAAAAATGAATCTCGTGTAGTTCGGATTCATGGTGACTCGTGTAGTTCGGTCATCTTATTGAGGTAGTAATCTCGTGTGGTCTCGGATTACTAAGGCTCGTGTAGTTCGGCCAACCTCGATGTTGTGAAGATAGTAATCTCGTGTGGTTTCAGATTACTAAGGCTCGTGTAGTTCGGCCAATCTTCATTGTGGTATTTGGTTCTCGGTATTGGGTTAAGGTGTTAACCTTGTTCGTTTATATTGTTATATATTAATGTATTGTTGTGTTGTAGCTAACCCTCCGGGTGTAGCTATTTGGCGTTGTTCACATCGTCGTTGGTGAACTTATATTGTTGTTGTATCTTTAGCTCGTTGCTTAGAGATCGTACGGTATGCTTAGTGTAGTGCCTTATATGGATGCTTCGGTATGCGGTATTTGTTATTTTGTGGCGTGTCCATTTTATACATATATATGTATGTAGTATATTATCATTCACTAAGCGTTAGCTTACCCTCTCGTTGTTGACTCTTTTTATAGATTGCATGCGGATGGTGGCTCGGGTAAGAGCGAGGATTAGAGGACTTGCATAGTTTGCGTAGAAGGCTTGCTTTTGGATTTATTAGGATTGGGTAGCGTATCCCCAATCGCCATGCTCGGCTTTGTTTTGTATTAAAAGTCTTATGGTCGAAAATTGTATTTTGATACTTAAAGGGTAATTTGGGTCGATGTGGGCCCCACTTCATAAACATAATTTTATTAATAGAACGTGCTAGTTTTTATATATGGAACATGGGGTTAAAAGCGTTACGCCTAAATATGTCGGGAACTAGTCAAACATTTTCGCATTTAAAGACTTTCCGGACAAATAGGTTTGGCGCGCCGCGCGGCCTATATGGCGCGCCGCGCCAGGTGGCAGTTCAGCAAATTTTTTTTTTTACTAATTTTACACGGTTTAATCGCGGGTTGGTTTGGATTGTTACAAGTGGTATCAGAGCATGGTCTAAGGGATTTAGGTGACTTGAGATAGGTGCCTAGACTTAGACTTGTGTGTGCTTAAATTGTTGCGGGACTTGTAGGATTACGGGTCGGAATGGGTTTGGTTAGTGCCTTGGCTATAGGTTGACTAACGTTTATATTAGTAATGCGGATATTATTAATATGTTGTTGTGTTGTGATAATAATTCTCGCGTGTGTTTGTACCGCGTAGAATTTTGGCTGTGTTTGTGTATATCATCGAGCGAGACACGAGTCGATGCGGCATGTGTGCGTAATAAGAACTTGCAAACCTTATTACGGGTGCAAATCGTGTCTAACAAGTGATGTACGATGAGTGTTTAGCAAGATGTGGCTGTGTCGTGCGTACGGTTTTACACGTTCGTGGACTAATCGTTTTGCATTCTTTAGAATGACGACGCGAAACGAGACCGAGGCGAATGGCACGGAATTTAACGCTAGAGTTACCGCCGCCGTTGCGGAGCAAATGAGGGCGTTTCGAGAAGAAATGGATGGGAAGTATTCCGAATTCCAAAATAGGGGTGAAATGGAGCGTTGTCTTAAGAGCTTCATGAGGACTAAACCCCTTATGTATGATGGGAAACCGGATCCTTTGGTGAGTACGACTTGGGTTTCGGATGTCGAAGGGTGTTTTCGTACTATGGAATGCCCACCCGAGAAAAATACGAGACTCGCTACTAGTTTGTTGCGAGGTAGGGCGAAGGATTGGTTGGATGGCAAGATTGATCTTGTCGGTGGTGAGACGTTTATGGCATTATCATGGGACGAATTTAAGGAGGAATTCTTCGAGGAGTTCCGGAATTCGGCCGATTTGTGGGAATTGCGTAATGAGTTGCGAAATTTGCGACAAGGATCTATGGATTTGAGTACTCTCAAGACGACCTTTATGGCGAAGGCTCGTTTTTGTCCGGAGTATTTGGGGAATGATCGTTTGTTGATGGGAGATTTCTATCGGACCTTGAATGATGACTTGAAAAGTAAAATTAGCCGGGGTCAAGCGAAATCGTTTTTGGAATTATTCGACTTGGCTAGAGGTTTCGAGTCGTATTCGCGATCGAAAAAGGGTGAACCTTCAAGTGAGCGAAGGGTCATTTCTTATGGTGCTCCGAGTAAGAGGGCTAAGGGTCTGAGTGTGAGCACGGGTGGTACGCGAGCGGGTATGTCGGATTCTAGTGCGGCTAGATGTTACAATTATGGCGTGAGGGGTCACAAGTCTTGGGAATGTTCGGTACCAAAGGGTGATGGTATGGTGTGCTTCAATTGCCAAAAAGAAGGACATCGTAAGTCGGGATGTCCCAAGTTAGCGGGGACGGGTGCGGCCAGGAGACGTTAAGGTACGTTTAATTTTGATAAATATGTCTTCTGATTATTTATCAAATGCCGTTTGAGTTTGAGTTGCGTGCCTTTGTTGTGCATGTTATGCTATGGGTGACGTTCCTAATGGAAGTACCCTATGTTGATGATTGATTGACGGGCGAAGGGCGTAAGACTTGGTGCAACCAAGCATTCCTTAGTATTTGGGAAACGTTTCTACCTAGCCACGGAAATGGTTTTGGTGTTTGGTTGTTAAGCGCGTGTTCGCTTTGATGTTGAAGTGACGAATCATGTGGTTCGTCGGTTGGTTGGAACCCTTGAGATCGAGTGTTTTAAATCTCGATGTGTGTTGGTAATGGAGTCTTTATGACGCGATATTAGGTGCCTCTTTTATACCTACTAGCGTGGTGTTCGACTCCGATTGTTTTGCGGTACACTTTTCGTACAAAGTGTTTAAGGGTTGGTTAAAATCCTTCGTGTGCTCAAGGTTGGAGCAAGATGTGGTAATGGGTCGTGTGAGCCCAATTGTTGGTAAAGTCTACCTGTGGTAGCATTGTGCGGTTGTACGAGTTGTGGATATGGAACGTGGTTCTAAGTGGGGGAGTTACACTCCCGCACGAGGAAGTTTTAGTGTGAGATTTCGGATGATGCTTTTGGTAGATCCGGAAATTTTTGTCGAGACCTAGTTTTGGTCGATTTATGGTAGGGTACGATTTCGGATAAATTGTACTTATGGTTTGGATTGGAATTACCACCGAGGTGGTAATGTGGTAAATCTCGTTGAGAGATAATGGACGTGTTTGGTGAGCAAGGTGAAATCCTCCGGTTAAGGGAGGTGTGTGTCGGGTTCTCTTGTGGAGAATTATTGTTTGGTACCTATGTTTGGTATAGGTGGTTCTTGCTTGATTATGGTATGGTTGTTTGATGAAGCATGATCTTTAGGGTCCGCTGACTTCATCATAGGAATGCGTGATTGATGGAGCATGACCTTCGGGGTCCGCTGACTTCATCATGAGCGTGGTGTTATATCGGTGAAGCCTGATCTTCGGGTCCGCTGACTTCATCCGGTGTTGTGATCGGTGAAGCATGATCTTCGGGTCCGCTGACTTCATCCGGTGTTGTGATTGGTGGAGCATGACCTTCGGGGTCCGCTGACTTCATCAAGGGAGTAGTGTTATGTCGGTATGGTGTAACACTGTCGGGAAATGCGAGTACCGGTGGGAAATGCGAGTACCATTCCTGTGTTGAGATTGTGGATCGCGTGTGTTTTCGGATTCACGATGATGCGTGTAGTTCGGTCATCTTATTGGAATGAATCTCGTGTAGTTCGGATTCATGGTGACTCGTGTAGTTCGGTCATCTTATTGAGGTAGTAATCTCGTGTGGTTTCGGATTACTAAGGCTCGTGTAGTTCGGCCAACCTCGATGTTGTGGAAGTGAATCTCGTGTAGTTCGGATTCACGAATGACTCGTGTGGTTTCGGTCATTGTATTGAGGAGTGAATCTCGTGTAGTTCGGATTCACAATTGACTCGTGTAGTTCGGTCATTCCTCCGGGATAGTGACTCTCGTGTAGTTCGGATTCACTATGGAGCGTGTAGTTCGGCCATTCCCGATTGTTGTTGTGGTGAAGGTAGTGAGTCGCGTGTAGTTCGGATTCACTAGGGCGCGTGTGTTTTCGGCCAGCCTTCGTGTCGTGTGATCTATTGGTTGTTTGATACACCAATGGTAGGGTCGTAAGGACCATGTTGCGGGAACTATCGGTCATTTTATACTTCGATGGTGGGGTCGTGAGGACCATGTTGTGGGATTAGTGAGGCGATAGCCGTGTTTCGCTCACATGTTTGTTACGGGTGTGACGATGGTTGATTTCGTACACCTTGGGTTTTGCGTTTTCATAGTCGTTTTGGGCGCTATCGGTTCTAGCCGTTGGATTATGATGTTACGGTAGTTGCGTATTGGTCGTATTGCGCACTACAATGGATGTTTAGTGATTGGTGTAATCCGTAAGGGTTCGTTTGGTTCGGTCTTCATCGTTTCGGATTGTTGACTTTAGGATTTAAACTTGGTTGCTTTTAGCATTGTACTTGGTAATAGTACACTAAGGAATTAATATCTCGGTATGAGATTGGTTGGGTTTTTCCCAGTGTTAGGGAATGAGCATGGTGTTAGTGCTCGGATTGTGGATTTGATAAATCGCGGGTGACGATTTAGTTATGGAAGGCGATTCGTTGGGAAAAATTGCTTAGGAAAGTCGGATTGGACTTATGTTGAGGACCGTAGAGTGGAGTCCGTTTGATCAAGTGATGAGGATCACGAGGACGTGATCGAGTTTAAGTGGGGGAGAGTTGTAAGACCCGAATATTTATTTTGTATACTTGTTTATAAAAGACATATGAGATCGGGCTTCGTTTAATATTTATATCGAATTAATATGCAAAGGAATCTGGTTCAGCTGTGTTGCGCGCCGCGCAGGGTTGGGGCGCGCCGCGCCGATTGCTGCTGACAGAACCCTCTTTATTTTTAATTGCTTTAGTGAGGGGTAAAAGGGTAAAATCACATGGGGCCAGATTTGTGAGGCTTATGAGCTAGTTTGGATCAGTTTTGGATCCCATTCACATCCACTCATCATCTTCATCCATTCTTAGAGAGAGAGAGAGAGGCTTAGAGAGAGATTGAAGGTTTTGGTGAGGAAGAAGCTCGAATCATTCAAAGTCTCGGGTTTTAAAGTTGTTCTCCTCATTCCTAGCTACGTTGTGGTGGTATTGGTAAGCTCAAACTCCGAATTTTATTTGTTTAACTTGATATTCAATTTAGGGTTTTGAGTTAATTTGTTGAGTAACCCACTTAGGTGATGAAATGGGTTTATGGTGACTAGTTATTCTTGTCACTTGGCGGGTTTTGGGTTGGTGAACTAATTGGCCATGTTTAGGACTTGAAATTGAGTTTAACCACTTAAGTTAGTGAATATGAAAGTATTGAAACCCATTTAAGGTTATTTTGTTGACTAACTTTGACTTTGGGTGAAATTAGGGTTTGGTGGTGATTATGACCCGATTGGCGAATTAATGAGGTTTATAAACTTAAAATGGATTAAGTTGAAGTATTAAACCGAGTTAAATGTGTTTTGGTGTCAAACTTGTAAAGGATGAGATTTTGACCTTTATGGGTCAAAATTAGGGTTTAAGTGTCAAAATGGGTATGACACGTGTTTAACACTTGAGTTCGGGTTTATTTAGCATATTATGACCATTCTCACTTGTGTTAGTGATTATTGGTTAGTTCGGATACGGTTTGTGCTTGGAAGTGCATTTGGGTCGAAATTGCACTAAGGGTCGAATTGGGTGGTTTGTAAATCCATCCTAATTGTGTTGTGATATTTGTGATAATGGAATAGGTACTTTCCATTGACGAGTTGCGGATTACTTGGAAGCTTTCTTCAAGACTTCAAGGTGAGTGTTAATATCCTATGTGCATATGTATGTGTAGGATGGGTGCGGGTCGGGTGAAGTGGTTCTCGGTTATAGAGCTCACTTCACATATAGGTGGATTTGATAGACTTGCGTTTAGATCCAATTGGCACGGTTGTGCGTTTTGGTTGACCACCTTTGGTGAGGTACACGTTTTGTGTGTACACTATCACACGTGGTTGTGATGTGGATGATATAACCCCAATGGCGAAGGGTTTTGAGTTGGAGAAGTGAATCGCGTGTAGTTCGGATTCACGATGACGCGTGTAGTTCAGTCATCTTATCAAAAAATGAATCTCGTGTAGCTCGGATTCATGGTGACTCGTGTAGTTCGGTCATCTTATTGAGGTAGTAATCTCGTGTGGTCTCGGATTACTAAGGCTCGTGTAGTTCGGCCAACCTCGATGTTGTGAAGATAGTAATCTCGTGTGGTTTCGGATTACTAAGGCTCGTGTAGTTCGGCCAATCTTCATTGTGGTATTTGGTTCTCGGTATTGGGTTAAGGTGTTAACCTTGTTCGTTTATATTGTTATATATTAATGTATTGTTGTGTTGTAGCTAACCCTCCGGGTGTAGCTATTTGGCGTTGTTCACATCGTCGTTGGTGAACTTATATTGTTGTTGTATCTTTAGCTCGTTGCTTAGAGATCGTACGGTATGCTTAGTGTAGTGCCTTATATGGATGCTTCGGTATGCGGTATTTGTTATTTTGTGGCGTGTCCATTTTATACATATATATGTATGTAGTATATTATCATTCACTAAGCGTTAGCTTACCCTCTCGTTGTTGACTATTTTTATAGATTGCATGCGGATGGTGGCTCGGGTAAGCGCGAGGATTAGAGGACTTGCATAGTTTGCGTAGAAGGCTTGCTTTTGGATTTATTAGGATTGGGTAGCGTATCCCCAATCGCCATGCTCGGCTTTGTTTTGTATTAAAAGTCTTATGGTCGAAAATTATATTTTGATACTTAAAGGGTAATTTGGGTCGATGTGGGCCCCGCTTCATAAAAATAATTTTATTAATAGAACGTGCTAGTTTTTATATATGGAACATGGGGTTAAAAGCGTTACGCCTAAATATGTCGGGAACTAGTCAAACATTTTCGCATTTAAAGACTTTCCGGACAGTCAGGTTTGGCGCGCCGCGCGGCCTATATGGCGCGCCGCGCCAGGTGGCAGTTCAGCAAAAAAAATTTTTTAGTAATTTTACACGGTTTAATCGCGGGTTGGTTTGGGTTGTTACAAACGGTAAATCCCCCAAAGTTACTAAAATTACTATATATTACTAACTCTAACTTAAGTACTTAATTTACTAATTTACCCTAGTAGAGCACCCCCAATAAAAAGTGTCCAAGGATCGACCTCCCGGACTTTACCCTAGCTATATTACTATACGATAGGTATACTTGCCTTTTGTGATTTAGTTTAATTTAGGTAATTTCCTGTAGTAAATAATATAAAACTGATAACCGTTTCATACACCCTAGAACACACATCAAGTTTTTGGCGCCGCTGCCGGGGACACCTTTTGTGTCTAATAGGGTAATTTAGTTTTGTAATATATAAAAGTCTTAAATAAAAAATAAAAAAATAAAAATATTTCTCTACAATGAACATGTTGAAATCGTTGGTATCCGTGAGTATGTCAGTAGATTAGTTTGACTAATGATTCTTTAATTCACAAAGTAAAAAAAAAAAAATTGTTTTTGATAAATTGGTAGAATTAAATAAACAGTTCTGAATATGTAATGAATGTACAAATTGAAAAAATCACCAATACGTTCACCACCTGTAACACGATCTAGGAATCTAGCTAATCTCACTACGATAAATTTTTCGTTAGGATCGTCATCTAATCGTGCGTCCTCGCCGATTCAACTTTCCGAAAACCCGACTTTTGAACCAGAAGCAATCATTGAGCACCCGGAGGATATTCAAGGACAATTCAGAGATCCTGAACCACTAATTATTCCTCCTGAACCACCAATCATTCAACCAGAGGTTGTCGAGGAAGAAACCATTAAATCGGAATCCTCTAGTGATTTAGATTCAACAAATTCAATCATGCAAAATCAGGAACCTCTAAGTATGGAAGATCGAATGAGAGCCACACGCACTGGCCAAGGTTACGCCATTACTCAACCAGACATTAATGCGCCAGATTATGAAATCAAAGGACAAATCCTACACATGGTAACTAATCAATGCCAAGTTAGTGGTACGCCAAAAGAAGATCCAAACGAACATCTTCGAACCTTTAATAGGATCTGTACTCTATTTAAAATCAGAGAAGTTGAGGATGAACAGATCTATCTCATGTTGTTTTCCTGGACTTTAAATGGAGAACCCAAAGATTGGTTAGAATCGTTACCCGGAGGAGCAATTGATACATGAGATGTTTTAGTTGAGAAATTTCTTAAAAGATTCTTTTCGGCATCTAAAGCCGTGAGACTTCATGGAGAAATTGTTACGTTCGCGCAAAAGACAAATGAAACATTATATGAGGCGTGGACAAGATTCGGAAAGTTGTTGAGAGGATGTCCTCAACACAGTTTAGACACTTATCAAATAGTACAAATATTCTACCAAGGTGTCGACGTCGCTACACGGAAGGATATCGACACAGCAGCTGGTGGTTCCATCATGAAGAAAACCGCTACCGAAGCTCACAAGATTATTGATAACACATCCTCCCACTCACATGAGTGGCATCAGGAAAAAAAAAATTTTCGTTCATCTAAAGCGGCTAGAGCCGATTCTAGCCATGACCTCGATTCTATTTTCGCAAAGATAGATGCTTTCGGGAGACAAATGGAAAAGATGACTAAAGATATTCACACGATACGAATCAGTTGTGAGCAGTGTGGGGGACCACATTTGATGAAAGATTGTTTCGGTGTTGAGCAAATGATGGAACAACGTGAGAATGTTTCCTACATGAACCAAAGGCCGGGAAATATTATCAAAATAATTATCAACCGCCAAGGAATAATTTAAACTGACCTTACAACACCCCTTACAATCCAAATGGGCCCAACAATAACTCGTATAACCAACAAGGTCCTAGCAATCAGCAAAGACCCAGTTTTCTTAATAAGCCACCACAAACCGACGAGAAAAAGCCAAACCTGGAAGAAATGATGACAAAGCTCATGGAATCCCAAGCACAGTTTGTTGCATCTCAAAAACAAACTAATAAACAAAACTCACAATTATTCAGACACCAACAAGCTTCTATCCAAAACTTGGAAAAAGAAGTAAGTAACCTAGCAAGGTTAATTGGTGAAAGAAAGCCAGGGAGTTTACCGAGCGACACAAATACCAACCCTCGAAATGAGGTAGCCAAAGCAATTACCACCCGAAGTGGTTTGACACTTATGCCACCTGTTATACCAGTCATTTCCGATTATCCTATTCCACCACCACAACCAGAACCAGAGAAGGCGACAAAACCAGTAGTTAAGAAAGCCAATGAACAACAAGCTGAAATCCCAGAAGGTTCAGTATGACCTAAACCATACGTTAAACCATATCAGCCACCGCTTCCTTACCCGAGCAAACAAAGAAAAGAAAGACTCGAGGCTGAACAGTCAAAGTTTCTTGACATGTTCAAACAAATAAACGTCAATCTTCCTTTCATCGATGTAAATTCAGGAATGCCAAGATATGCAAAGTTTTTGAAAGACCTGATCACAAACAGAAAGAAAATGGAAGAAATTTCAGCTGTCACAATCATTGATGCATGTTCGGCAGTATTATTGAACAAGATACCTGAAAAACTCTCCGACCCCGGAAGTTTCACAATTCCATGTTTAATGGGTAGTCTTGATTCAATAAGAGCATTAGCATACTTAGGTGCTAGTATTAACTTAATGCCTTATTCATTATACGTTAAACTAGGCCTTGAAGAGTTAAAACCAACACAAATGAGCATACAACTAGCTGATCGATCAATCAAATATCCTAGAGGGATAATGGAGAATATGCTAGTTAAATTTGGTACTTTAGTATTCACAGCAGATTTTGTGATTCTGGATATGGAAGAAGATTCTCGAGTTCCTCTTATCTTAGGAAGACCATTCTTAAACACGGCTAGAGCAATAATAGATGTGTTTGGTAAGAAATTGACCCTAAGTATAGATGACGAGAGTGTGATCTTTTCTGTTGATAAGGCCATGCAAAAACCTCAATCTGTAGATGATGTGTGCTATTATATGCAAACTATAGATGAACATCAAGAATTGTTACAAGAATTTCCAGAATTACAAGGAACGGGCGAATGTTCTTTAGGAGAGGGAACAGAACCGATTGATGAAGCTGAATTATTAGCTACACTCATGGCTAATGAATACGAACCAACAACAGAAGAACTTCAAGTTCTGAAAGAGGAAGACTGATACAGGTACAAATCATCGATTGAAGAACCACCAACAGTAGAATTAAAGCCACTTCCAAACCATTTGGAATACGCATATTTACATGGTGAATCTCAATTACCTGTAATCATCTCATCCTCCCTTTCTGAAAACGAAAAATCTCAATTGATTTTCGTGTTAAAAGCTTACAAATCAGCTATTGCATGAAAGATCCATGATATCAAGGGTATAAGTCCTTCATTTTGTGCACACAAAATTCTCATGGAAGATGATTTTAAACCTTGTGTGCAACGTCAACGAAGACTAAACCCTAACATGCAAGATGTGGTGAAGAAAGAGATAATTAAACTACTTGATGCAGGTTTAATTTATCCCATCTCTGATAGTCCTTGGGTAAGCCCGGTGCAATGCGTACCTAAGAAAGGTGGCATTACCGTGATCACAAATGAAAAAGATGAGCTCATTCCTACTCGGACTGTAACTGGATGACGTGTTTGCATTGATTTTAGAAAATTAAATGATGCCACCAGAAAAGATCATTTTCCCTTACCTTTCATTGATCAAATGTTGGAAAGGTTAGCAGGAAACAGTTACTATTGTTTCCTTGATGGGTTTTCAGGGTATTTTCAAATCCCAATCGCACCCGAAGATCAAGAGAAACCACCTTCACATGCCCATATGGCACTTTTGCGTACAAACGCATGCCATTCGGACTTTGCAATGCCCCTGCAACCTTTCAAAGGTGCATGATGGCAATTTTCCATGATATGATAGAAGAATGCATGGAAGTTTTCATGGATGACTTTTCAGTCTTCGGTGACTCTTTTGAGTCGTGTCTTTCAAATCTTGAACGAATGCTTATTAGATGCGAGAAATCAAATCTAGTGCTTAACTGGGAGAAATGCCATTTCACGGTTAAAGAAGGCATCGTTTTAGGTCATAAAATCTCAAGTGAAGGAATTGAAGTGGATAAAGCAAAAGTTGATGTGATTGCTAAACTTTCACATCCTACTAATGTCAAAGGAGTTAGGAGTTTTCTAGGGCATGCCGGTTTTTACCGACGATTCATTAAAGATTTTTCTAAAATTGCCACTCCAATGAACAAACTCCTCAAAAAAGATAATCCATTTGTATTCTCAGACGAATGTATTAAATCTTTCAACATTCTCAAAGAAAAGCTCACCAATGCACCAATCATGATAGCTCCAAACTGGGCCCTTCCATTTGAGCTCATGTGCGATGCAAGTGATTTTGCAATAGGAGCCGTTTTAGGTCAAAGGATAGAAAAACGATTTAAACCCATTTACTATGCTAGTAAGACTTTACAAGGAGCACAAACGAACTACACAACCATTGAAAAGGAACTCCTTGCTGTAGTCTTTTCTTTTGATAAATTCTGATCATATCTTGTTCTAGCAAAAACGGTTATCTATACCGATCATTCTACTCTTAAGTACTTGTTTTCAAAACATGATGCTAAACCACGCTTAATTCGTTGGATCTTGCTCCTGCAAGAGTTTGACATCGAAATTCGAGATAAAAAGGGAGCAGAAAATCTTGCCGCCGATCATCTTTCACACCTTGAGAGCTAGAAACTCTCGATGAATTCGCGATACAGGATGACTTTCCTGACGAACATCTCATGAAGATCGAGAGTGATGAAATACCATGGTTCGCACCAATTGCGAAATATTTGGTATGTGAATTTCTTGAAAAGGGAATGTCGTATCAAAAACGAAAGAAAATCTTTAGCTACATTAAACACTACTTTTGGGAGGATCCACATTTGTTTAAAAATTGTCTCGATGGAGTAATACGCATGTGCGTATTCGGGAATGAAGCTAGACAAATCTTACTCCATTGTTACACAGGACCTACAGGAGGGCATTACGGACCTCAACTCACGGGAAGAAAGGTCTACGAGGCTGGATTCTATTGGCCTTCTATTTTCAAGGATGCCCATCTTCTCTGTAAATCCTGTGATGCATGTCAAAGGGTCAGGAGAATAAGTCAACGCGATGAGATGCCACAAAATGTCATTCAAGTCTTCGAAGTTTTCGACATTTGGGGCATTGACTTCATGGGCCCTTTTCCAAAATCTCATAATAATCTCTACATACTCGTTGCTATTGATTATGTGTCTAAATGGGCGGAAGCGCAAGATCTCCCAACCAATGATGCACGAGTTGTAGTCAACTTTTTGAAACGTCTTTTTACACGGTTCGGAACACCGAAAGCTTTGATAAGTGATCGGGGCACACATTTTTGCAACGCTCAAATTGAGAAAGTTCTTAAAAGATATGGGGTAACTCATAAGATATCGACAGCTTATCATCCACAAACAAGTGGACAAGTTGAGAACACTAACCGAGCATTAAAACGTATTCTGGAGAAAACTGTAGGTGCAAATCCGAAGAAGTGGTCCATGAAATTGGAGGATGCTCTTTGGGCCTTTCAAACGGCCTATAAAACTCCAATTGGAACCACACCTTTTCGACTCTTTTACGGAAAAGCATGTCATCTCCCGGTTGAGATTGAGCATAAAGCATTTTGGGCTCTTAAGACATGCAATCTTGATTTGCATGAAGCAGGATGATTACGTTTAAGCCAGCTGAACGAATTAGATGAGTTAAGGCATGATGCATATGAAAACTCACTCATCTACAAAGAAAAAAAATAAAGAAATGGCACGATAAACGTTTAAACAAAAAAGTGTATCATGAAGGAGACCGTGTCCTTCTATTCAATTATAGATTTAAACTATTTCCTGGAAAGTTAAAATCTAGATGGTCAGGGCCGTTCATAGTTACAATAGTTTTACCTTATGGAACGATGAATTAGTGGACTCAAATGATAAACCATTCAAAGTAAATGGACACATGCTGAAACACTATTTTGATGGACCACGAGAGATTGAAAATGATCTTAATCATAAACTCGACACCACAGCCAACTAAGTGTGGGGAGAGTCGAATGTTCCAAGAAAGAGAAAGATCTCGTATTTGAAATTCTATTCTTGTTTAGTATTTTCAAGAATGGAATCTGATTGGTCTTTCCCTAGCAGACCCTAAAGAACTAGTCTTCTTCCCCCATTCTAAATTTTTACTTTTCTTTTGTGTGTTTTATTTTTGTTTCTATTTGTTTTCAGATGCATAAGTCGCGCACTTCGTTCGATCAAAACCATTCTCTTCTCATATACGCACTGATCTACACCTTACCAATTGATACGGTGTTGGAGATTAGAGAGAAAATGACTGCTGTTAGAAAAGAGAAAAGGGCAGAACATAATAAAGTTAATTTCGCACAAGGTACATCTAAATCTACTGCAAAACGAAGGGCAAACCAACTCGAGAAATGTTACAAGTGCGGAAAATGGTTCCACGAAGGGAAATGCCCCAAGAATCAAACTTATTCTAATTTTGAGTTTGTAACTTTATGCCGAGAAGGGCTAGTCAAGTGTTTTCAAGAAAAATTACTAAACCCGAGAGGGTACGCATATGAAGCTATGGAAAATCAACTTGGTCGACTCACTTTCGAAGCAATTCGCTCAGGTCGTTTTCAAGATGATAATTCTGTGAGATTCTGAAATTCTCACAAGTGTGCGAGTGTGCAAGTGTGCAAGTGTGCGAGTGTAATAGTTTGTTGTGTGATTTATTTTAGTGTGCTATTGTGTGATAAACATGTATGATTGTTTGTAAAGAATAATGTATTTGTATTTTAAGTTTGTTTGTTGGTTTAAATGCATTCAATCTTCGGCTTTCAAGCGATAAATCTTCTAATTTAAGTGTTTAGATTGGTAATCGGTAAAATTAGGTACCCAAAACTGAAATTACTGCTATCATACAAAATTTTAAATTTTGAATTAGGGAATATCGTTTATTGAGAAGATATAAATATCTTAAGTCAAATACTTAATATAAAAATTTCAAAATTTTCATTAGTGAAATTAAGTTCCTGCCGAAATCGCGTAGAACGAAAATTTTGTTATTATTATTAAAAAGATAATTTGATTTAAGTGGGATAAAAACTTACTTTTAATTAATAACTTTTAAATGACGATTACTATAAATTAGTCGTGAGTTAAAGATTAGGTGTTTACACTGAAATTACTTTACCCAAGGGTGGGGCGAGAATTTTGTTATCGTTATTTTATCCTTATTAATTTAAAGTATATAAAAAAAATAATTAAAAAAATTATGTGTCTTTGGATGCATGTTTGTTTGTTTTGTTGTTGTGTGAAAATAGGTAAAACAAGATAATTTCATAAACTGACAGTAAGTTCAGCAAAAGTAACCAATTTTTGACAAAACATGTGAACAAGAGACGATAAATTGGTAATAAAGAACAATTCAACACAAAACAGCGCAAGTTAGGGCTTTCTGGCTCTAAGAAGTTTTAACTCCCTTTCTATACTATTTGCCCTCGTGAATTATAATTTTTGTCTGATTTCATTGCAAATGAGGGCATTGCATGATCTCAAGTGTGGGGAGGGGTTATAATTCTCTCGATTTATACACTTGGCTTATTCTTTAAATTGTGTGAAAAATTTAAAAATTTCTAGCTAAATAAATTCAAATCATGTTTATATATATTTATGAACAGTAAAATTAAGTAAAATTTACTGAAACTATCGTCACCTAAAACGGACATAAATTGAGAAATAACACAAATGTTGAATTTATTTAATAGAATAGAGGAGAATAAAAAGGTAAAGAAAAAGCCAAGTGTGGGGAGATTAACCAATCTATTTGTTTAAAACTGCATATCATAAGTTTGTGCGAAGTTTTGCAGGTACTTTTGTGGTAATCCATAAAGAACAGTGATTGAAACCGAGACATGGGCTAATTGGAGAACTAAAAGGGCGATCTACACTATAAGGGATAGTGTTGCACCCAACTGACCCTTCGTACAAAATGTTTTTAAAAGATCAAAATGTGTTCATAAAATCTTATTTTCCTTAAGAAAAACATTAATCTTTTAATACACGAGGTCTTTAGGATTAATCAATTCCATCCTAGAGGAAGTAAAGTCTTCCAAAAAAGAAATGCGCTTCTTGATTTAGGTCAAGAAGTTGTCGTACAGACCGGCTGTAGAGTCTACGAAAAACCTTGTAAAGTTTTTTCGAAAATCAGCTGGAAATCCACGGACCTCAGCATCAAACAGGGTCGCCAAGTGGTCGGACTTATCCTAACCATGAGAGGATTTGTCTTGTAAAATGGGGAGGACGCCTTACAAATCAGCTGGATAAGACTGATGAACCAGATCCCAGAAAGGATAATCTCCTTAAAGATTAAAAATCAGCATTTAAGCCTGATATTACTCAATCCTTGAGATTGACCTTAAAGATTGAGAATTACAAACTCATGGAATTCGATGATATCTATACTCGAACTTGACCGAGAAAATGTTTTGAAAAAAATATAAAACCGATTTGTTTTCAAAGAACTTATTTTCAGTACGTTTATTACTGTTGAACGTAAAATCCTAGGAATTCACCGGAATTCATTAGGTCACCTGAACCAAATCGGGTGTCAACCGTGAGAACGGTGGTTGCATAGCATGGTCGGAGACAGGACCTTGTGCCAGACCAAAAACTTCTAGGGTGATCTTTACTATTTCTCCTACCAAGGATAGTAATTGCATCCGACACGATGTTGACCATGATTTTATGCATGTTCATGTAACATAGCCTTAACAGTTTCTTGTTCATCGCTCTCCTTTGCAACCGGACGGTAGTTTGCCGTAAGGTAATATATGGAACAAGTAAACTGGATGTGTGCTTTCCAAACACAGGGATAGCAAGTGGGTACACAAAACCGAAAGCTTTTTTCTTAAAATCAAAAGAAAATATGAAACCCACAACCCACAAAAATGTTTATGAAAACTTACACCGGTGATGGGTTAATCCGAAAAACGTGTCTAGTGTAAAAACTAGCATGCATTTTCAAAATACAAAACGTTTTCATCAGGTTCCTATTTCCCTAAGGATCCAAATTTTTCTAAAGTCACGTAAGACTTTAACTACGACCCTTAAGTTTCATTAACTTGGAACTTGCTCGTTGTTATGAATTGAATTGACGGAATTTGTATCGTGACGTGAAAAAGAAATCATCATCATTGTATATAGTGTGAAATAGAGTGAAAAATAAAAGAATAAATCGTGTGAAGTGTGATTTTCTATTATTTCAGAGTATTTTTAGTTATGTATTGCTTGAGGACAAGCAATGTTCAAAGTGTGGGGAGTTTGATATTGCTCAAAATGAACATATATTTAGTCGAAATATCTCTCCTAAATAATAGGTTTTCATATGTAATTGTATATATTTCTATTGTAATTGTACAAATAAATAAAAGTGAAGACGGAGTGCGAAAATGAAGAACTAATCAAAAAGACAGTGAAAACGCTCAATGTACAAGTGATACTCCAAGATGTACAAGACCTTAATGCTCAAGTGAAAAATGTACAAATTAACAAAACAAAAGTACCAGATTTTTATGCTTGCAAATAGACCCAGTAACAATACAAGTAAGCATGCGAAGAGTACAAGGAAACAAAGCCTTAAAAGGTGAAAAACTAAACACCGCGTTTTAAAAAGGTCCACTCTCTCAAAATGGGATTGAGGTCACCATAATTCGGATCAAATCAAATGGGATCTACACATATGCAAAAAAGGAATAAACAAGTATGTATTTGGTCAAATGTCATGGGTGCTGCTTTTTGTATTTCTTTAATTAAAAGAAAGAAGCAAATGGAAGAATTTGAGGATGTGGGTCAAGCTTTGATCACATACGGAGTATAATATGTTGAATGGGATGGAAAGTTGGTCTTAGATCAACTTTAAGAAGTATTATATTTAGAGTGTTGTCTGTGGATGAATAATTAATTGGAGAAAGAAGATCATGTTTACAGATATTGAGAGGATATTGGGGTCTAGTTCAACTGTAACACTATCAGAGGATATACTAAAAAAAGGGATATTGGGGCCAAGTTTTATCTCAATTACGGAGTATTAATATTTCACAATCAGTACACTATGGGAGAGGAGAGTGCTCAGAGAAGTAGTCAAGTTATGAAGTACTTCTATTTTCAGTTTCAATTTCTATTTCACTTGTAGTAAATTAGTAGTTTGGGTATTGTAATATATTATTGCACGAGTGATTTCTATCAAGTTTCTACCACATCGAATTAATGGAAGCTAAGAACTTTTCTGTAAGTGTTATTTATTTTTCTACCATGTTTAGTAGCTAATTTATTATTATGCTTATTTAACCTAAGTAGTTATTATGTTTGACTAAAAATAGAAAATGGGTTGATTTAATTTGTACAACGATTAATATTTAGATAAAGAACGACCTTAAGGGAGATTGGGGTTTTAACTATTAATGGGTATGGTAAAATAATTAAGTGACAACTTGTTAAATTACCACTATTTATAATTCACTATATGTATAAATAATCACATACGTTGACCGGACACGGAAGACGGGTTATTTATATATATGCTAAATTATTTATTGAAACGGACACGTGAATGGATTAATGGTTAAAAGACTAGTTAAAATTAAGGTGGGTTACATTCAGTGACAACTGGTGTAATTATTAACATACGTAACAACCGCGTCAAACCATCTAAATAGTAATTAGTTAGAATATTTGACTGTGGTTACAAGATAGAATGACGAGGACACTCGCATTTGATGCTTGTAATTATAGGACTGCGTGGGAAGTTGTAATCCGTTTCAGAAAGCATGGGAAGTTGAATCCACGATACATTGGTCCTTTTGAAGTTTTAGAGCGTGTTGGACCCGTTGCTTACCGTTTGGATCTTCCGACTCAATTGAACGCAGTTCATCCCACTTTTTACGTATCGAATCTGAAGAAATGTCTTGCTGAACCAAAACTTGTCATACCTCTCGAGGAGCTTACGATTAATGACAAACTCCATTTCGTGGAAGAACCTGTCGAAATTATGGACTGTAAGGTCAAGACCTTGAAACGTAACAAGATTCCGATCGTCCGAGTACGATGGAATGCAAAACGAGGACCTGAATTTACTTGGGAATGAGAGGATCAGATGAAGCAGAAGTATTCTCACTTCTTCACAACTCTACCGTCTACCTCAGCTTAAAATTTCGGGACAAAATTTTCATTAACAGGTGGGTAATCTAATGACCCGACTTTATCGACTTGCTTTTGTGCTTTGTGCTTTCTACGAAACTGCAAATTTGTGCGTACTGAACTATATTATGCTCTTAGAATTTTCTACATGTGGATTACTTTCGTTTATATATTAAAATGTTCCTTTAAGTACGTAGGTTACTTAACTTGAACCCCGGAAGCCTTTATGACCGTTAGTGTCACTTGACGTTTTGAACGAACTGCGTACTGTGTACACGTTTAACTTTTGTCATAACCGGAATATTACGACTACGAAATACTAATTATTATTTTATAATAACAATTACTTGGGTTTTTGGATGATTAATTACGCTTAGTAATTTACTAGAGCACACAAGTTAGTCTTGTTGGACTTTCTATCTTGTTGGACTTTAGCCCACCCTACACTAGCTAGTGGACTATTTAATTAGCCCAATTTAAATAAGTTAGTGACCCATATTAACGAAAGACAAATGCCCATTTATTAGAGGGAACATACTATCATTTTTGATAAGCATTACCCTTAATGTTGCATGTGATCCTAACATAAGCACCTACTTTAGACAACCATTAATCCAAAAGCAAAAAGTTATCCCCCTTGTCCCCCTTACTAACCCACGGCCATCACCACCCCACCCTCACCTCACCACCTATAAATACAAGCCTTATTTCACTCATTTCACACTTGATCACATTTGCAATTTACACACACTTACTCTCTAATTCTCTCTCTAGTCTTTCTCACTCTAAAAAGTGTAAGTTTTTGATTTATTTCTTCTTCTTCTCCCTTCATCACCCACGACATCATCATCATTAAAGGGATCAAACTTTTTAGTTTTTGATCTTGATTACATCTTGTAGATTCAAACTTGGGTTTGAATCCTTCAAAGATCATGGAAGATTCAAGCTTTCTAGCTTTGAATCTTCACTTATTTTGTAGATCTAAATCTTTTTAGCTTTAATCTTGTTATTTTGTTATAAAGATTCAAACTTGTGTTTGTAATCTTCATGTATCTTAAAGATCCAAGCTTTATGCTTCAAGATCTTCAAGAACACTAAAGGGTTAGACTATGGACTTTTATATATTTATCATTTATAGCTCATGTTCTATAAGGGCCCATATGTGTATTTAGGCCTCTAGGTTTGCACCTTTATTTGGTTATTTATATTGTATCATTATTGGGAGTAGGCAATCAATCAAGCAATAATAATATCACAAATATCGTTTAACATGGTATTAGATGCAATACCTCATTAACCCTAAAAACCCACCGACCAAAATCATTGCCGCTGCCGTATCGGTTATTCTTCAATCGAGATATTCAGTGTATGCTCAGCAATCAAATAAACAAAACCAATCTATATAAAGTGTCTTCATTGCAAAGTAATTCAAAACAAAAAGGAAGAAAAGACAAAACAATTAAATATTGTTTTGTCTATGTAAAGGATCTTCACACAAAGTCTGAGGAAGCACGTGAGGAATCATATTATATCAACTTTTCACAAATACCAATTAATTAATCATGATTGATGACACTCGATCTCAGGCACACAAATTTCAGTCGACGTCACATGGAAGGAATCACAAGTATTTAGGTCAGTCATATACTCAAGGTCAATTATTAAATATTATTGAGGCCCAACAAAAAACAATTGAAAGGATAAAACTGACCCACACACATGTTCAAAGCTCACATAATTCCTACAAGCCGAGACCCAACTTGCAACATACCATTTACTCACAATCTCCATCCCACAATGATCCACCCTATTTCAGTTTTGGGCCGTTACAGACACAACAATACATTATGCAGCCAAGTCCACCTTATGTTTATGGGCCATCTATGTCAACCTTTTATGGGCCGCAACAACCCAACAATACTGTAGCAGTACCTCACACATTCGACCCAAGTTGGACTATGGACACTGGTGCGTCAACTCACCTCACGTCTAGCATTAAAAATTTAAGTACTGTTTTTAATCATTGCATTTATCCTTCTGTCGCTGTTGGTAACGGGAATCACATCCCCGTTGTCAACACTGGTCATAGCGTTTTGCCTAATGTTAACCGACCCCTACACCTGTCTAATGTTCTTGTTACACCTAACATAGTTAAGAATCTTATTTTCATTCGTCATTTTACCCGTGATAATAAATTTTCTGTATCATTTGAGGAGTTTGGTTTTTCTGTGAAAGACTACTTGACTAACCGTCTGCTCCTCCGATGTGATAACACCGGAGATCTCTACCCGTTCACAAATCCGACACCATCCCCACCTCATCATGCTCTAATCACCACACCCAGTATTTGGCATCAGCGCCTCGGACATCCAAGCACTGATGTTTTTCGTCGTCTTATTTCTAATAATTCTATTACATGTAAAAATACAAAGTCTCCTGCTCTCTGTCATGCCTGTCAACTTGGCAAGCATGTGAGACTTCCGTTTAGTAGTTCCATTTCTCCTGTTGATTCGTCATTTGATATTGTTCACTCGGATTTATGGACTTCACCTATTTCGAGCCTTAGTGGTTACAAATATTATGTCATTTTCCTTGATCATTACTCGCATTACTTATGGGTTTTTCCATTACGCAATAAATCTGAAGTCTTTAATAAATTTACCCAATTTCGTGCATACATTAAAACTCAGTTCAATTCTAAAATTAAAGCCTTCCAATGTGACCTTGGCGGTGAATTCGACAATAGCCAAATTAAACAATTATTCCAAAACAACGGTGTTCAAATACACTTTTCTTGCCCACAAACCTCCCAACAAAACGGGAAATCTGAACGGATGATTCGTACTATCAATAACTTCATATGCACACTTCTCTTTCAAGCAAACCTAGGCTCTTCACATGGCCGCCTATCTACTCAATCTCCTACCCTCATCCCCAATAAACCACGATATTCCCCATACACGCCTCTATAAATATCCACCCAACTACTACACTCTTCGTGTTTTCGGTTGTATTTGCTACCCTCACCTCAACAACACTAACAAACTCGCTCCACGCTCCACCCCGTGTATCTTCCTCGGTTATCCATCGAATCACCACGGATACCGATGTCTTGACCTCGCCACTCACAAAATCATTCTCTCTCGTCATGTCACCTTCGATGAAACATCATTTCCTTATAGCTCCACTACTACCTCCCCACCATCATCATATGAGTTTCTTGACCCTCCTCCAAATCTATTCTCTCACACTCTCTCGGACATATCTCCAACTCATGTCGCCACTCCACCCTCAACCGACACTCCTACTACTCCTAGCCCTCCTTCTCCTCCTACTCCTGCACCCTCACCACCCCCACCACCTCAAAACATGACCTCCACTCACCCTATGGTTACTCGACATCGCCTTGGCACCACCAAACCTGTTCAACGTCTTAATCTCCACGTTTCCACACCTTCTCCTACACCAAAATCATATTCCAATGCCCTTAACGACCCTAACTGGCATAACGCTATGACTGAAGAATATAATGCTTTAATTAAAAATGGTACTTGGACTCTTGTGCCCTGCCCCACGGACACGAACATAGTTCGCTCCATGTGGTTGTTCAAACACAAGTTTAATGCAGACGGTACACTGAGTAGGTATAAGGCTCGACTTGTCGCTAACGGTCGAAGCCAACAGGTTGGTATTGATTGTGATGAGACGTTTAGCCCGGTTGTTAAACCGGCAACTATCAGGACTGTTCTCAGCCTTGCTGCTTCTCGACATTGGCCTATTCATCAGCTAGATGTCAAGAATGCGTTTCTTCATGGTCACATTTTAGAGACTGTCTATATGCATCAGCCCCCAGGTTTTCGGGACCCTGCCCATCCCGACCATGTATGTCTTCTCCAGAAATCTCTCTACGGGTTGAAATAGGCTCCTCGTGCCTGGTACCAGCGATTTTCTGGGTATGCTCAGCGTGTTGGATTTCAGCACACTTGGTGTGACACCTCTCTTTTTATCTATCGACAGGGCACAGATACAGCTTATTTATTATTATATGTGGATGATATCCTCCTAACTGCATCTTCGACAGCACTGCTTCAACGAGTTATCTCTTCATCACATCAGGAGTTCTAGATGACCGATCTTGGCCCATTGAACTATTTTTTGGGGATCTCTATTACTCGCAATCAAACCGGGATGTTTCTCTCTCAAAAGAAGTATGCAACTGAGATTATTGAGCGTGCAGACATGATAGGTTGTAACTCTAGCAGGACCCCTATTGATACAGGCACCAAACTTGCAGCATCTGGTCCTCCGGTTAAGGATCCCACCATGTATCGTAGTCTTGCCGGTGCACTTCAGTATCTTACTTTTACTCGTCCTAACATCTCTTACTTAGTACAACAGATATGTCTTTTCATGGATGACCCTAGGGAGCCTCACATGGCTGCTCTCAGATGGATCATCCGCTATGTTCAGGGGACTCTGGACCTTGGACTACAATTGTTTTCCTCCTCCACATCTTCACTAGTGGCATACTCTGATGCAGATTGGGCAGGGTGCCCCTCTACCAGACGCTCCACTTCTGGATACTGTGTGTTTTTAGGCAACAACCTTCTTTCCTGGTCTTCCAAGAGGCAACATACTCCTTCTCGCTCCAGTACTGAAGTCGAGTACCGCGTTGTTGCAAACGCCGTCGCAGAGACACGTTGGATCCGTAATCTTCTTCGAGAACTTCACTGCCCCCTCTCTACAGTCACTCTTGTGTATTGCGATAATGTCAGTGCGGTTTATATGTCAGAAAATCCGGTTCAGCATCAACGTACCAAACACATAGAGATTGACATTCACTTCGTGAAAGATCTTGTCCTCAAAGGGCATGTTCGGGTACTTCATGTTCCTTCTAGATACCAGTTTGCAGACATCTTCACTAAAGGCCTTCCTACTGCACTCTTCGACGAGTTTAGATCCAGTTTGAGCATCCACTCTGCTCCCGCTCCAACTGCGGGGGGATGTTAGACGATGGACTTTTATATATTTATCATTTATAGCTCATGTTCTATAAGGGCCCATATGTGTATTTAGGCCTCTAGGTTTGCACCTTTATTTGGTTATTTATACTGTATCATTATTGGGGGTAGGCAATCAATCAAGCAATAATAATATCACAATTACCGTTTAACATAAAGATCCAAGCTTTTTACCTTAGGGTTTCATTATTATGTTAAATTTCTTAGCTTTTTAGCTTATGGTCTCATTACTTTCATTATTTTGTTAAAGATCTTAGCTTTCTAGCTTATGGTCTCATTAATCTTGTAAAGATCCAAGCTTTCTAGCTTAAGGTTTTCTTAATACTTGAGGTCTAAGTTATTATTGTAGATCTCACTTACTTGGAACCTTTTTGTGTTTGTTGTGATGATAAAGACCAAGTATTCATCATCACATATGATATAGATACATGAACTTGTGTAAAATCTATAAAGGTTGAAGCTTTATTGGATTCATGCAATAAAGAGGCAATCTTGATGTTCAAAACTTGTAGAATGATAGATTTTACTTTTAGTTGTGTGTTGATGGTTGAACCTTGGTCAAAGTAATACTATAACATCAAAGAATTGTACACTTGAAGCTTACAAGCATCAAGGATGAGAACCGTGATGAGCATTAAGCACCAAGAACCTCATCGGAGCACTTGTTTGCTGTTTTCTGGGTCTGATCAGACTCTTGGGCTTCTGTAAAATTAATTTTCAGATAGTTAGTTTTGATTAGATGACTTTTCATTTAGGCCTCGACTTAATCCGATATACGGTTTAGGATTTATGGCCTTCCGAAAGTCACTACGCCCTTGTAACGTTGTGCTGAAATTTCTGACCTACTCGCACTTAAACCGTCTCCACGGTCAAATGAAGATGAGTTAGGTTCTGAAAATTGGTCACTGGTTAGAGCACTCACATACGAAGGCATAGCCACTGAATACGCGTCGTTTCGATTTGTATAGAGGTTGTAACAGCTGTCCGAAATCATCCTTTTATTTCGATCTCTATTCTTGTTAAACTTACCTTAGTGTTGATGAATGATGATGATAATGATGATGTCGATGATGACACTTAAACTTAATTTATTCACTTTTAACCCTTTTTGGGACAACATACTGACCTAGTAACCTTTGACTTAGGTTGACGACCTTTCGGACCAACTTACTACCTGCATACGTTTCGTATCAACTTTTACTGCTTATTCACTGTGAGTTATAGCTTCCCTTTTTACTTATACTATTTTTGAGACTGAGAATACATGCGCTTTTTATGTTTTACTTACTTGACACGAGTACTTAAAATTTACATATGTGTGAGTTATATAACGGCATAAAGATTCCCCTTAGCACGGTAACGTTTAATCATTGGTTTTGAACCGGTGAACGCGAATATTAGATATGGATCCATAGGGTTTGACATCCCCACTCGGGCTAGTCGCGCTAGCATTTAACGGGTGTTTGATACTTCGAGGACATACGCACTCGTCAAGTGTACTTTTAGGAGGTATTACTATTACGTTAAGTTGGTTACCGGGTGCCCACGGATAAACATATACTTTTCATACTGTTTTGAATACGATAACTCGTGGTCTACATTACTTTACTGATTACAAACTATAGCTCACCAACATTCGTGTTGACTTTTAAGCGTGTATTTCTCAGGTGCTTAGACGATGTTGCTTCCGCTATTAGACTTGCTGTCTTGGTGTTATAGACTTGCTGTTATGGACCTGCTGTGTTAGATTTCCGCTGCATTACTTAGAGATGTCTCAATCATGAAACTTTTATCTTGCATTCGTAACTTATGTTATTTTCAAATAATGACTTTGTAACGACCTTTGTGTCACGTTATCTTTTGTAAACGTTATCTTTTTATGAATGCAAAAACTGGTTTTCAAATAGTATGTAGTATTTGACCGTGTAAAGATCCCGTTGTTGACGAATCGTACACGATGATTTTGTACAGGGCGTCACAACTTATATCCAAATTACCAAACCTATTAAAATATCAATCGTTCCAACACTACAAATCAAATTACCTCATTGTTACAACGCCATCTTCCTGACTTCCTGCTTCAGGTTCTCAAACATTCAAGAAAACATTGTAAATGATTATTTTTCTTAATTAATCGCAATCTAATCATACTACAAACAAAATTTCAAATAAATAAAATACTTTAGAAATAGTCACCTAGAACAATTAAAGACTTAAGCTTCAAATACGAGTTCATCAGGTACTTGAAGTCCTAAACCAACAAATGACAAACTAAACATATAATCTTCAAAAATCAGTTCATTCAAGCATTATAGCAAACAATTAATGTGCATAATCAAATAAGATAATATTAATTATAAAAAAGTAAAGATTAAGACCTTATTGTCAATACCTCTAACCAAATCACAAGTTTCAAACTCTGATTCTTCAAACCTGCAAAAATTTACATATCAACCAAATTACTTTGAATATTTCCTTACCATTCTGATTCTTAACCTGCAAATATCAACTTAAGAAAACGAATTTAATAGAACTTACAATCAATAGAACTTACGAATTTTTTTCTTGAATCCTTACAATCAATAGAACTCACAAATTCTTTCTTGAATCCTTAGAACAGTTGTAAAACTCTTCATCTGCACAAGAAAAGAATCTTGCATCCAAAACACCTTCTTCGGAAGTGAACGATTTTGACATCGCATAAAAGAAATCGACCACACCCTATATATGTGATTCGTTTTCATTGTACCACACCCGATTTGATTCGTTTTCACAAAAGCTTCAAGCTAATACTTGCAGATTTGATTCCCTGTTTGGCGATGAATTGGAACAATATTTTCCAGATGAAAGGGTAAAGAAAGAAAGATTGCTAACAAAGAAAGATTCCATGGAGGATTGAATTATCTAGGTTTAATTTGAAATTGAAATAGGGTAAAGAACGAATGAAGAGAGGAGGCGTGCGAGTGTTGATGAGTTCCAAAGTAGTTTCAGGCACCCGTGCTTTTTTTTTTCCAGCATTGTTTTTTTTTTTAAATCACGTTTTATATTTTTTTTAACTGTATTTGTTAATTAAAAGGATTTATTAGTTAATTGTAAATTAAAATTATTAATGACATCACTAACCCATCCTAGATTTTTTTTTAATTATTTTTGATTTTTTTTTCAAAGAAGGAAAAGAGTTGTTGATGACATCATGCAAATAGGGATTTATAAGATAGTAAAGTAATAGATTAGGTAGATCCTTACTATATAACTTGACATCTCCAATGTGTTCAACAATCGTTATTTGTTAGTATGTTTCATTAGATCAAAAACCTTCAGCAACCTACAATCTATATCATCGGCAGCTTAATAAGCGGAATTGATAAAGGTACATATGTGCTTAACACTTGTTTTCGATACATTAAACAAAATAAACCTCTCACTAAGACTCGACCGAAAAGTTAGATTATAAGACCTTCATAATCGCCTTCTTTTCAAGCTTTAACATTCGATTCGAAAAAAATAAACTATTGATTTTGATCGTATGCAGTGTTGTAAATCTCCCGAGATCTCTCTGAGATCTCCCACGAGATCTCGTTTATAGAAGGTAACCGAGACGAGATGTACATCTCCCGAGATTTCTCGATCAACGGGGTCAAACATAGTCAAAGCCACAATTTCTAGAATTTTCTTGCTAATTTGTAAGATTTTCTTGTAAAATTCGTAATTTCTAAGATTTTCTCGCTCATTTCTAGGATATTTTTGTAAAATCTCGTAAAAACGTATATAAATATACATATATTTATGTTTTTACGTATATTTTTATTTAAAAAAACTATAAAGTCAACATAAGTAAATGTCCGAGATCTCCCCGAGATTATTTCGAGATGCCGAGATCTCCCTAAAAAAATCCAAACGAGATCTCCCCGAGATCCGAATTCTCCATCCTTGATCGTATGCGATCGAGGTGGAAATTTTGAACTAGATGACATTTTTCCCTAATTTAACGTTACAAATTCTTTTTTATTTTAGAAAAATTTACGCCGTTGGTACCCGTGATTTGTTTACATTATCATGACAACACCTAAACTTTTTTTCTTGCGTAGTTGGTACCTAGATTTTGTGTAACTTGCGTGGTTAGTACCCCTAACTAACTACAGTCGTATTTTAATGATCAACTCCTCACATGTGCCACAAATGTGAGGGTATATTCGTCCATTCACAAAAGTTGCACTCTCAAGAATTTCAGAATATCAGTTTAACTCTTTTCTTCATCCTCTCCATTTTCTCCCTCAAAAACCCTAACTTCACACATTTTCAATGAATTAAACCCTAATTCTACTATTTCAAAAGATGAATTCTTTCACTAAAACATCAAATTTTGATAACCTACTTCTTCAAACCCTTATGGGAAGACTTCAAATTCCCCATCGGAAATCCCTTACAACCCCAATTTCATGATGCTCTCTCTGAAAGGTCTAATTTATTAAAATTGTACTTTAATCATTTGTAAGCTGAAGATTGCTAGAGTGAAAATACTTTGGTGAGCTATTATGAATCCAAATTGATGTGCTTGCTGCTGCAATCTTTTGGTACTGTCATAATGTCATTTAGTAATTTGATATTTGAAATAGATGTTTTGCAATCTGCGTACGTTACATCTTGTTTGTATACAACTTGGTTAGTTCAAGTTATAATCATTAATGACATGATATTTTGAGGTGTGATATACATTAATTGAGTTTAACGACCCGTCCTGATCCATATGAACGAATACATTACATTTGGTTACATCGCGAGGTACTTGACTTCTATATGATACATTTTACAAACATTGCATTCGTTTTTAAAAGACAAACTTTCTTTACATCGAAAGTTAACGGCATGCATACCATTTCATAATATATCCAACTATAATTGACTTAATAATAATCTTGATGAACTCCACGACTCGAATGCAACGTCTTTTGAAATATGTCATGAATGACTTCAAGTAATATCTCTAAAATGAGCAAATGCACGGCGGAAGATTTCTTTCATACCTGAGAATAAACATGCTTTAAAGTGTCAACCAAAAGTTTGGTGAGTTCATTAGTTTATCGTAATCAATCATTTTCATAATTTTAATAGACCACATGATTTTAATTCCATAAATACACATCTCGTATCAGGCATTTCGTAAACTCCATAGAGATAAAAATTATTCATATGGTGAACACCAGGAAACCGACCTTAACAAGATGCATATAGAATATTCCCATCATTCCGGGACACCCATCGGACATGATAAACTCGAACTACTAAAGCATCCCAAATTCCAGAATGGGACTTGTTAGGCCCAATAGATCTATCTTTAGGATTCGCGTCAATTAGGGGTGCACTAATTCTCAAAATTAGTGATGTTCCCTAATTCTTAGATTACCAGACTAAAAAGAGGCCTATTCGGTTTAATAATCCAGCCCTAGAATGTAGTTTTAAGTATTTGTGTCTATTTCGTCAAATATTTATAAAAGCAGCGCATGTATTCTCAGTCCCAAAAATATATATTGTAAAAGAATTTAAAAAGAGAGCAAATGAAACTCACACTACTGTATTTTGTAGTAAAAATACATATGACGACATTGAACAATGCAGGGTTGGCCTCGGATTCACGGACCTATATTATTTGTATATATATTAAAACATGTAATGGAAATCTCATAAATTTTATTTATTACTTATATAGTATTTATGTGTTTATATAAATTTTATACTAAATTCTTATTTAATACATATGCTTCATTTATGTGTATTATATCTTAAATTTTATGTTATATATCTATTTCGTATATACACATTTAAAAATAAATTTTTATTCATTTTGTTATATTAATATATCTATAAATATATATTTAGTATTATATTTATAATCTGATAGTTCATTATATGTAAATATATATATATATATATATATATATATATATATATATATATATATATATATATATATATATATATATATATATATATATATATATATATATTTATATATATTGTTCATGATAAAAGTAATAACCTAAATGAAATTTTAATAAATACATTAACTTTATTAAAAATGTTAATTTTTGATAAGGAGATAGTTTTAAAAAAAATAGTAGCAATAATCATTTTAATAAATATAATGATAATATTGATAGTAATACTTATGTTAATAATAATAATAATAATAATAATAATAATAATAATAATAATAATAATAATAATAATAATAATAATAATAATAATAATAATAATAATAATAATAGTAATAATAATAACTTGATACAATACTAATGTTAATGATAATAATAATGGTTTGTGTTATTTTCGTAATAACAATAATAATCATAATAATAATAATCATATTTATAATAATAATAATAATCATACTTATATCAATGAAAATAATACTAATAATAATAATGATACTAGTAATACTTAGCGATATTGCATAATAGTAACTAATATGATAAATATAACAATCATAATATTAATATTAACATAACAATAACAATAATTAATAATACTCATAATATCAATAATATTACTAATAATGGTTATGGTACTTATGATTAAGATGATAATAATAATAATTATAACACTAGTAATAATAATAATAATAACTAATAATATTAACAATAATCATAATAAAAATAATAAATGATAAATAATAATAAGTGTATATACCCTTAGAAGCTTTGTCTAAAAAAACATGCTCTGGACCGGGCTCGAACCCTCGACCTCTCGAATACCCCTTATCACCTTGAACCATTGGGCTGTTGCCCTTTTTTCTATTTTAAAACCCTCTCATTTAATTATAACCCGTATTTGTATGTTCATCTTCTTCACACTTGTAGCAATTAGATCAAAGAACTTCAAATCCCATAATAACGAATTCATGATTTCAATTAAGACTTGTAAATAACCATAACACTAAAAATGGTCTTGATTATAAGCAAAAAAAATAAAAGAAAAAGTAACAGGCCACTACCTGACGCTGTTTAGAACAAAAAAAAAAGATTTTATGATTACAATTTTAAGAACGTAATAGACTCAGATTATAAAACGAAATGTATTTAAAATCGATCCTTGAAACTTTTAGAATCGTCAATTGAGCTTAAAACATCCATATGAACTCGAATTTGCTAAATGTTCATAAGTTTGACTATTTGAAATAAAAGTTTGACTCCAAAATTCTAGCTCGATATAAAGAATTGAGAATTGAGGTTTTGCAGATAGATTCAATAAAAGATTTCTAACCTTTCTGCATTTTTTCTTTTTGAATTATGATTCTAATTTAAGATTTGATTGTAAAGTTGAAGAATAGAGCTGACGAGCTGTAGAGACCCGTCCTAATCCATCCGGACGAAGTCCATATCGATTATAAATGATTTACAACAGTTGATTACATCGCGAGGTACTTGACCTCTATATGATACATTTTACAAACATTGCATTCGTTTTTGAAAAGACAATCTTTCATTACATCGAAAGTTGACGGCATGCATACCATTTCATAATATATCCAACTATAATTGACTTAATAATAATCTTGATGAACTCAACGACTCGAATGCAACGTCTTTTGAAATATGTCATGAATGACTCCAAGTAATATCTTTAAAATGAGCAAGTGCACAGCGGAAGATTTCTTTCGTACCTGAGAATAAACATGCTTTAAAGTGTCAACCAAAAGGTTGGTGAGTTCATTAGTTTATCATAATCGATCATTTTCATCATTTTAATAGACCACAAGAATTTCATTTCCAGTTCTCATAAATATACGTCCCATGCATAGAGACAAAAATCATTCATATGGTGAACACCTGATAACCGACATTAACAAGATGCATATAAGAATATCCCCTATCATTCCGGGAAATCCTTCGGACATGATAAAAACAACATCGAAGTACTAAAGCATCCGGTACTTTGGATGGGGTTCGTTAGGCCCAATAGATCTATCTTTAGGATTCGCGTCAATTAGGCGTGCACTAATTCTCAAAATTAGTGATGTTCCCTAATTCTTAGGCTACCAAGCAAAGAGGGGCATATTCGGCTTCGGTCATTTAACCATATAATGTAGTTTCGATTACTTGTGTCTATTTCGTAAACATTTATAAAAATTTTGGATGTATTCTCAGTCCAAAAATATAAAGGGTAAAAAGGCAAATGAAACTCACAATACTATATTTTGTAGTAAAAATACATATTACGACCTTGAACAATGCAGGGTTGGCCTCAGATTCACTAACCTATAACATTTGTGGATATATTATTACACGTAATCGTAATCGATCAATTATATATATATATATATATATATATATATATATATATATATATATATATATATATATATATATATATATATATATATATATATATATATATATATATATATATATTGTTATTAATAGTATACCTGTCATACTATATGTTATTTAGATAATTTTAATATATTTAGTTTATATGTTTTATATAATTATTACTTATGATTAATAATAAAAACTATATATTAAAGTTTAGTATATATTTATATATTAATTTATATAGCTTAGCTAATATCTTTTTAGTAATAAAAATATAACTTAATGTATTTTTATATAAAAGTATCTTTTTATGATAATATTGATAGTTTTAGTGATAACAAAATATTAATTTTATAAGAATGATCATAATGATAATAAGTTTAATAATAATAATACTAATGATTATGTTAATAATAAATATGATAATATTTATACTACTTATATTACTAATAATAATAATAATAATGATAACTAATACTTGCATGACAAAATTTATAATAATAAATACATTAGTAATGTTAATAATAATAATAATAATAATGGTTTTAAGACTTATAATTATGATAATAATACTAATAAATGTTATAATATTAATAATAAAAATAATATCAATAACAATAATAATAATCATAGTAATAACATTAATAATAATAATAATATAAATGATAATCAAAATAATAATAATAATAAAAAGATGAGGCTACCTTCATGGAATTCGGCCAAAAAAAATATTGCCACTCCAGGGACTCTAACCCGCGACCTCTAGCTAAACCCGAAACAACACTTAACCATCTGGGCTACTGCCCATTTTATGATATAATCCCAAACTCAAAGAAATATAACCCGTATATTAATAGTTCTTCTTCTTCCTCCTAATCAACCAAAGATCGAATCCAGTAATCTTCTTAACTAAAATTGAGTTTACTAATTACTTTTAATGTTTAAGACTCATACAAAACTTATACAGAGTGGTTGTATTAACTAAAAAAATAGAAATAAAAATCGCTGATGAACACGAGAAAAAAAAAACTCAAACACAGATTCTGATTTCCAGATGTTTTTAGATCGAACTTATAACATGAAACATGTTCTAAATCCTTCCCAAAAACTTTCTGAATCAACAATTTACACAGAAAAATTGAAACGAATTCGGATTTTGCTATGAACAAAAGTTTTGACTTTTTGACATATAACTTTGACTTCAAAATTCTTGCTCGACACTATAAATTGGGATTTGAAACCTTTCAGGAAGTTTAAACGAACGATTTAAAACAGAAATGTATTTATATAATTTGAAATTCATTAAGAGATCAAGTGATTTGAAAATTGAAGTGAACACAGGGTAGACGACAGGTTTAAGCAAAAATTTAATTTGGATTGCTGTGTTTTCACTCCAATTATATTAGTGGTGTACTATATAAAGTTTAATAGGTATAACTGCAGTTGAATTAATTCAATTAACATTTGTAATTTAGCTGGATTGCTCGACACAGACTTTTCATCAGGTACAGATATATGTATAAAAAAATTTAAAAGAGAAAATGATGGCTAACTGATTTTGTCAAGCTCCTGTGATGGGATTCGATTTGTGATTCAGTTTAGGGACAAAAACAAAAAGGGATTACAGTTTTGATTGTAATTGGTAACCAATTTGTACGAACTTCTTAACTTTATGTTTTATATAATTAAATTTAATGATTAATGATTTAGTAATTATATAAATAATAATAATAATTATATTAATAATAATATTAAGTAATTATGATACAGCTAATAATAAAAATAGTATTAATAAAATTATAAATATTAAAATGTATTATTTTCTAATAACAATAACAATGATAGTAATAATTTATAATAATAATACTAATAATTATTAATAATTACAATAATATCTAATAATAATAATACTTATGTTAATCATAATAACTAAAATTGAAATTTTATTATCAGTTATAATGATGTTAACAATGATAACGATAATACTATTATTAACTTTATTAATAACACTACTGATAATAATATGAATATTATTGATATTAATAACAACTTATACATATCCTATTTTATTTATATTAAAATTGATAATATTAATAATACAAATAATAATACTAATGTTAATAGTAATACTAATAATGATATTGATATAACAAATTATGCTTAGCCAAACTCATATCTATATATTAGGTATTTAAATTAATATTATTAATAATACTGATATAAATATTAATAATGAAAGTAATATTCATTAATATAATAACTATTCTGTAATTATATTTTATATATAAACATTACATATTATTTATTATGTAACCTTCATATAACATATTCACATTTTTAATACAATATGCATAGTATATTAATTGTGAAATGTCCCGTTCATATTGATTATAAACGTTCCATATTAATTGATTTCGTTGCGAGGTTTTGACCTCTATATGAGACGTTTTTTAAAGACTGCATTCATTTTTAAAACAACCATAACCTTTATTTTATCAATAAAGGTTTTAAAAACATTACGTAGATTATCAAATAATGATAATCTAAAATATACTGTTTACACACGACCATTACATAATGGTTTACAATAGAAATATATTACATCGACATATGTTTCTTGAATGCATTTTTTTTACACAATATCATACAAATATGGACTCCAAATCTTGTCCTTATTTTGGTATGCAAAAGCAGAAGCTCTTAGTATTCACCTGAGAATAAACATGCTTTAAATGTCAATAAAAATATTGGTGAGTTATAGGTTTAACCTATATATATTAAATCGTAACAATAGACCACAAGATTTCATATTTCAATACACATCCCATACATAGAGATAAAAATCATTTATATGATGAACACCTGGTAACCGACATTAACAAGATGCATATATAAGAATATCCCCATCATTCCAGGACACCCTTCGAATATGATATAAATTTCGAAGTACTAAAGCATCCAGTACTTTGGATGGGGTTTGTTAGGCCCAATAGATCTATCTTTAGGATTCGTATCAATTAGGGTGTCTGTTCCTTAATTCTTAGATTACCAGACTTAATAAAAAGGGGCATATTCGATTTCGATAATTCAACCATAGAATGTAGTTTCACGTACTTGTGTCTATTTTGTAAATCATTTATAAAACCTGCATGTATTCTCATCTCAAAAATATTAGATTTTAAAAGTGGGACTATAACTGACTTTCACAGATATTTCCTTCCTTGGAAATAAGACTTGACCACGGATCGATTCACGAACCTATACAAATATGTACATATATATCATAGTATGATCAAAATATAATTACAACCATTTTTATTATGTTTTAAAGATTTGAGTGTATTAAGTCAGCTGTGCTCGTTAATAACCTACAACTAGTTGTCCACAGTTAGATGTACAGAAATAAATCGATATATATTATCTTGAATCAATCCACGACCCAGTCTATACACTTCTCAGGCTAGATCACAACTCAAAGTATATATAAATTTTTGAAATCAACCTCAACCCTGTATAACTAACTCCAACATTACTGCATATAGAGTGTCTATGGTTGTTCCAAATAATATATATATATGGGTCGATATGATATGTCAAAACATTTGCATACGTGTGTATGGTATCCCAAGATTACATAATATATTAGAATACATGTATAATACAATATAAGTTAGCTAGGATATGATTTGTATAGATTTGTTAAACATTTCCCGTAGCTAAAAAGATCAAAAATATACAATCTTGTTTTACCCATAACTTCTTTATTTTAAATCCGTTTTGAGTGAATAAAATTGCTATGGTTTCATATTGAACTCTAATTTAAGAATACAAACAGAAAAAGTATAGGTTTATAGTAGGAAATTCAAGTTACATGTCAATTACTAAAGAGGTAGTCATTTCCGTTGAAAGAACGACATCTTGATGACCATTTTGAAAAACATACTTTCACTTTGAGTTTAACCAAGATTTTTGGATATAGTTTCATGTTCATATAAAAAATAATTTTCCCATAAGGACAACTTTTAAATCAAAGTTTATCATAGTTTTTAATTATCCAAACCAAAACAGCCCCCGGTTTTACTACGACGGCGTATATCTGATTTTATGGTGTTCATCGTGTTTTTAGGTTTTAAATTATTAAGTTAGCATATCATATAGATATAGAACATGTGTTTAGTTGATTTTAAAAGTCAAGTTAGAAGGATTAACTTTTGTTTGTGAACAAGTTTAGAATTAACTAAACAATGTTCTAGTGATTACAAGTTGAAACCTTCGAATAAAATAGCTTTATATGTATGAATCGAATGATGTTATGAACATCATTACTACCTCAAGTTTCCTGGATAAAACTAATAGAAATGAGAAAAATGGATCTAGCTTCAAAGGATCCTTGGATGGCTTGAAAGTTCTTGAAGCAGAATCGTGACACGAAAACAGTTCAAGTAAGATTTTCACTCGAAATAAGATTGTTATAGTTGTAGAAATTGAATCAAAGTTTGAATATGAATATTACCTTGAATTAGAAATATAACCTACTATAAATAACAAAGGTTCCTTAATCTTAGATGATTACTTGGAATGGATTAGAAAGCTTGGAAGTAGACTTGCAAACTTGGAAGTATTCTTGATTTTTATGAAACTATACTTATGGAATTTATGAAGAATACTTAGAACTTGAAGATGGAACTTGAGAGAGATCAATTAGATGAAGAAAATTGAAGAATGAAAGTGTTTGTAGGTGTTTTTGGTCGTTGGTATATGGATTAGATATAAAGGATATGTAATTTTGTTTTCATGTAAATAAGTCATGCATGATTACTAATATTTTTGTAATTTTATGAGATATTTCATGCTAGTTGCCAAATGATGGTTCCCACATGTGTTAGGTGGCTCACATGGGATGCTAAGAGCTGATCATTGGAGTGTATATACCAATATTACATACATCTAAAAGCTGTGTATTGTACGAGTACGAATACGGGTGCATACGAGTAGAATTGTTGATGAAACTGAACGAGGATGTAATTGTAAGCATTTTTGTTAAATAGAAGTATTTTGATAAGTGTCTTGAAGTCTTTCAAAAGTGTATGAATACATATTAAAACACTACATGTAAATACATTTTAACTGAGTCGTTAAGTCATCGTTAGTCGTTACATGTATATGTTGTTTTGAAACCTTTAGGTTAACGGTCTTGTTAAATGTTATTAACCCATTATTTATTATATCTAAAGAGATGTTAAATTGTTACATTATCATGATATTATGATATATAATATATCTTAGTATGATATATATACAGTTAAATGTCGTTACAACGATAATCGTTACATATATGTCTCGTTTCGAAATCATTAATTTAGTAGTCTTATTTTTACATATGTAGTTCATTGTTAACACACTTAATGATATATTTAAATATCATTTTATCATGTTAAATATAGTGTATCAATATCTTAATATGATACATATGTATTTAGTAGACGTTATCATAACGATAATCGTTATATATATATATATATATATATATATATATATATATATATATATATATATATATATATATATATATATATATATATATATATATATATATATATATATATATATATATATATATATATATATATATATTATTTCGAGTTTCTTAACTTAGTAATCTTATTTCTTATGTATATCACACATTGTTAATATACTTAGTGAGATACTTACTCATCATAATCTTATGTCAACCATATATATATGTCTATATATACCACAACATGTAGTTTTTACAAATTTAGTAACGTTCGTGAATCGCCGGTCAACTTGGGTGATCAATTGTCTATATGAAACTTATTTCATTTAATCAAGTCTTAACAAGTTTGATTGCTTAACACGTTGGAAACATTTAGTCATGTAAATATAAATCTCAATTAATATATATAAACATGGAAAAGTTAGGGTCACTACAGTACCTACCCGTTAAATAAATTTCGTCCCGAAATTTTAAGCTGTTGAAGATGTTGACGAATCTTATGGAAATAGATGCGGGTATTTCTTCTTCATCTGATCTTCACACTCCCAGGTGAACTCGGGTCCTCTATGAGCATTCCATCGAACCGTAACAATCGGTATCTTGTTTTGCTTAAGTCTCTTAACCTCACGATCCATTATTTCGACGGGTTCTTCAATGAATTGAAGTTTTTCATTGATTTGGATTTCGTCCAACGGAATAGTGAGATCTTCTTTAGCAAAACATTTATTCAAATTCGAGACGTGGAAAGTGTTATGTATAGCCGCGAGTTGTTGAGGTAGCTCCAGTTGGTAAGCTACTGGTCCGACACGATCTATAATCTTGAATGGTCCAATGTACCTTGGATTTAGTTTCCCCCGTTTACCAAATCAAACAACGCCTTTCCAAGGTGAAACCTTAAGCATGACAATTTCTCCAACTTCAAACTCTATATCTTTTCTTTTACTGTCCGCGTAGCTCTTTTGTTGACTCTGGGCGGTTTTCAATCGTTGTTGAATTTGGATGATTTTCTCGGTAGTTTCTTGTATTATCTCCGGACCCGTAATCTGTCTATCCCCCACTTCACTCCAACAAATCGGAGACTTGCACTTTCTACCATAAAGTGCTTCAATTGGCGCCATCTCAATGCTTGAATGATAACCGTTGTTGTAGGAAAATTCTGCTAACGGTAGGTGTCGATCCCAAATATTTCCGAAATCAATAACACATGCTCGTAGCATGTCTTCAAGTGTTTGTATCGTCCTTTCGCTCTGCCCATCAGTTTGTGAACGATAGGCAGTACTCATGTCTAGACGAGTCACCAATGCTTGTTGCAACATCTGCCAGAACCTTGAAACACATCTACCATCCCTATCAGAGATAATAGAGACGGGTATTCCATGTCTGGAGACAACCTCCTTCAAATACAACCGCGCCAACTTCTCCGTTTTGTCATCTTCTCTCATTGGCAGGAAGTGTGCTGACTTGGTGAGACGATCAACTATTACCCAAATAGTATCATAACCACTTGTAGTCCTTGGCAATTTAGTAATGAAATCCATAGTAATGTTTTCCCATTTCCATTCCGGGATTTTAGTTTGTTGTAGTAGACCTGATAGTTTCTGATGTTCAGCTTTGACCTTAGAACACATCAAACATTCTCCTACATATTTAGCAATATCAGCTTTCATACCCGGCCACCAAAAGTGTTTCTTGAGATCTTTATACATCTTCCCCGCTCCGGGATATATTGAATATCTAGTTTTATGTGCTTCTTTAAGTACCATTTCTCTTACATCTCCAAACCTTGGTACCCAAATTCTATCAGCCCTATATCGGGTTCCGTCTTCCTGAATATTAAGATGTTTCTCTGATCCTTTGGGTATCTCATTCTTCAACTTTCCTTCTTTTACAACCCCCTGATGTGCCTCCTTTATTTGAGTAGTAAGGTTAGTACGAATAATTATATTCATAGCTTTTACCCGTATAGGTTCTCTGTCCTTTCTACTCAAAGCGTCGGCTACCACATTCGCCTTCCCCGAGTGGTATCGAATCTCAAAATCATAATCATTCAACAGTTCAATCTACCTACGTTGTCTCATATTCAGTTGCTTCTGATTAAATATATGTTGGAGACTTTTGTGGTCGGTATATATAATACTTTTGACTCCATATAAATAATGCCTCCAAGTCTTTAATGCAAAAACAACAGCACCCAATTCCAAATTGTGAGTTGTATAATTTTGCTTGTGAATCTTCAATTGTCTAGACGCATAAGCAATCACCTTCGTTCGTTGCATTAATACACAACCGAGACCTTGCTTTGATGCATCACAATAAATCACAAAATCATCATTCCCTTCAGGCAATGACAATATAGGTGCCGTAGTTAGCTTTTTCTTCAATAACTGAAACGCCTTCTCTTGTTCATCCGTCCATTCAAATTTTTTCCCTTTATGCGTTAATGCAGTCAAGGGTTTTGCTATTTTGGAAAAATCTTGGATGAATCTTCTGTAGTAACCAGCCAATTCTAAAAATTGACGTATATGCTTCGGAGTTTTTGGGGTTTCCCACTTTTCATCAGTTTTGATCTTTGCCGGGTCCACCTGGATACCTTCTTTGTTCACTATGTGACCGAGGAATTGAACTTCTTCCAACTAAAATGCACACTTTGAAAACTTAGCTTACAGTTTTTCTTTCCTCAATACTTCTAGCACTTTTCTCAAATGTTCTTCGTGCTCTTGATCATTCTTTGAGTAAATAAGTATGTCATCGATGAAAACAATGACAAACTTGTCAAGATATGGCCCACACACTCGGTTCATAAGGTCCATGAACATAGCTGGTGCGTTAGTCAATCCAAACGGCATAACCATAAACTCGTAATGACCATAACGCGTCCTAAAAGCAGTTTTATATCCAAAACGTAAATCGATTTTCGAATAAACCGACGAGCCTGTTAGTTGATCAAATAAGTCGTCAATTCTCGGCAGTGGATAATGGTTTTTGATGGTAAGTTTATTCAACTCTCTGTTGTCAATACACAACCTAAATGTACCATCCTTTTTCTTGACAAACAAAACAGGAGCTCCCCATGGTGATGTGCTTGGTTGAATGAAACCTCGTTCTAATAGTTCTTGCAGTTGGCTTTGCAGTTCTTTCATCTCGCTGGGTGTGAGTCTGTAAGGAGCACGAGCTATTGGTGCAGCTCCTGGTACAAGATCTATTTGAAATTCAACAGATCGATGTGGAGGTAGTCCCGGTAATTCTTTCGGAAATATATCGGGAAATTCTTTTGCGACGGGAACATCATTGATGCTTTTTTCTTCAGTTTGTACTTTCTCGACGTGTGCTAGAACAGCATAGCAACCTTTTCTTATTAGTTTTGATGCCTTCAAATTACTAATAAGATGTAGCTTCGTGTTGCCCTTTTCTTCATACACCATTAAGGGTTCTCCTTCTTCTCGTACAATGCGAATTGCATTTTTGTAACATACGATCTCTGCTTTCATCTCCTTCAGCCAGTCCATGCCAACTATTACATCAAAACTCCCTAACTCTACTGGTATCAAATCAATCTTAAATATTTTGCGACCCAGTTTAATTTCTCGATTCCGGCATATATAATCTGCTGAAATTAATTTACCGTTTGCTAATTCGAGTAAAAATTTACTATCCAACAGCGTCAATGGACAACTTAATTTAGCACAAAAATCTCTACTCATATAGCTTATATCCGCACCCGAATCAAATAAAACGTAAGCAGATTTATTATCAATAAGAAACGTACCCGTAACAAGCTCCGGGTCTTCCTGTGCCTCTGCCGCATTAATATTGAAAACTCTTTCCCGGCCTTGTCCATTCGTGTTCTCCTGGTTCGGGCAATTTCTAATAATGTGGCCCGGTTTTCCATATTTATAACAAACTACATTGGCATAACTTGCTCCGACACTACTTGCTCCGCCATTACTCGTTCCGACACCATTTGTTCCTTTCGTTCTGTTAACCCCTGGTCCGTAGACCTCACACTTCGCCGCGCTATGACCATTTCTTTTACACTTGTTGCAAAATTTGGTGCAGAACCCCGAGTGATACTTTCCACACCTTTGGCATAGCTGCTTCTGATTGTTGTTGTTGTTGCGGTTGTTATTGTTGTTAGGATGATTGTTGTAGTTGTTGTTGTTGTGCCGTTTGTTGTAGTTACGATTGTTGGGATAGTTGTTGTTGTTTTGGTGACTCTTATCACCGTTTTCCTCCCACTTTCTTTTGACTAGCTTCACGTTGGCCTCTTCGGCCGCCTGTTCTTTAATTCTTCCCTCAATCTGGTTCACTAGTTTGTGAGCCATTCTACATGCCTTTTGTATGGAGGTAGGCTCGTGTGAACTTATATCTTCTTGGATTCTCTCCGGTAACCCTTTCACAAACGCGTCGATCTTCTCTTCCTCATCTTCGAACGCTCTCGGACACAATAGGCATAATTCTATGAATCGTCTTTCGTACGAAGTAACATAGAATCCCTGTGTTCATAACCCTCTAAGTTCTAACTTGAGCTTATTGACCTCGGTTCTGGGATGGTACTTCTCGTTCATCAAGTGCTTGAATGCTGACCACAGTAGCGCGTAAGCAGCATCTTGTCCCACTTGCTCTAGATAGGTATTCCACCATGTTAACGCAATACCTGTGAAGGTATGCGTAGCGTACTTCACTTTGTCTCCTTCGACACACTTACTTATGGCAAACACCGATTAAACTTTCTCGGTCCACCGTTTCAATCCTATTGGTCCTTCGGTCCCATCAAATTCTGAAGGTTTGCAGGCAGTGAATTTCTTGTAGGAGCATCCTACACGATTTCTTGCGCCGTTAGATGTATTGCTAGATTCAGAGTTATTGTTGGTATGTAGCGCGGCCTGTACTGCGGCTATGTTTGAAGCAAGAAAGGCACGAAATTCCTCTTCGCTCATATTCAAGGTGTGTCGAGTAGTCAGTGCCATTTCCTTCAAAATAGTCAAATGAAACAATTTAATCATACAGAATATTAAGAGTAGTCAATAGTATCTCGTAGCATAATATGAACTCATTTATAAAAGCTTTTTCTTCATATTAGCGTTTTATAAGTTTAAATTCGGGTACTACCTACCCGTTAAGTTCATACTTAGTAGCTAATATACAATTCAACTACTACAATTCCATATGAAAAACTGATTATAACAATATATCACATACAAATATTCTTCAAACTTACAACTTCGCTATATTACATTTAACATGAAATATAGTACACTATGATACAGGACAGTTTTGAAGATAAATCTAGTTAATACGCAAGTTGTTCAGCAAAGGAAATAAAGACACATAATTCATAAGTCCAGAAACAAGTCATGCATTCTGGTTTTACTAAGACGAATTCCCATCCTTGGTCTTGTGGAAAATAACCGTTATGACCATTAGCTAGGAAGCATGTGGTAATGTCGTCAAAAGGACGAGGGTTTCGTAATGTCCAACAGCCCCGTAATAATCTAAAAACCTTATTTCTCATCCCAACTACTGAATCCATCACTTGTGGGAAAGTTTTATTTAAAAGCTGCAATCCGATGTTCTTTTTCTCACTTTGGTAGGAAGCGAACATCACTAACCTGTAATCATAACATGCTTCTTTATGTTGCATGTTAGTAGCTCTTTCTAATTCACGAAATCCTATGTTGGGATATGTTGAGTCAAAATAGGTTCTTAACCCGTAGCGTAAAATTGCATTTGGGTTCCCCGCATTTAACGCTTTAAAGAAAACACGGCGTAACTTAAAGTCTCCCCAATGTGATATACCCCACCTATCAAAGGAAAGCCTTTTATAAACTAAGGCATTTCTGAAAAGTCTTTCAAATGTTTGACAAGCTAATTTCGCCATAACTAAATGTGCTGATGAATTCTGACCGACTCTAGACAAGATTTCCTCAATCATATCCTCTAGTAGGTCTTCTAAAATATTCGGTTGTCTACCCTTAACGTCCATTTTGTTTTTATACTGTAAAATAGACAAGGATTAGATTCGTAATAACAAACAATATAAGCAATTTTTACATAGAACATAAAAGTACAAGCACACTACAATACATTTATTACACAACATGCTCACACCCCTCTAATCTGAATCACTGATTTCTTCTTCTTCGGACTTGGTTATTTTTCCTAATCTTCTAGGTTTATATGATGTTCCTCTAATATGAGCTGTTGTTTTCCACATTGGTTTAGAAAAACCTGGTGGTTTAGAGGTTCCCGGGTTATTGTCATGATATTGAAAATACGGGTGTTGATGGTACATATAAAGTTCATCGGGGTCGGAATCAGATTTCTATATTTTGATGCCTTTTCCCTTATTATTTTCTTTTGCCTCATTAAATTGGGTCGGGGTAATTTCTATAACATCATCGGAATCCACATCAGGATCCGATTCATCAGAAAATTGGTAATTTTCCCAATATTTTGCTTCCTTAGCGGAAACACCATTGACCATTATTAACTTTGGTCCATTGGTTGAGGATTTTCTTTTATTTGACCGGTTTTCTGTGGTTCCTACTATTCCCTCCTCCGGAACCTCTTCTTCTACCGGTTCCTCTTCTTCCGGTTCCGTTTCCTCTTCTTCCGGTTCTTCGGAAACTTGTGAATCTTGCCAATATATATTCGACTCTTCGTTATTATTAGGTGAGTCAATGGGATTTGTGCTAGAGGTAGACATCTATCACACAATATCAAACATGTTAAGAGATTAATATATCACATAATATTTACATGTTAATAATATATAGTTTCCAACAAAAATGTTAAGCAATCATTTTTAAAGAAAACACGGTCGAATCCAGACTCACTAATGCATCCTAACAAACTCGATAAGACACACTAATCCAAATTTTCTGGTTCTCTAAGACCAACGCTCTGATACCAACTGAAATGTCCCGTTCATATTGATTATAAACGTTCCATATTAATTGATTTCGTTGCGAGGTTTTGACCTCTATATGAGACGTTTTTCAAAGACTGCATTCATTTTTAAAACAACCATAACCTTTATTTTATCAATAAAGGTTTTAAAAACATTACGTAGATGATCAAATAATGATAATCTAAAATATATTGTTTACACACGACCATTACATAATGGTTTACAATAGAAATATATTACATCGATATATGTTTCTTGAATGCAGTTTTTACACAATATCATACAAACATGGACTCCAAATCTTGTCCTTATTTTAGTATGCAACAGCGGAAGCTCTTAGTATTCACCTGAAAATAAACATGCATTAAACGTCAACAAAAATGTTGGTGAGTTATGTAACATCCCGCCTTTTTCCATTTACTTTTCCGTTATACTAATATAAAGTCCGTTATATGTTTATAACATCTCCCGTTGATACGCATTTTAAATTATCTCGTTTAGGTAATTTACGCACCCGAACGAAAGTTGAGGGACTAAACTTGACAAGGGATCAAACCCTTGACTAGGTCAAAGGGTCAAACCCCTTTCACTCATTCATTATCATCTCCATCTCTCTCTCTTTCTCTCTAGCAAGAACACACACACCATTTCCAAATTCATTCAATCATCATCTAAATTCGATCTAGGAGGCTTACAACAAAATAAATTACATATTCGTGATCCTCTCTTCATCCTCTTCATTTTGGTACCAACTTCATCTCGTTTGGGTAACATTTCTAAAACACTAGTTTTCTTTAAATTTGTGTTCTTGACTTAAAAGTATGTTAATTAGTGTCTATGGCTCATTGTGATGTCGTGTATGTAATTTGTATGCTCGATTTGTTGTTTTTGGTGTAACTAGTTCATTATGAAAATTACTTGCTAAATCCTTGATTTTGGATGATCAAATGTTATTAGATTGTTAATGTGCATGTTTTAAAAGTGTTACTAGTATCATTAGCTTCATTTTGATGTATAGATTGATTAAAGAAACTTCATAAACGCGATCATTGATTTTGTGAACTTTTGGTTAGGGTTGACAACTCTTAAAACGAACTTTTGATGCGTTGAATGCTTGTTAATGTTATTTATAAGTGTTTAGTTGTATTACATGTTTCATTACCTTCAAAACGGCATATCATATGTATAAATTGGATTCCCGAAACTTAAATTGCAATTGATAAACTTGAAACTTGAAAATAAACCTCTATTGATCACTTGGCAGGATTTCGGTTATAGTACATGATGTTTTTGCTTGATGAAAAGTGCTTAGTTGCGTTCCTTGTCGAAAGAGCTTTCCGATGATATAAAATACATGTTCTAATTGTTTGCGGATCATAAAATGTGATTGTTTGTGTTTTGGTTCGTCCATTTGAGGAATACAGCAAACAGGGCCTGGAAACCGATCAGGACGCCGTCCAGATACTGGGGACGCCGTCCCACCTTTTGAACCTAGACGCCGTCTAGGATATCAGGACGCCGTCCCACCCTTCATTGTGGGACGCCGTCTAGCCATTTGGGACGCCGTCCCATTGTACTAAAACTGGCTGTTTGCTTTGGTCATTTGACATAAAAATGTTTGCTATGCTACGGACCTCCGATTAACATGAAACTTGGCCAACATGCTCATATATGATTATATAACTTAGAAAAATTGTTGGATACCCAACCCGACCCCGTTGACTTTTCCGTTGACTTTGACCCGACCAAGTTGACTTTTAATCAAACTTAACCAAATAATTGTGCAATCGTTCTAACATGTTTTTATACTTGTACCTTGCATGAAACATGACAATTTGATTCACATGCTATTATGATCGAGTCTTAACGAGCCATAGGACTAATTGAACATCTTTGACCTATCGTGCTTACCGTTATTGATACAACCTATTGTTTAGGTCAAGACTAGCATTGTTCTTTGCACACGTTTACTTGTTGAAGTACTTTACTACTCGTGCACTCAAGGTGAGATCATAGTCCCACTTTTACTCTTTTTGAACTTACATTTGGGATGAGAAAACATAAACATTTCTTTACTAAGTGAACACAAGTACAGGAAAACAAACATTCTACATACGAGTTTAGAACAAAATCCTCAATTCGATTATCATTAGTTACACTTGCCGGGTGTAAGCGAGAACTTATGTTGTATGGATCCATATGGGTTTGACAAACCCTCATTCAAATGGTTCGCTACCGTTTACGAATGAAATATATTTTCGAGAAACAGTGTATGTTCTAGCACTAAGTGATGGGGTTCAATGGGAGAAATGTTAAGCATTGATAATTGGGTGCTCGTGAAACAAACTTTTGGAATGTATTACTATTATTTCATTGATGCAAATCTTGTGGTTCACTTGTACTTACTTACTTAAACCTATGATTTCACCAACGTTTTCGTTGACAGATTTCTATGTTTTTCTCAGGTCCTTGAACGATACATGATACATGCTTCCGCTCATTATTTTGATACTTGCATTGGATGTCGAGTATATATGCATACATGGAGCGTCTTTTGGATACTTTTAAATTGTGTCGCATAAGTTTCATTTGTACTTAAAACTTTGTATCGTAACTTGTGGTGGAACTATTCTTGTAAACTTGAACAACCTTTACATTTGAAATGAATGCGACATATCTTTTGGTCAAACGTTGTTTTAAAGACTTATGACCACGTAACGGGACCTAAGTAGACGGCGCCGTCAATGACGATTTGGTCGGGTCGCTACAGATGGTATCAGAGCGTTGGTTGTAGGGATTTAGAGTTCATTGGTGTCAACCTCGAGTCATAGGGTACATTGGTGAGTCTAGACTACAACCGGCATATAGACTTGAAGTAGGAATTACTTGACTACTTGTGCATTTATACTCGAACGCTTCTACTCATATCTACTCTTAGTTCACCTTAATCTCACGTTGTTTAATTTGATTAACGCGCCACCTTGACTATATGAAATGATGTCGAATGCACATATGAATCAGGGTAATATAATTTCCGGGATTATATTACGGTGACTCATATGAACGTTCCGACATTATGACATAAAGAATTTAAGGCGAGTCGAGGAAAAACTTCCCTTTATCTTTATTCTATATCACGGTTAGTATTATTAAGAATACTAATCAATGATATTCTTGTGTCTTGAAGGAACAATGGCTCCTCGTCGTGTACGCCGCAATGAAACTCCCGAACAAGCTCTCGAAAGGATGATAGCTACCGCCGTAGATGCGGCCATGGCCGGTCACTCATCCAACAACAATAATAATAACAACCACAACAACAACAACAACAACAACAACAACAACAACAACAACAACAATGGAGCCGGAAACTCAAACGAGGGATGCTCCTATAAAGCTTTCATGGGGTGCAAACCTCACACTTTTGATGGAACCGGGGGACCGGTCGTGCTCACCCGATGGTTTGAGCAAACGGAAGCCGTCTTTAGCATAAGCGGTTGTCGGGACCAAGACAAGGTCAAATACTCCACTCACACTTTCTCCGGAATTGCTCTAACATGGTGGAACACCTATGTTCAATCGGTGGGTACCGATGAAGCTCATGCCCTCTATTGGGCCGATCTAAAGGAAAAGATGATTGTTGAATATTTTCCGCGCGAAGAAACCCGAAAGCTTGAGGAAGAACTAAGAGCTTTGAAAGCGGTCGGAAACGATCTTAAAGCTTATAATCAACGCTTCGCCGAACTATCCTTGATGTGTCCTAATCTTGTTAACCCCGAATCTCAAAGGATTGAGCTCTACATGCTCGGTCTTCCAAAAAGCATCAAACAAGGGGTGATGTCATCCAAACCCACTACTCATCAAGCCGCTATGAACATGGCTCGCCAACTAATTGAAACGGTTGACGAGATCATAGTTCCGGCACCTAAGGCCGAGGATAAATCGGGCGGCAACAAAAGAAAATGGGAAGCTCCCCAATCAAGCAACAACAACTTTGCCAAGAAATCTTTCACTTCCGACGGCAATAAGGGTTATGCCGGGAATCTACCTTTTTGCAACAAATGCAACAAACATCACTTTGGCGAATGTAGTAAGCTAATTTGCCATTGGTGCCAAGGAATTGGTCATAAGGCCAACGATTGTAAAAGTGCCACTCCCGTCGCTCAAAAGTGGCCCAATGCACCAAAGACGGGCACTTGTTACGAATGTGGCCAAACGTGTCATTATAGAAATGCATGCCCGAAAAGGAAAGATAACACCAATACGCGCGGCCTAGCTTTCAACATCAACACCGAGGAAGCCCGGGATGACACTGAACTAGTCACGGGTACGTTTCTTCTCAACAATTCTTATGTCTCTTGCTTATTCGATTCAGGTGCCGATAAATGCTTTGTATCCAAGACTTTGACTCATTCTTTTAGCACTCCACCTCTTCCATTAGATACCACTTATACCATTGAAGTGGCTAACGGGAAACTATTAAGTGCCGACACATATTACCGGGGGTGTACGATAAACATTTTGGGTAAGGAATTTGAAATTGATTTGATACCCATGGAACTAGGAAGCTTTGATGTAATAATCGGTATGAATTGGTTAGTCAAAACGAAATCTCACATTCTTTGTGATCTTAACGCAATCCGAATTCCTATCGAGAATGGTGAACCTTTGATCGTCTATGGCGATAAGAGTTGCACCGGACTCAACCTCGTTTCGTGTGTTAAAGTTAGAAAACTACTCCGTAAGGGTTGTTTTGCGATCCTTGCTCACGTTAAGAAAGTCGAGTCCGATGAGAAGCACATCGATGATGTGCCAATTGTTAGTGACTATTCCGATGTATTTCCCGACGAATTGCCGGGTCTTCCGCCTCATCGACCGGTTGAATTCCAAATCGATCTTATTCCGGGAGCCGCACCCGTAGCACGTGCACCATATAGACTCGCCCCATCCGAAATGCAAGAATTGCAAAGTCAAATCCAAGAACTACTTGATCGTGGTTTTATCCAACCTAGCCATTCACCTTGGGGCGCTCCGATTTTGTTTGTTAAAAAGAAAGACGGATCCCTACGAATGTGCATTGATTATCGTGAACTAAATAAATTGATGGTTAAGAACCGATATCCTCTTCCTCGCATCGATGACCTCTTTGATCAACTACAAGGGTCTTGTGTATATTCGAAAATCGATCTCCGCTCAGGTTATCATCAATTAAGGGTTAAGGGGGAAGATGTCTCCAAAACCGCTTTCCCGACTCGTTACGGTAGTTATGAATTCCTTGTCATGCCATTTGGTCTCACTAACGCACCGGCGGTGTTCATGGATCTTATGAACCGCGTGTGCAAACCGTATCTCGATAAATTCGTTATTGTGTTCATCGATGATATATTGATCTATTCTAAAAATGAAGAAGAGCACGAACAACATCTCCGACTTGTGCTTGAACTCTTGAGACAAGAACGACTTTATGCCAAATTCTCCAAGTGTGAATTTTGGTTGAAGGAAGTTCAATTTCTTGGTCATGTTGTAAGTGATCAAGGTATTAAAGTCGATCCCACGAAGATCGAAGCCATTAGTAAATGGGAGACTCCTACTACTCCTACTCACATTCGTCAATTCTTGGGTCTCGCCGGGTACTATCGTAGATTCATCGAAAATTTCTCTTTGGTTGTACGTCCTCTAACCGCATTAACTCACAAAGGAAAGAAATTCATTTGGGCGACCGAGCAAGAATCCGCGTTTCAAATCTTGAAAACGAAGCTAACCACCGCTCCTATCTTGTCACTTCCCGAAGGCAATGATGACTTTGTTGTATATTGCGATGCCTCGAAACATGGTTTTGGGTGTGTATTGATGCAACGAACGAAAGTCATTGCTTATGCTTCTCGACAACTCAAAATTCATGAACGAAACTACACGACGCATGATCTCGAACTCGGAGCCGTCGTCTTTGCACTTAAAATGTGGAGACACTATCTTTATGGAACCAAGAGTACTATCTTTACCGACCACAAAAGTCTCCAACACATTTTCGATCAAAAGCAACTAAACATGAGACAACGACGGTGGATTGAAACTTTGAACGATTACGATTGCGAGCTTCGTTACCATCCCGGGAAGGCAAACGTAGTAGCCGATGCCTTAAGTCGAAAAGAAAGAGCGGTGCCTCTTCGTGTCCGAGCTTTAAACATCACCATTCACACCAACCTTAATAGCCAAATTCGGGTAGCCCAAGATGAGGCTCTCAAGGATGAAAACCTTTCACACGAGCTCTTAAACATTCACGTCTCTCGATTCGAAATTAGGGAGACCGGACTCCGATATTACGCCGGAAGGATTTGGGTGCCTAGTTATGGGGACCTACGAAGCCTTATTTTAGATGAAGCCCATAAGTCACGATACTCGATTCACCCCGGTGCCAATAAGATGTACCACGACCTTAAACAACTATATTGGTGGCCGAACATCAAAAGGGACGTAGCTACTTATGTTTCCAAGTGTTTGACATGTTCCAAAGTCAAAGCCGAACACCAAAGACCGTCCGGATTACTTCAACAACCCGAGATCCCGCAATGGAAGTGGGAAAGGATAACGATGGATTTTATCACCAAGCTACCAAAAACGACGGGCGGTTATGATACCATTTGGGTTATTGTTGACCGTCTCACCAAATCCGCACACTTCCTTGCCATGAAAGAAACAGACAAAATGGAGAAACTTGCACAACTTTACATTAAGGAGATCGTAGCCCGACACGGTGTACCTTTATCGATTATCTCCGACCGAGATGGCCGTTTCGTTTCTAGATTTTGGCGTACATTGCAAGAAGCGTTGGGAACGCGTTTAGACATGAGCACCGCATATCATCCTCAAACCGATGGACAAAGTGAACGTACAATTCAAACCTTAGAGGACATGTTACGAGCTTGCGTGGTTGATTTCGGAAAAGCTTGGAACAAGCACTTACCTCTCGCCGAGTTCTCTTACAACAATAGTTATCACGCGAGTATTAAAGCCGCACCTTTTGAAGCGCTATATGGCTGCAAATGTCGTTCACCTCTTTGTTGGGTCGAGGTAGGCGACGTGCAAATCACCGGACCCAAACTCATTCACGAAACCACCGAGAAAATCGTTCAAATCCGAGATAGGCTTAGGACGGCCCGAAGTCGTCAAAAGAGCTATACCGACAAACGACGCAACGATCTTGAATTTCAAGTCGGTGACCGAGTAATGTTAAAAGTCGCACCTTGGAAGGGTGTAATCCGTTTTGGGAGACGCGGGAAGCTAAATCCGCGGTATATTGGTCCTTTCGAAATCTTGGAGCGTATTGGAACCGTTGCTTATCGTTTAGATCTTCTGCCTCAATTGAACTCCGTTCATCCTACCTTCCATGTATCTAACTTGAAAAAGTGTCTTGCCGAACCCGATATCGTCATCCCTCTCGAAGAACTTACTATTGATGACAAACTTCATTTTGTGGAGGAACCGGTTGAAATTGTGGACACCTCCGTCAAGACATTGAAACAAGGCCGAATCCCGATTGTCAAGGTTCGTTGGAATGCCAAAAGAGGACCCGAGTTTACTTGGGAAAGACAAGATCAAATGCAAAGGAAGTATCCTCATCTATTCGTGAATTCGGAAACGCAAGATCTCGAGGAAGAAACAACGACTACTACGCCTACTTAAATTTCGGGACGAAATTTCTTTTAAGGAGTAGGTAATGTAACATCCCGCCTTTTTCCATTTACTTTTCCGTTATACTAATATAAAGTCCGTTATATGTTTATAACATCTCCCGTTGATACGCGTTTTAAATTATCTCGTTTAGGTAATTTACGCACCCGAACGAAAGTTGAGGGACTAAACTTGACAAGGGATCAAACCCTTGACTAGGTCAAAGGGTCAAACCCCTTTCACTCATTCATTATCATCTCCATCTCTCTCTCTTTCTCTCTAGCAAGAACACACACACCATTTCCAAATTCATTCAATCATCATCTAAATTCGATCTAGGAGGCTTACAACAAAATAAATTACATATTCGTGATCCTCTCTTCATCCTCTTCATTTTGGTACCAACTTCATCTCGTTTGGGTAACATTTCTAAAACACTAGTTTTCTTTAAATTTGTGTTCTTGACTTAAAAGTATGTTAATTAGTGTCTATGGCTCATTGTGATGTCGTGTATGTAATTTGTATGCTCGATTTGTTGTTTTTGGTGTAACTAGTTCATTATGAAAATTACTTGCTAAATCCTTGATTTTGGATGATCAAATGTTATTAGATTGTTAATGTGCATGTTTTAAAAGTGTTACTAGTATCATTAGCTTCATTTTGATGTATAGATTGATTAAAGAAACTTCATAAACGCGATCATTGATTTTGTGAACTTTTGGTTAGGGTTGACAACTCTTAAAACGAACTTTTGATGCGTTGAATGCTTGTTAATGTTATTGATAAGTGTTTAGTTGTATTACATGTTTCATTACCTTCAAAACGGCATATCATATGTATAAATTGGATTCCCGAAACTTAAATTGCAATTGATAAACTTGAAACTTGAAAATAAACCTCTATTGATCACTTGGCAGGATTTCGGTTATAGTACATGATGTTTTTGCTTGATGAAAAGTGCTTAATTGCGTTCCTTGTCGAAAGAGCTTTCCGATGATATAAAATACATGTTCTAATTGTTTGCGGATCATAAAATGTGATTGTTTGTGTTTTGGTTCGTCCATTTGAGGAATACAGCAAACAGGGCCTGGAAACCGATCAGGACGCCGTCCCACCTTTTGAACCTAGACGCCGTCTAGGATATCAGGACGCCGTCCCACCCTTCATTGTGGGACGCCGTCTAGCCATTTGGGACGCCGTCCCATTGTACTAAAACTGGCTGTTTGCTTTGGTCATTTGACATAAAAATGTTTGCTATGCTACGGACCTCCGATTAACATGAAACTTGGCCAACATGCTCATATATGATTATATAACTTAGAAAAATTGTCGGATACCCAACCCGACCCCGTTGACTTTTCCGTTGACTTTGACCCGACCAAGTTGACTTTTAATCAAACTTAACCAAATAATTGTGCAATCGTTCTAACATATTTTTATACTTGTACCTTGCATGAAACATGACAATTTGATTCACATGCTATTATGATCGAGTCTTAACGAGTCATAGGACTAATTGAACATCTTTGACCTATCGTGCTTACCGTTATTGATACAACCTATTGTTTAGGTCAAGACTAGCATTGTTCTTTGCACACGTTTACTTGTTGAAGTACTTTACTACTCGTGCACTCAAGGTGAGATCATAGTCCCACTTTTACTCTTTTTGAACTTACATTTGGGATGAGAAAACATAAACATTTCTTTACTAAGTGAACACAAGTACAGGAAAACAAACATTCTACATACGAGTTTAGAACAAAATCCTCAATTCGATTATCATTAGTTACACTTGCCGGGTGTAAGCGAGAACTTATGTTGTATGGATCCATATGGGTTTGACAAACCCTCATTCAAACGATTCGCTACCGTTTACGAATGAAATATATTTTCGAGAAACAGTGTATGGTCTAGCACTAAGTGATGGGGTTCAATTGGAGAAATGTTAAGCATTGATAATTGGGTGCTCGTGAAACAAACTTTTGGAATGTATTACTATTATTTCATTGATGCAAATCTTGTGGTTCACTTGTACTTACTTACTTAAACCTATGATTTCACCAACGTTTTCGTTGACAGATTTCTATGTTTTTCTCAGGTCCTTGAACGATACATGATACATGCTTCCGCTCATTATTTTGATACTTGCATTGGATGTCGAGTATATATGCATACATGGAGCGTCTTTTGGATACTTTTAAATTGTGTCGCATAAGTTTCATTTGTACTTAAAACTTTGTATCGTAACTTGTGGTGGAACTATTCTTGTAAACTTGAACAACCTTTACATTTGAAATGAATGCGACATATCTTTTGGTCAAACGTTGTTTTAAAGACTTATGACCACGTAACGGGACCTAAGTAGACGGCGCCGTCAATGATGATTTGGTCGGGTCGCTACAAGTTATAGGTTTAACCTATATATATCAAATCGTAACAATAGACCACAAGATTTTATATTTCAATACACATCCCATACATAGAGATAAAAATCATTCATATGGTGAACACCTGGTAACCGACATTAACAAGATGCATATATAAGAATATCTCCATCATTCCGGGACACCCTTCGGATATGATATAAATTTCGAAGTACTAAAGCATCCGGTACTTTGGATGGGGTTTGTTAGGCCCAATAGATCTATCTTTAGGATTCGCGTCAATTAGGGTGTCTGTTCCCTAATTCTTAGATTACCAGACTTAATAAAAAGGGGCATAATCGATTTCGATAATTCAACCATAGAATGTAGTTTCACGTACTTGTGTCTATTTTGTAAATCATTTATAAAACCTGCATGTATTCTCATCCCAAAAATATTAGATTTTAAAAGTGGGACTATAACTCACTTTCACCGATATTTCCTTCCTCGGAAATAAGACTTGGCCACGAATCGATTCACGAACCTATACAAATATGTACATATATATCATAGTATGATCAAAATATAATTACAACCATTTTTATTATGTTTTAAAGATTTGAGTGTATTAAGTCAACTGTCCTCGTTAATAAACTACAACTAGTTGTCCACAGTTTGATGTACAGAAATAAATCGATATATATTATTTTGAATCAATCCACGACCCAATGTATACAAGTCTCAGGCTAGATCATAACTCAAAGTATATATATTTTTGGAATCAACCTCAACCCTGTACTCCAACATTACTGCATGTAGAGTGTCTATGGTTATTCCAAATAATATATATACATGGGTCGATATGATATGTCAAAACATTTGCATACATGTCTATGGTATCCCAAGATTACATAATATATTAGAATACATGTATAATACAATATAATTTAGCTAGGATATGATTTGTATAGATTTGTTAAACATTTCTCGTAGCTAAAAAGATCAAAAATATCCAATCTTGTTTTACCCATAACTTCTTCATTTTAAATCCATTTTGAGTGAATCAAATTACTATGATTTCATATTGAACTCTAATTTAAGAATCCAAATATAAAAATTATAGGTTTATAGTCGGAAATTCAAGTTACATGTCAATTACTAAAGAGGTAGTCATTTCCGTCGAAAGAACGACATCTTGATGACCATTTCGAAAAACATACTTTCACTTTGAGTTTAACCAAGATTTTTGGATATAGTTTCATGTTCATATAAAAAATCATTTTCAAAGAAGAACAACTTTTAAATCAAAGTTTATCATAGATTTTAATTATCCAAACCAAAACAGCCCCCGATTTTACTACGACGGCGTATATCCGATTTTATGGTGTTCATCGTGTTTCCAGGTTTTAAATCATTAAGTTAGCATATCATATAGATATATAACATATGTTTAGTTGATTTTAAAAGTCAAGTTAGAAGGTTTAACTTTTGTTTGCGAACAAGTTTAGAATTAACTAAACTATGTTTTAGTGATTACAAGTTTAAACCTTCGAATAAGTTAGCTTTATATGTATGAATCGAATGATGTTATGAACATCATTACTACCTCAAGTTTTCTGGATAAAACTACTGGAAATGATAAAAATAGATCTAGCTTCAAAGGATCCTTGGATGGATTGAAAGTTCTTGAAACAGAATCATGACACGAAAATAGTTCAAGTAAGATTTTCACTCGAAATAAGATTGTTATAGTTGTAGAAATTGAATCAAAGTTTGAATATGAATATTACCTTGAATTAGAAAGATAAACTACTATAAATAACAAAGGTTCATTGAGCTTAGATGATTACTTGGAATGGATTAGAAAGCTTGGAAGTAGACTTGCAAACTTGGAAGTATTGTTGATTTTTATGAAACTATACTTATGGAATTTATGAAGAACACTTAGAACGTGAAGATGGAACTTGAGAGAGATCAATTAGATGAAGAAAATTGAAGAATGAAAGTGTTTGTAGGTGTTTTTGGTCGTTGGTATATGGATTAGATATAAAGGATATGTAATTTTGTTTTCATGTAAATAAGTCATGAATGATTACTAATATTTTTGTAATTTTATGAGATATTTCACGCTAGTTGCCAAATGATGGTTCCCACATGTGTTAAGTGACTCACATGAGCTGCTAAGAGCTGATAATTTTAGTGTATATACCAATAGTACATACATCTAAAAGCTGTGTATTGTACTAGTACGAATACGGGTGCATACGAGTAGAATTGTTGATGTAACTGAACGAGGATGTAATTGTAAGCATTTTTGTTAAATAGAAGTATTTTGATAAGTGTCTTGAAGTCTTTCAAAAGTGTATGAATACATATTAAAACACTACATGTAAATACATTTTAACTGAGTCGTTAAGTCATCGTTAGTCGTTACATGTATATGTTGTTTTGAAACCTTTAGGTTAACGGTCTTGTTAAATGTTATTAACCCATTGTTTATTATATCTAAAGAGATGTTAAATTGTTACAATATCATGATATTATGATATATAATATATCTTAGTATGATATATATACAGTTAAATGTCGTTACAACGATAATCGTTACATATATGTCTCGTTTCGAAATCATTAAGTTAGTAGTGTTAGTTTTACATATGTAGTTCATTGTTAACACTCTTAATGATATATTTAAATATAATTTTATCATGTTAAATATAGTGTATCAATATCTTAATATGATACATATGTATTTAGTAGACGTTATCATAACGATAATCGTTATATATATCATTTCGAGTTTCTTAACTTAGTAATCTCATTTCTTATGTATATCACACATTGTTAATATTCTTAGTGAGATACTTACTCATCATAATCTTATGTCAACCATATATATATGTCTATATATACCACAACATGTAGTTTTTACAAATTTGGTAACGTTCGTGAATCGCCGGTCAACTCGGGTGATCAATTGTCTATATGAAACTTATTTCATTTAATCAAGTCTTAACAAGTTTGATTGCTTAACATGTTGGAAACATTTAGTCATGTAAATATCAATCTCAATTAATATATATAAATATGGAAAAGTTCGGGTCACTACAAATTGTGTACAAAAATCATATATAAATACATGGATTCATTCTTCATAATAGTTTAATTATGTTGTATCATACATTACATATTTGATTCTAATGTTTCAATTATATTTTGTAATTTCAGATTGTTGTATATATTTACATTTACATAATATATACATTTTTATTTACACACAATTGTTCGTGAATCGTCGGGAATGGTCAAGGTCAAATGCATTCATGGATAATAGTTCCAACTTTTTGAGACTCGGTTTAATAGATTTTTCTTATCGTATCGAAATCATATAAAGATTAAGTTTAAATTTGGTCAGAAATTCCCGGGTCGTCACACGAGCCTGTTATGGTTTTTAATTTTTAATTTTGCAGTTGTAATGATATAGTGTGATTGCATATTTGATATAGGATCCCTAATTGATCACAATTTGTTTTTATTGATGATTGAATTCGATAGTTAACAAAAACTGAGACAGTAATTAAATAAAAATAATAAAAATATTAAGCAGGTAACTGGTTTTCCACTTGATTGGTACGATCGAATAATCTGCTACAAGATCAAATCAGACAGGAAAATATAAATCAATAAAGTTGATGGTGAAGGTAAACAGAATACGTATTTCTTATATTTACATATGTATTAATCGTATTTATATAATTGTATGTATATCTATATATGTATTTACATGTATATCTATACTTGTATATGTGTATATCGATTATCTATATCTGTGTATTAAATTTATAAATAAAATATAGTAATGTTAACTATACATGTATTAATTTTTAATATTAATTTTGTTAATAATAGTGAAACTAATAATAATAATAATAATATTAATAATAATAATAACAAAAATAATGATAATAATATCAATAATATTAATAAAACTAATCAAATTTCATATATATTAAGAATAATAATAATAATAATAATAATAATAATAATAATAATAATAATAATAATAATAATAATAATAATAATAATAATAATAATAATAAGTAACAATGATAATAAGGAATATGATAATAATATTATTAATGCTGATAATAATACTAATTATAATGATACTAATATTATTATTATTAATGCTAATAATAATATCAGTAATAATACTACAATCATTTATATATAACAATTTTGTATATATATATATATATATATATATATATATATTTCTACTACTACATATTTAATTATGTTTTAGATAGCAAGTAACATAAATATATTAATTATATGTATTGAAACAATAATCTCAGAGTACATCTTTAATACTTCGTTAACGTTGACAATTTATGTTCAAAGTCATTTACATTCAATATACTCTCGATAATTAACTAAACATTTTTTTTTAAATAATAGTTTTTAAATTATCATAAATTATATTTCATAATAACTAAATCGCATAATAGTTTAGTTTATAATATATATTTATTTACATATATTCTTATTTATATATACATTTCTATTTATAATTAAAGGTTCGTGAATCGTCGAGCACAGTCAAAGGGTAATTGATTACATGAATATAGTTCCAAAACTTTTGAGATTCATCTTTACAAACTTTGCTTATCAGGTCGAAACTATATAAAACTAAGTTTAAATTTGGTCAGAAATTTTCGGGTGGTCACAGTGTGATGACCCGGGAATTTCTGACCAAATTTAAACTTGAATCTTATATGGTTTCGACATGATAAGCAAAGTCTACTTAACCGAGTCTCAAAATGTTTGAATTATTTTTTTTTCTTTTTCATGAATGCATTTGCCCTTTGACTATTCCTGACGATTCACGAACAACAAATTATAAATAGTTAAATATTATTTATAACGATTAAAAATATAATTCAAAATAAAATATTATTTAAGTATTAGAAATAGACATTCGAATTAATGATGTAAAATAATAAATAGAATGATTAAGTAACTATTAAAACATATAAATATATACATATGATTTCTATAAAGAAGTATTATGATTGAAGTATATATAAAAGATATAAATATTATATGTATTACATGTATAATATACTTATTAGACATTACATAATTAGTAAAATGTAATATTAATATAGGAAATTTCAAATTAAATTATAGTTGTTATATTAGTATTTATGTTATTACTTCCGTTATTCTTAGTAATATTAATGTCAATATTATAATTATATGTATATAATATATATATATATATATATATATATATATATATATATATATATATATATATATATATATATATATATATATATATATATATATATATATATATATATATATGAAATTGGGTACATTTAATTACTAATATTATTATTATTATTATTATTATTAGTAATATCATTAACGATAAAATTTTGATTTTTAAGATTTTATTATGATATATTCATTAATAATATTTTTTTCATTATTATAAATTATTATTATTCACATTATTGATAATATTATTATTAATCATTATTATTAGTTATAAAATTATTATTAATTAGTCTTATTATTAATAGATGCATATTAATTATTAATGATTATTGAATACATAAAGAAAGCAGATATATGCGAATCTGATATGAAACTGCTTAGGATCTTATTTAGTTATTTATTTTTCTCTTTTTCTCTTCTCTTTTTGTCGACTCTTGCATCATTCAACTTCACATCTCTTTCTTACTGTAAGCAATCTTGTTTGATGACTATAAAATCGTACTACTCAGGAAATAAACAAAGGAACCAGACAAAATCTATTATTAATCGTTTTCCTCTTTTAATTTTTTGGTTTATTTTCTGTCCTTGAAAAATATTTATGTCGTCTCAATTTGAGGGATAAAACCAAGGAATCTAGTTGTAGTTGATATCATCCAACCTCATATTATCATTTATAAATTACAAGAACCCTTTACAGTCTTTTATTTAATCAAATTTCAACAGAAAAGGTCGAAGAACACTGCAGGTACCCTGTACGTAAATTTTAATTTCAAAAGCTACATTTTCGAATCAAATTTCAAAAACTGTAAATGCATTCATGTTTTAAATCTTCTAATTAAGCTAGCTGCAAAGTTTCACCACCTAATTTCTCTTATTGAATCTTAATTTGAGAAGTCAAACTTTATTTCAAAAAGTCAATGAAATTGTTCATCGCTAAAATTCGAATTTAACTCGATGTTTTAAGGTCAATTGATGATCCAGACAGTTCATAATGAAGATTTGAAACCTTTTTCATTTTGAAGTCGTGATCTAAAACATCACAGAAACTGAGATTGATGTATAAGTTCTTGGTGTTCTTCGATGAGTCTGTTATGATTCTGTATAAATTTTTCTGTTAATCTATCAATTATCAAAAGTCATTTTCTGTTTCGGTTTTTACATCATACTACAAAAATTAACTTCGATGTTTTGATAGAACATTAGTTTAACCGATTGTTGATTGAGGAAGAAGAAGTAGTACAGAAGATTTACTAGATATATAGTTATAGAAAGGATATTTATTCAGAAAAGAGGCAACAGCCTGATGGTTTAGAGTGTTAGCGGTATGCGGGAGGTCTCGGGTTCGAGCCCGGTTCGAGGCACCCTTTTTTGTAAAAAGCTTCTAAGGTAGTTTTATTTTTTTTATAATTATTATTATTATTATTATTACTATTATTGTTAAAATTATTATTATTAGTATTTAAGATTATAATTATGATTATAAGGTGTTATTGTTACTAGTGTTATTGTTATTAAAAGTATTATTAATAATACTAATATTATCATTATGATTATTAGAATCACCATTATAATTATTAATATAAGTATTATCATTAATATTATGATTATGATTATTACTATCATTATTAGGAAGACAATACAACCTAAATTTATTATCATTAATATTAGTATTATTATCGTACTTATAATTGATACTATCATGAGAATTATTATTAAAGTAATCGTTATTATTATTACTAGCATGATTATTATTAATATAAGTATTATTATTAATATAAGTATTACTATTAATATTATAATTAGGGTTATGAATTAATGTTATAGAAAACTTTAGTTATTATTTTAGAAATTAAACATGAAGATTTTATTATTATTATTAATGAAAGTATTATTATTAAGATTACCATTAGTAATGAGGTTGATATAATTATTATTATTATTATTATTATTATTATTATTATTATTATTATTATTATTATTATTATTATTATTATTATTATTATTATTATTATTAAGTATTAGATATTATTATCAAAATTATTATTTTCATCACCATTACTATTAAATTACACATGTTAATAAAAACTACTATTATTACTATGAGATTTATTATAAAAACTATCATTAACATTATCATTTATATAATTATTAACACTATTATCATTATTATTAGTATTATCATTATTATTGTTGTTATCACCTAAGGTATTATCTTAGTATTATTAAAATACTACTTTAACAACCAAATGATATTGATATAAATATAATTAATACATATAACACAGCAAAACTTAATATTTTTATGTACCAAATGAATATATGAAATATATATATATATATATATATATATATATATATATATATATATATATATATATATATATATATATATATATATATATTATTAACATAAAAAGTATATAACTAGTAAATCTATATATATTTATTCGATTACAATTATGGGTATTAATGAATATACAAATGATATAGGTTCGCGAATCCAAGGCCAACCCTGCATTGTTTAGTTTTTTAATGTCATTATATGTATTTTTACTACAAAATACAGTATGGTGAGTTTCATTTGCTCCCTTTTTAAATGCTTTTGCAATATATATTTTTGGGACTGAGAATACATGCGCTGCTTTTATAAATGTTTTACGAAATAGACACAAGTAATCGAAACTACATTCTATGGTTGGATTATCGAATCGAATATGCCCCTTTTTAGCTTGGTAGCCTAAGAATTAGGGAAATGGCCCCTAATTGACGCGAATCCTAAAGATAGATCTATGGACCTTGACACGTCCCATTCATGTTACGAATGCTTTAGTACTTTAATTATCATGTCCGATGAGAGTCCCGGAATGATGGGGATATTCTATATGCATCCTGTTAGTTAGGTTATCAAGCATTCACCATATGAATGATTTTTATCTCTATGCAGTTTGCGAAATGCCTGATATGAGATGTATATTTATAGAATTAAAAATCTTGTGGTCTATTAAAATGATGGAAATGATTATTTATGTTAAACTAATGAACTCACCAACCTTTTGGTTGACACTTGAAAGCATGTTTATTCTCAGGTATGAAAGAAATCTTCCACTGTGCATTTGTTCATATTAGAGATATTACTTGGAGTCATTCATGATATATTTCAAAAGACATTGCATTCGAGTCGTCGAGTTCATCAAGATTATTATTAAGTCAATTATAGTTGGAGGTATTATGAAATAGTATGATTATCGCCAACTTTCAATGTAAAGAAAGTTTGTCTTTTAAAAATGAATGCAATGTTTGTAAAATGTATCATATAGAGGTCAATTACCTAGCGATGTAATCAACTGTTGTGAATCGTTTGTAATCGATATGGACTTCGTCCGGATGGATTAGGACGGGTTTCTACAGTTGGTATCAGAGCGGTGGTCTTAGCGAACCAGGTCTGCATTAGTGTGTCTAACTGATAAGTCGTTTGGATGCATTAGTGAGTCTGGACTTCGACTGTGTTTGCATGTCAAAAGTTTTGATTATCATTTCGTATAGAAAATTACCTGCTTATCATTCTTAGGGAATCACTTGATTATCATTCTTAATCTAGACATATCTTACTGCCTGGATTGAATGAATAGTGTATAGACAAAATTCATATCTTAGCGTATCTGCTACTTCATATCTTAGCGTATCTATTACTGTAACTTTGCTTGACATATTCCGTAGATTCCTGCGTAACTTATGGGATTTTAGTATTATATATGCATATGTATGTTTTGCAGGGGTACTAATCTACATCCTATAATCTATTTCTTATCGAAAATCCTTCATCGATTGTACGAGATGAATCCCTCAACCAGTTCGAATTCCTCGGATTCCGACAACTATTCCGATATGGAGTTTCACCTAAGCTCCGAAAGCAGTGTCCTAGAATGAATCAACCAATTCATCTGATGGGTTCGTAGTCGACTTAATCAATGGAAATGCGAAGAAGGCGATCCTTTTCACCAACCGAATTTACCTCTTGGCGATTAACCTGAAGCACTTACCGGCGAACCAGTCCGACACACCATTTTCACCCTCATTTCCCGAATATCTCACCACAATTATATTCTATCTAAAATTCTAAACGTTATTCATCTGCTTGTTTCGACCGACAATCATCCCGAAATAATGAAAGAAGTCAACGAGCTTCGCGCTCGAGTAATCAATTTGGAGAATATGGTGCAAAATTTACCAGCATCAGCAACATCACTGGCACCAACAGTACCATCAGTAACAGCACCAGTACAATCAACATCACACACCTCAACATCTCATTATGTACCTTGAGCATAATCATCAATCTATGAATCATTCTACATCATTTATTTTCGTTCGACATGGCGATTATGTAATCTCTAATGTTTTAGAGATTATATATTCTTGTTCTAACGGTAAATCAAATGAGTTTAATATCATATTGACTCATTAAATCCATGATTACATCTGAAGAAAATATATATGTAAGTATATTTTCATAAAGATTGTAATTAAAAAATTCTTTCATACAAACTGTTAATGATGAAAATATTTTAACGGGTAGGTAATACCCGAGGAATATTTAGATTTCACATTAATAAGTTGCACTGTACATTCTTCGAACTTGATTCAACAGTCAATTACTATCCTACTTACATCCACAGATACATATCCGTTCATCACAGAATAACCATTTTCATTCAATTTCATATTTGGAATTTTGACCTATCAGAATCCGACAAGTGGCATAATGAAGAAAACATTGGACAAAATAAAATTTGTTAGAAACAGACAAATTAACTATGAGGAATTTTGTTAAGAATTCACGCTAACAAAATCCTAGCTAACTGTTCCTAGCTAACTGTTAATTTCGTATTACATTTATTTATCGCAGTTTATTTATCGCAGTTTATTTATCGTAATTTTATTTATCGTCATTTAATTTCTGTTATTTATTTTACGCACTTTATTTATCGTCATTTGAATACTGTTATTTACGCATTTAAATATCGGGACACGTATACAAGGTTTTGACATATCATATCGACGCATCTATATATTATTTGGAATAACCATAGACACTCTATATGCAGTAATGCGGGAGTTAGCTATACAGCGTTGAGGTTGATTCTACAATAATATATATAGTTTGAGTTGTGATCGAGTCTGAGACATGTACACGGGTCACGATACATATTAATTAATTCGAATATTATATATTAAACTATATATGAATTATTGGACTGTTAACTGTGGACTATCGACTGTGGACTAATAATATTGGACAATTAAAATGAATTAAAATATTGATTATAACATATGAAACTAAACAATTCTTCAAGTTTGCCACTTGATCTCATCTTAAACCTCATTTGTATCTTGACGATTACAATCTGCGTTTAAACATTTCATGATTCTCGAAAACACCTCAATCGAGAGGATGAACTAACCGCACTTCATCAACGAAAGAAAAGATTGATGCATATAGTTATGCACCTGAAAACACTCAGAACCTGAGTAAACATTTAACACGTATCTGTGCTAGCTCCTTTGGCGTTGTTACTACTGAAAATAACTTTACAATTCCTTTCCCAATTAGCCAATTTTGTCATAGCTCCAGCAAATCAACTTTGACTTTCGTTCGAATTAAACTTATTATAACTTGATTTATAAGCCTGCCTTTCATCATCGTTACCGGGGAACTGTTTATATTTCACCACATTAATAGAAACTTATCAACAACTTCATTACTCATCGACTTAAGTTCTCCGAAGAATCATTATATTTGTTCGTTAAAACCCTATCATGTACTTATCCGCATCTTGTAACAAGAATTGCCATACCAATTACCGGGAATCAGCAAATCTGTATTGTGAGTCTCGCAACGTTTCCACATCAACAGTTATATCTATCCATATAACATTTATCTCTTAGAACTATGATCTTCCATTCTAAAATTCTGAAAAGCACCCATTCTGCGAATTAATACTCTGAATTTTGAAAAGTTGAATGAAGCAACAAAAACTGTAAACGACCTCAACAGTCAAAAGTTGATGATAAAGAATTGTATGTTGGCAAAGCTCAGAAAAATTTTGAAACTGAAAAACTGATTGAGCAAACTACGAAGGAGTCTCTGAACAAATCACAAGGACTAAACTTGTACATTAAGAATTCTGATGATTCTATTTCTGATGAAATCGTTAGCGAATACCTTGCTTCTGACTCCAAACTCTTGCGGAAAAATTTTCTTCACCATCTTTCAATATTAGAAATTCCAAGATATCATCGTATCTTTCATTATAAATATCCTCCATATTTCTGAAGATATTTTTATAACTATTTTATCTGAAATCATTAATCTCTTCGTGCTGTCAGTGTTACATCATATAGAAACTATTAGTTTCTATATTTTGTAAACTTTCAAGCTTAAAATATGAATGTTATTGAAGTAATGTTGGGAACTGATGCATGAGTTAGTATAATATAATGACACTTGATCAACGTGATTATATTACAGTAAGTCATGCTGAGTTTCTAAATGGAACATGATGATTCACAGATTATAACGTCATCATGTGTCATGTTAGATAACTTTTTCATTCTGATTAACTTCTGAACATATCAAGAAAATATATTCTTGATAGTTCTATTCTCAGTGATTCTGGTAATTTGACAAATCAAATCGTGCTAATACATTCTTTCTTATTTAGAACATGATATTTATCCGAAATTCCATACTTATGAATTCTGGACCGTTACTCGCTTTACTAGAGGTCGGGAGTATAATAAAAAGGCAAAGTGCTCCAAAATATAAGAGAAAATATTAAGCCCAATAACAACACGGAGGTTACAAACCGTGAATATTAATAAGAATAGTAACATAAAGACATGGTAGAATTAAGAATAGTATCATCCCAAGGTAATAGTAGAAGTAACCAAATCTTTCTGGTAGACGATTGAAAAGAAGGATGACAGAAATGATAATTAGAAAAATATCAAGGATTAGAATTGGATGAAGCATTTTTATGATCTTTTGGATGTATGAACTAAAAAAAAAAGAAAATAGAGGAATGGTGAGAATAATGGAACGGAAGAGTTTAATTTATAATGGAAATATCAGACAGAGTAATCGAGGCAGATCATCGTATTTAATTATAGAGATCTTAATTTCCTTACTCGCCGAAGAATCAAATCTTTTAAATTTCGAAGATTTTCTTTAAATCATTTGAATTCCGGAATTCAACCCTAACTCTGCCAAAAGTTAAGACAAATCTTTACTTTTCCTATTTCAATCTTTTGTGATAGCTTCATTCGTGCTCTTCGAATAATCAAATTATTTTATCTGTATTATTCAATAATGATAATGATAAAACTCTATTTATCAGCTCATATTCGTCAGGAAAACATATTTATTGCTAGCTATGACGACCTCACTCAAATTTCGGGACGAAATTTCTTTAACGGGTAGGTATTGTGATGACCCGGGAATTTCCGACCAAATTTAAACTTGAATCTTATATGGTTTCGACATGATAAGCAAAGTCTATTTAACCGAGTCTCAAAATGTTTGAATTATTTTTTTTTTCTTTATCATGAATGCATTTGCCCTTTGACTATTCCCGACGATTCACGAACAACAAATTATAAATAGTTACATATTATTTATAACGATTAAAAATATACTTCAAAATAAAATATTATTTAAGTATTAGAAATAGACATTCGAATTAATGATGTAAAATAATAAATAGAATGATTAAGTAACTATTAAAACATATAAATATATACATATGATTTCTATAAAGAAGTATTATGATTGAAGTATATATAAAAGATATAAATATTATATGTATTACATGTATAATATACTTATTAGACATTACATAATTAGTAAAATGTAATATTAATATAGGAAATTTCAAATTAAATTATAGTTGTTATATTAGTATTTATGTTATTACTTCCGTTATTATTAATAATATTAATGTCAATATTATAATTATATGTATTTCATATATATATATATATATATATATATATATATATATATATATATATATATATATATATATATATATATATATATATATATATATATGAAATTTGAAAGGACCCGTCCTAATCCATCTGGACGAAGTCCATATCGATTACAAATGATTCACAATAGTTGATTACATCGCGAGGTACTTGACCTCTATATGATACATTTTACAAACATTGCATTCGTTTTTAAAAGACAAACTTTCATTTCATCTACAGTTGACGACATGCATATCATTTCATAATAAATCCCACTATAACTGACTTAATAATAATCTTGATGAACTCAAAGACTCGAATGCAACGTTCTTCGAAATATGCCATGAATGACTTCAAGTAATATCTTTAAAATGAGCAAATGCACAGCGAAAGATTCCGTTAACACCTGAGAATAGACATGCTTTAAAGTGTCAACCAAAAGGTTGGTAAGTTCATTAGTTTAACATAATTAATCATTTCCATCATTTTAATAGACCACAAGGTCTTCATTTTTCAGTTCTCATAAATAAACGTCCCATGCATAGAGACAAAAATATCATTCATATGGATTGAACACCTGGTAACCGACATTCACAATAATGCATATAAGAATATCCCCATCATTCCGGGATCCTCCTTCGGACATGATATAAATTTCGAAGTACTAAAGCATCCGGTACTTTGGATGGGGCTTGTTGGGCCCGATAGATCTATCTTTATAGTTCGCGTCAATTAGGGTGTCTGTTCCCTAATTCTTAGATTACCAGACTTAATAACAAAGGGGCATATTCGATTTCGATCATTCAACCATATAATGTAGTTATGATTGCTTGTGTCTATTTCGTAAAACATTTATAAAAAAACAGCGCATGTATTCTCAGTCCCAAAAATATATATTGCGAAAACATTTAAAAAGGGATAAATGAAACTCACGCATATAAATATTGTAAAACATTTAATAAAGCATTTGCATGTATTCTCAGCCCAAAAGTGTAAAGAGTAAAAAGGGTAAATGAAACTCACGCATATAATTATTGTAAAACAGTTAATAAAACATTTGCATGTATTCTCAGCCCCAAAAATGTAAAGAGTAAAAGGGGAGCAAATGAAACTCACCTAATGTATTTTGTAGTAAAAATACATAGAACGGCATTGAACAAGTATAGGGTTGGCCTCGGATTCACGAACCTATAACATTTATATATATATTAACGCATAAAAAGGAAATTGAACAAATTTAAATTTATTAATTATATATTTTTATATTAATAAAATACATATGTTTCTTATATTCATTTTGTATATAAAAATATATTAATTTTTTGTTATGTTCTGTGTATTAAATATATTGTTATATGAATATCATATGTTAGTTAATTTAATGAAAATGCTAAAATAGTGATAATAATACTATTAGGTTTAATAATAATATTATAAAAAATGATAGTTTTTATATAAAAAGATAATTTTAATAATATTTATAATGTTAGTAATAGTGATACTACTAATAATATTCTTAATAATAATACTAGTTTTTAAATAAATGATAGATTTAAAAATTAAAGATACTTTTAGTATTAATGATAATAATAATACTGATATTAATAGTAACTATACAATTAATCAATTTATTACTAATGATAATGTTAATAACAACACTTGTATTAATATTAATACTAATACTTACTTTAATTAATACTAATAATCTTAATGATAATAATACTAAATATTAATTCTTAGTAATGATAATATCATTAGTAATAATATCATTAATATTAACTTATCTACTATAACCATAATACTAATAATACATGATAAATAATAATACTTAATGATTATAACACTAATAATAACAATAATACTAATAATAATAATAATAATAACAAAAATTTTAATAATAATAGTGAATGTTAATTAATAAAACTAATATTTACAATCTAATAATAATAATAATAATAATCAAAATAATGATAATAGAAATGATAATAATTACAACAATAATAATAATAACAATAATACTAATAAAAATAATAATTTTTGTAGAGAAAACTACCTTCCAAGGAAACTTTTAAAAAGAATTGCCCCGAACCGGGATCGAACCCGAGAACTCTCGTTACTCCAACACACACTCAACCATCAATCTGTTTTCTGCTTTTCGGAACTATTCTATCACTTAAGTTTTATAACCCGTATTTACATTTTCTCCTATTTCTTCTTCTTCCCCATCATTAACCTTCGATCAATACCCAATCTCAATTTACAGTTTGAGAGAAAAAAAAAATAATAAACGACTTGTATCTGAAATTAACAGACACGAATTAAGAAGGAGAAAAAAAATAAATTAAATCAGGTAGAAGAAGCTGTGAACTGTCGCGAATGAAAAAAAAAACTCAATACCTGACCTCGATTTTTATAAAGTTTTAGAAAAAATTTCCAACACGAATTAGGTTGTAAATCCTTCATAGAAACTTTATGAGTCGTTAATTTCAACTGAACTAACCTCTATAACTTCAATTTGATTGAAGAACATTCGTTTGACTTTTTGAAACAAAACTTTGACCTCAAAATTAGATTTCGATATAAAGAATTGAGACTTCAAACTTTGCAGGAAGATTAAGTAAAAGTTTCCTAACAAAACGGTATTATTACATTTTGAAATTAGATTCGAATTAGAGGTGTTGATAAAATGGTTTAAGAACAGGGACAACTTTTCTTTTATCTGTTTTAAATTCAAGTTGCAGTGAAAGAATTATGCTGTATGATTGATGTTGGATTATAATTGATTGTAAAGGATTTAGAAGGACACTCAAATTGATTTGTGGAGTTGATTAAGGTCGACAGAAAAATCAACAGGAATCGAAATAAATAAATAAAAAAATTGAAAATAAAGGCTACTGAATTTGGAGTTTTTCTTTTGTTTGGATTCAATTACGTACAACTTCTGATTTGGATAGCTAACAACCTGAAGACACAAAACAAAACCAATCACAATCTGATTGGAACGTATAGCTTAATCTTATCTGATTAAATATATAAGAAATTTTTAATAAATATAAATTATAAATTATATTAATAATAATAAAATACTAATAATAATTATAATTATATAAATAATAATAATAATATTATTTAATATTAATTCTAAAAACACTAATAAATAAAATAGTTATTAATAATATTCTTAAATCTGATATCACTAATGATAAAAATAATAATTTGTATTATCTTTATAATAGATTTATAATATTAATAATGATTTAAATGATAATGATAATTAAAATAATAATGCTAATAATAATCTTAATCATAATTTTACTACTCATCATAATAATATAATACTGATATCAATAGTATTAGTTCTAATAATACTATAACAAGTTATATTTATATCAATTTCTATATTTATATAATATCTATTGATAATAATAACACATCTAATACTGATGTTAATAATGATAATAAAAAATAGTTTTATTATTAGTGGTACTAATAATAATATTAGTTAACTTTAATGATAATAATATTCATAATACTAATATAACCATTTATGCTTATCTACTTTCCTATATATATAATAATAGTGATGATACATATATTAATATTAATATTAATATTAATATTATCAATAATAATGAAAGTAATGATAATGATATTAATATAGCATTTACACTTAAAATTATAATTAAATTTAATATGTTACAAATTCAATTATATCATTTTTACCAATAATATAATATATCGAATCTTTAGTATTTATTTACTATTTATATTTAATATTTCTTATTTATAGAATTTATACATATATATATATATATATATATATATATATATATTCATATGTGTAAATATTTACATATTTATTTTTAATGAGTTAATACCATTTTATAATTTCTAAAACTTACATTTATAATTGTATATATGTTTATATATATATATATATATATATATATATATATATATATATATATATATATATATATATATATATATATATATATATTTAATTCTTTACAAACAATTGTTCGTGAATCATCGGGCATAGTCAAAGGGTAATTGATTACATGAATATAGATTTCAAAACTTTCGAGAATCAATATTACAGATTTTGCTTATCGTGTCGGAAACATATAGAGATTAAAGTTTAAATTTGGTCGGAAATTCCCGGGTCATCACAAAATTGGGTACATTTAATTACTAATATTATTATTATTATTAGTAATATCATTAACGATAAAATTTTGATTTTTAAGATTTTAGTATGATATATTGATTAATAATATTTTTTTCATTATTATAAATTATTATTATTCACATTATAGATAATATTATTATTAATCATTATTATTAGTTATAAAATTATTATAAATTACTCTTATTATTAATAGATGCATATTAATTATTAATGATTATTGAATACATAAAGAAAGCAGATATATGCGAATCTGATATGAAACTGCTTAGGTGAAATGTCCCGTTCATATTGATTATAAACGTTTCATATTAATTGATTTTGTTGCGAGGTTTTGACCTCTATATGAGACGTTTTTCAAAGACTGCATTCATTTTTAAAACAACCATAACATTTATTTTATCAACAACAACAACAACAACAACAAAACCCAATACCACAATGAGAGGTGTATGGGGGAGGTGAGATGTAGACAATCCTTCCCCTATCCGAGAATAGAAACAAGTCCTTTCTCTACCCAGAAAGTAGAGAAAGTCATCCCTCTCTCTATTCGACGAATAAAGAGATTGCTTCCGAGTGGACCTCCGGCCAATGAGTAAAAAGTTTTTTTTTTTTTTAAGTATAAAAAAAAAATTAAAATAAAAATAAAAATAAAATTGAGACGCCATGAAAATGGTAGAATCAAATTTTCATGGGTTTTAAAACCAGCCTGGGATTCACTTTAGGCTCTAAACGGCAGTCAAGACGCCAATAAATCGATGCTAGTTGTTGGCCCAAAAATAGAGCCAAATAGTAGTAGTAGTAGATAGTGATAGTGATAGTGATAGTGATAGTGATAGTAATAGTAATAGTAATAGTAATAGTAATAGTAATAGTAATAGTAATAGTAATAGTAATAGTAAAAGGAGTGACGGTAAGGAGTAATAATAATAATAATAATAATAATAATAAGAGTACTATATATTTGATTTATTAGTCAAACAAATTCAATCAGTATATATTTCTTCAATTGTTAATGAGATTCACATAATAACTTCATGATTACTATACATAAAACGTATAGTAATCTGGTAGTACAAAATTTTATGACCAACATATTCAAATAAGTAAATTTGGCCTCAAAAGTCATTTGTTTGCTTTTATCTATATATTTGAGGTATAGACATATTTTTCAGGCTTGTTTGCATACCAGCACATTAGTGAAGAACATGTTAGAAACACATGAACTTACCTTCAGGTTCAAGTTGGAAAGGCAAGTCATGTAACAACCTGCGACCCGTACTTGCAACAAGGGCCAATGGGGTACACATTCAGCTGATGAAGAAGCTATTAGCTATTCCCGCAGACACGCCTGTCACCTGGTAGGTCGAAGAAAGGTTTTAAAAACATTACGTAGATTATCAAATAATGATATTCTAAAATATACTGTTTATACACGACCATTACATAATGGTTTACAATAGAAATATATTACATCGACATATGTTTCTTGAATGCAGTTTTTACACAATATCATACAAACATGGACTCCAAATCTTGTCCTTATTTTAGTATGCAACAGCGGAAGCTCTTAGTATTCACCTGAGAATAAACATGCTTTAAACGTCAACAAAAATGTTGGTGAGTTATAGGTTTACCCTATATATATCAAATCGTAACAATAGACCACAAGATTTCATATTTCAATACACATCCCATACATAGAGATAAAAATCATTTATATGGTGAACACCTGATAACCGACATTAACAAGATGCATATATAAGAATATCCCCATCATTCCGGGACACCCTTCGGATATGATATAAATTTTGAAGTACTAAAGCATCCGGTACTTTGGATGGGGTTTGTTACGCCCAATAGATCTAACTTTAGGATTCGCGTCAATTAGGGTATATGTTCCCTAATTCTTAGATTACCAGACTTAATAAAAATAGGCATATTCGATTTCAATAATTCAACCATAGAATGTAGTTTCACGTACTTGTGTCTATTTTGTAAATCATTTATAAAACCTGCATGTATTCTCATCCCAAAAATATTAGATTTTAAAAGTGGGACTATAACTCACCTTCACAGATATTTCCTTCCTCAGAAATAAGACTTAGCCACGGATTGATTCACGAACCTATACAAATATGTACATATATATCAAAGTATGATCAAAATATAATTACAACCATTTTTATTATGTATTAAAGATTTGAGTGTATTAAGTCATCTGTCCTCGTTAGTAACCTACAACTAATTATCCACAGTTATATGTACAGAAATAAATCGATATATATTATCTTGAATCAATCCACGACCCAGTGTATACACGTCTCAGGCTAGATCACAACTCAAAGTATATATATTTTTGGAATCAACCTCAACCCTGTATAGCTAACTCCAACATTACTGCATATAGAGTGTCTATGGTTGTTCCAAATAATATATATACATGGGTCGATATGATATGTCAAAACATTTGCATACGTGTCTATGGTATCCCAAGATTACATAATATATTAGAATACATGTATAATACAATATAATTTAGCTAGGATATGATTTGTATAGATTTGTTAAACATTTCCCGTAGCTAAAAAGATCAAAAATATCCAATATTGTTTTACCCATAACTTCTTCATTTTAAATCCGTTTTGAGTGAATCAAATTGCTATGGTTTCATATTGAACTCTATTTTATGAATCTAAACAGAAAAAGTATAGGTTTATAGTCCATAATATAAGTTACAAGTCGTTTTTGTAAAGGTAGTCATTTCAGTTGAAAGAACGACGTCTAGATGACCATTTTAGAAAACATACTTTCACTTTGAGTTTAACCTTGATTTTTGGATATAGTTTCATGTTCATATGAAAAATTATTTTCCCAGAAGAACAACTTTTAAATCAAAGTTTATCATAGTTTTTAATTATCCAAACCAAAACAGCCCCCGGTTTCAGTACGATGGCGTATATCCGATTTTATGGTGTTCATCATGTTTCCAGATTTTAAATCATTAAGTTAGCATATCATATAGATATATAACATGTGTTTAGTTGATTTTAAAAGTCAAGTTAGAAGGATTAACTTTTTTTTGCGAACAAGTTTAGAATTAACTAAACTATGTTCTAGTGATTACAAGTTTAAACCTTCGAATAAGATAGCTTTATATGTATGAATCGAATGATGTTATGAACATCATTACTACCTCAAATTTTCTGGATAAAACTACTAGAAATGAGAAAAATAGATCTAGCTTCAAAGGATCCTTGGATGGCTTGAAAGTTCTTGAAACAGAATCATGACACGAAAACAGTTCAAGTAAAATTTTCACTCGAAATAAGATTGTTATAGTTCTAGAAATTGAATTAAAGTTTGAATATGAATATTACCTTGAATTAGAAAGATAACCTACTATAAATAACAAAGGTTCCTTGATCTTAGATGATTACTTGTAATGGATTAGAAAGCTTGGAAGTAGACTTGCAAACTTGGAAGTATTCTTGATTTTTATGAAACTATACTTATGAAATTTATGAAGAACACTTAGAACTTGAAGATGGAACTTGAGAGAGATCAATTAGATGAAGAAAATTGAAGAATGAAAGTGTTTGTAGGTGTTTTTAGTCGTTGGTATATGGATTAGATATAAAGGATATGTAATTTTGTTTTCATGTAAATAAGTCATGCATGATTACTAATATTTTTGTAATTTTATGAGATATTTCATGCTAGTTGCCAAATGATGGTTCCCACATGTGTTAGGTGACTCACATGGGCTGCTAAGAGCTGATCATTGGAGTGTATATACCAATAGTACATACATCTAAAAGCTGTGTATTTTACGAGTACGAATACGGGTGCATACGAGTAGAATTGTTGATGAAACTGAACGAGGATGTAATTGTAAGCATTTTTGTTAAGTAGAAGTACTTTGATATGTGTCTTGAAGTCTTTCAAAAGTGTAAGAATACATATCAAAATACAACATGTATATACATTCTAATGGAGTCGTTAAGTCTTCGTTAGTCGTTACATGTAAGTGTTGTTTTAAAACCTTTAAGTTAACGATCTCAATTAATGTTGTTAACCCAATGTTTATTATATAAAATGAGATGTTAAATTATTATATTATCATGATATTATGATGTATGAATATCTCTTAATATGATATATACATTAAAATATCGTTACAACGATAATCGTTACATATAAGTCTCGTTTCGTAATTCTTGAGTTAGTAGTCTTGTTTTTACATATGTAGTTCATTGTTAACACACTTAATGATATATTTAAATATCATTTTATCATGTTAAATATAGTGTATCAATATCTTAATATGATACATATATATTTAGTAGACGTTATCATAACGATAATCGTTATATATATCATTTCGAGTTTCTTAACTTAGTAATCTCATTTCTTATGTATATCACACATTGTTAATATACTTAGTGAGATACTTACTCATCATAATCTCATGTCAACCATATATATATGTCTATATATACCACAACATGTAGTTTTTACAATTTTGTAACGTTCGTGAATCGCCGGTCAACTTGGGTGATCAATTGTCTATATGAAACTTATTTCATTTAATCAAGTCTTAACAAGTTTGATTGCTTAACACGTTGGAAACATTTAGTCATGTAAATATCAATCTCAATTAATATATATAAACATGGAAAAGTTCGGGTCACTACAGTACCTACCCGCTAAATAAATTTCATCCCGAAATTTTAAGCTGTTGAAGATGTTGACGAATCTTCTGGAAATAGATGCGGGTATTTCTTCTTCGTCTGATCTTCACGCTCCCAGGTGAACTCGGGTCCTCTACAAGCATTCCATTAAACCTTAACAATCAGTATCTTGTTTTGCTTAAGTCTCTTAACCTCACGATCCATTATTTCGACGGGTTCTTCAATGAATTGAAGTTTTTCATTGATTTGGATTTCGTCCAACGGAATAGTGAGATCTTCTTTAGCAAAACATTTCTTCAAATTCGAGACGTGGAAAGTGTTATGTACAACCACGAGTTGTTGAGGTAGCTCCAGTTGGTAAGCTACTGGTCCGACACGATCTATAATCTTGAATGGTCCAATGTACCTTGGATTTAGTTTCCCCCGTTTACCAAATCGAACAACGCCTTTCCAAGGTGAAACCTTAAGCATGACCATTTCTCCAATTTCAAACTCTATATCTTTTCTTTTACTGTCTGCGTAGCTCTTTTGTCGACTCTGGGCGGTTTTCAATCGTTGTTGAATTAGGATGATTTTCTCGGTAGTTTCTTGTATTATCTCCGGACCCGTAATCTGTCTATCCCCCACTTCATTCCAACAAATCGGAGACCTGCACTTTCTACCATAAAGTGCCTCAAACGGCGCCATCTCAATACTAGAATGATAACTGTTGTTGTAGGAAAATTCTGCTAACGGTAGGTGTCGATCCCAACTGTTTCCGAAATCAATAACACATGCTCGTAGCATGTCTTCAAGCGGTTGTATCATCCTTTCGCTCTACCCATCAGTTTGTGGATGATAGGCAGTACTCATTTCTAGACGAGTCCCCAATGCTTGTTGTAATGTCTGCCAGAACCTTGAAACAAATCTACCATCCCTATCAGAGATAATAGAGACGGGTATTCCGTGTCTGGAGACAACCTCCTTCAAATACAATCGCACCAACTTCTCTATTTTGTCATCTTCTCTCATTGGCAAGAAGTGTGCTGACTTGTAGAGACGGTCAACTATTACCCAAATAGTATCATAACCACTTGCAGTCCTTGGCAATTTAGTAATGAAATCCATGGTAATGTTTTTCCATTTCCATTCTGGGATTTCAAGTTGTTGTAGTAGACCTGATGGTTTCTGATGTTCAGCTTTGATCTTAGAACACGTCAAATATTCTCCTACATATTTAGCAATATCGGCTTTCATACCCGGCCACCAAAAGTGTTTCTTGAGATCTTTATACATCTTCCCCACTCCGGGATGTATTGAATATTTTGTTTTATGTGCTTCTTTAAGTACCATTTCTCTCACATCTCCGAACCTTGGTACCCAAATTCTATCAGCCCTATATCGGATTCCGTCTTCCCGAATATTAATATGTTTCTCTGATCCTTTGGGTATCTCATTCTTCAACTTTCCTTCTTTTACAACCCCCTATTGCGCCTCCTTTATTTGATTAGTAAGGTTAGTACAAATAATTATATTCAAAGCTTTTACCCGTATAGGTTCTCTGTCCTTTCTACTCAAAGCGTCGGCTACCACATTCGCCTTCCCCGGGTTGTATCGAATCTCAAAATCATAATCATTCAACAGTTCAATCCACCTGCGTTGTCTCATATTCAGTTGCTTCTGATTAAATATATGTTGGAGACTTTTGTGGTCAGTATATATAATACTTTTGACCCCATATAAATAATGCCTCCAAGTCTTTAATGCAAAAACAACAGCACCCAATTCCAAATCGTGAGTTGTATAATTTTGCTCGTGAATCTTCAATTGTCTAGACGCATAAGCAACCACCTTCGTTCGTTGCATTAATACACAACCGAGACCTTGCTTTGATGTGTCATAATAAATCACAAAATCATCATTCCCTTCAGGCAATGACAATATAGGTGCCGTAGTTAGCTTTTTCTTCAATAACTAAAACGCCTTCTCTTGTTCATCCTTCCATTCAAATTTCTTCCCTTTATGCGTTAATGCAGTCAAGGGTTTTGCTATTTTGGAGAAATCTTGGATGAATCTTCTGTAGTAACCAGCCAATCCTAAAAATTGACGTATATGCTTCTGGGTTTTTGGGGTTTCCCACTTTTCAACTTTTTCGATCTTTGCCGGGTCCACCTGGATACCTTCTTTGTTCATTATGTGACTAAGGAATTGAACTTCTTCCAACCAAAATGCACACTTTGAAAACTTAGCGTACAATTTTTCTTTCCTCAATACTTCTAGCACTTTTCTCAAATGTTCTTCGTGCTCTTGATCATTCTTTGAGTAAATAAGTATGTCATCGATGAAAACAATGACAAACTTGTCAATATATGGCCCACACACTCGGTTCATAAGGTCCTTGAACACAGCTGGTGCGTTAGTCAATCCAAACGGCATAACCATAAACTCGTAATGACCATAACGCGTCCAAAAAGCAGTTTTTGGAATATCACCCTCCTTTACTCGCATTTGATGATATCCAGAACGTAAATCTATTTTTGAATAAACCGACGAGCCTTGTAGTTTATCAAATAAGTCGTTAATTCTCGGCAGTGGATAACGGTTCTTGATGGTAAGTTTATTCAACTCTCTGTAGTCAATACACAACCTAAATGTACCATCCTTCTTCTTGACAAACAAAACAAGAGCTCCCCATGGTGATGTGTTTGGTCAAATGAAACCACCTTCTAATAGTTCTTGCAGTTGGCTTTGCAGTTCTTTCATCTCACTGGGTGCGAGTCTGTAAGGAGCACGAGCTATTGGTGCAGCTCCTGGTACAAGATCTATTTGAAATTCAACAGATCGATGTGGAGGTAGTCCCGGTAATTCTTTCGGAAATACATCGGGAAATTCTTTTGCGACGGGAACATCATTGATGCTCTTTTCTTCAGTTTGTACTTTCTCGACGTGTGCTAGAACATCATAGCAACCTTTTCTTATTAGTTTTTGTGCCTTCAAATTACTAATAATATGTAGCTTCGTGTTGCCCTTTTCTCCATACACCATTAAGGGTTCTCCTTCTTCTCGTACAATGCGAATTGCATTTTTGTAACATACGATCTCTACTTTCATCTCCTTCAGCCAGTCCATGCCAACTATTACATCAAAACTCCCTAACTCTACTGGTATCAAATCAATCTTAAATATTTCGCTACCCAGTTTAATTTCTCGATTCCGGCATATATAATCTGCTGAAATTAATTTACCGTTTGCTAACTCGAGTAAAAATTTACTATCCAACGACGTCAATGGACAACTTAATTTAGCACAAAAATCTCTACTCATATAGCTTCTATCCGCACCCGAATCAAATAAAACGTAAGCAGATTTATTGTCAATAAGAAACGTACCCGTAACAAGCTCCGGGTCTTCCTGTGCCTCTGCCTCATTAATATTGAAAACTCTTCCACGGCCTTGTCCATTCGTGTTCTCCTGGTTCGGGCAATTTATAATAATGTGGCCCGGTTTTCCACATTTATAACAAACTACATTGGCATAACTTGCTCCGACACTACTTGCTCCGCCATTACTCGTTCCGACACCATTTGTTCCTTTCGTTCTATTAACGCCTGGTCCGTAGACCTCACACTTTCTCCGCGCTATGACCATTTCTTTTACACTTGTTGCAAAATTTGGTGCAGAACCCCGAGTGATACTTTTCACACCTTTGGCATAACTGCTTCTGATTGTTGTTGTTGTTGCGGTTGTTATTGTTATTGGGATGATTTTTGTAGTTGTTGTTGTTGTTGTTGTTGTGCCGTTTGTTGTAGTTGCGATTGATGTTGCAATTGTTGGGATAGTTGTTGTTGTTTTGGTGACTCTTGTCACCGTTTTCCTCCCACTTTCTTTTGACTAACTTCACGTTGGCCTCTTCGGCCGCCTTTTCTTTAATTCTTCCCTTAATCTGGTTCACTAGTTTGTGAGCCATTCTACATGCCTTTTGTATGGAGGCAGGCTCGTGTGAACTTATATCTTTTTGGATTCTCTCCGGTAACCCTTTCACAAACGCGTCGATCTTCTCCTCCTCATTTTCGAACGCTCTCGGACACAATAGGCACAATTCTGTGAATCGTCTTTCGTATGAAGTAATATCGAATCCCTGTGTTCGTAACCCTCTAAGTTCTGACTTGAGCTTATTGACCTCGGTTCTGGGACGGTACTTCTCGTTCATCAAGTGCTTGAATGCTGACCACGGTAGCGCGTAAGCAGCATCTTGTCCCACTTGCTCTAGATAGGTATTCCACCATGTTAACGCAATACCTGTGAAGGTATGCGTAGCGTACTTCACTTTGTCTCCTTCGGCACACTTACTTATGGCAAACACCGATTAAACTTTCTCGGTCCACCGTTTCAATCCGATTGGTCCTTCGGTCCCATCAAATTCTAAAGGTTTGCAGGCAGTAAATGAAATGTCCCGTTCTTATTGATTAAAAATGTTCCATATTAATTGATTTCGTTGCGAGGTTTTGACCTCTATATGAGACGTTTTTCAAAGACTGCATTCATTTTAAAACAAACCATAACCTTTATTTCATCAATAAAGGTTTAAAAAGCTTTACGTAGATTATCAAATAATGATAATCTAAAATATCCTGTTTACACACGACCATTACATAATGGTTTACAATACAAATATGTTACAACAAAATAAGTTTCTTGAATGCAGTTTTTACACAATATCATACAAGCATGGACTCCAAATCTCGTCCTTATTTAAGTATGCGATAGCGGAAGCTCTTAATAATCACCTGAGAATAAAATGCTTAAAACGTCAACAAAAATGTTGGTGAGTTATAGGTTTAACCTATATATATCAAATCGTAATAATAGACCACAAGATTTCATATTTCAATACACATCCCATACATAGAGATAAAAATCATTCATATGGTGAACACCTGGTAACCGACATTAACAAGATGCATATATAAGAATATCCCCATCATTCCGGGACACCCTTCGGATATGATATAAATTTCGAAGTACAAAAGCATCCGGTACTTTGGATGGGGTTTGTTAGGCCCAATAGATCTATCTTTAGGATTCGCGTCAATTAGGGTATCTGTTCCATAATTCTTAGATTACCAGACTTAATAAAAAGGGGCATATTCGATTTCGATAATTCAACCATAGAATGTAGTTTCACGTACTTGTGTCTATTGTGTAAATCATTTATAAAACCTGCATGTATTCTCATCCCAAAAATATTATATTTTAAAAGTGGGACTATAACTCACTTTCACATATTTTTACTTCGTCGGGAAGTAAGACTTGGCCACTGGTTGATTCACAAACCTATAACAATATATACATATATATCAAAGTATGTTCAAAATATATTTACAACACTTTTAATATATTTTGATGTTTTAAGTTTATTAAGTCAGCTGTCCTCGTTAGTAACGTACAACTAGTTGTCCACAGTTAGATGTACAGAAATAAATCGATAAATATTATCTTGAATCAATCCACGACCCAGTGTATACGTATCTCAGTATTGATCACAACTCAAACTATATATATTTTGGAATCAACCTCAACCCTGTATAGCTAACTCCAACATTCACATATAGAGTGTCTATGGTTGTTCCGAAATATATATAGATGTGTCGACATGATAGGTCAAAACATTGTATACGTGTCTATGGTATCTCAAGATTACATAATATACAATACAAGTTGATTAAGTTATGGTTGGAATAGATTTGTTACCAATTTTCACGTAGCTAAAATGAGAAAAATTATCCAATCTTGTTTTACCCATAACTTCTTCATTTTAAATCCGTTTTGAGTGAATCAAATTGCTATCGTTTCATATTGAACTCTATTTTATGAATCTAAACAGAAAAAGTATAGGTTTATAGTCGGAAAAATAAGTTACAAGTCGTTTTTGTAAAGGTAGTCATTTCAGTCGAAAGAACGACGTCTAGATGACCATTTTAGAAAACATACTTCCACTTTGAGTTTAACCATAATTTTTGGATATAGTTTCATGTTCATAATAAAAATCATTTTCCCAGAATAACAACTTTTAAATCAAAGTTTATCATAGTTTTTAATTAACTAACCCAAAACAGCCCGCGGTGTTACTACGACGGCGTAAATCCGGTTTTACGGTGTTTTTCGTGTTTCCAGGTTTTAAATCATTAAGTTAGCATATCATATAGATATAGAACATGTGTTTAGTTGATTTTAAAAGTCAAGTTAGAAGGATTAACTTTTATTTGCGAACAAGTTTAGAATTAACTAAACTATGTTCTAGTGATTACAAGTTTAAACCTTCGAATAAGATAGCTTTATATGTATGAATCGAATGATATTATGAACATCATTACTACCTCAAGTTCCTTGGATAAACCTACTGGAAATGAGAAAAATAGATCTAGATTCAAAGGATCCTTGGATGGCTTGAAAGTTCTTGAAGCAGAATCATGACACGAAAACAATTTCAAGTAAGATTTCCACTCGAAATAAGATTGTTATAGTTATAGAAATTGAATTAAAGTTTGAATATGATTATTACCTTGTATTAGAAAGATAACCTAATGTAAGTAACAAAGGTTTCTTGATCTTGGATGATTACTTGGAATGGATTTAGAAAACTTGGAAGTAAACTTGCAATCTTGGAAGTATTCTTGATTTTATGAAACTAGAACTTTTGGAATTTATGAAGAACACATAGAACTTGAAGATAGAACTTGAGAGAGATCAATTAGATGAAGAAAATTGAAGAATGAAAGTGTTTGTAGGTGTTTTTGGTCGTTGGTGTATGGATTAGATATAAAGGATATGTAATTTTGTTTTCATGTAAATAAGTCATGAATGATTACTCATATTTTTGTAATTTTATGAGATATTTCATGCTAGTTGCCAAATGATGGTTCCCACATTTGTTAGGTGACTCACATGGACTGCTAAGAGCTGATCATTGGAGTGTATATACCAATAGTACATACATCTAAAAGCTGTGTATTGTACGAGTACGAATACGGGTGCATACGAGTAGAATTGTTGATGAAACTGAACGAGGATGTAATTGTAAGCATTTTTGTTAAGTAGAAGTATTTTGATAAGTGTATTGAAGTCTTTCAAAAGTGTATAAATACATATTAAAACACTACATGTATATACATTTTAACTGAGTCGTTAAGTCATCGTTAGTCGTTACATGTAAGTGTTGTTTTGAAACCTTTAGGTTAACGATCTTGTTAAATGTTGTTAACCCAATGTTTATAATATCAAATGAGATTTTAAATTATTATATTATCATGATATTATCATGTATGAATATCTCTTAATATGATATATATACATTAAATGTCTTTACAACGATAATCGTTACATATATGTCTCGTTTAAAAATCATTAAGTTAGTAGTCTTGTTTTTACATATGTAGTTCATTGTTAATATACTTAATGATATGTTTACTTATCATAGTATCATGTTAACTATATATATATATCCATATATATGTCATCATATAGTTTTTACAAGTTTTAACGTTCGTGAATCACCGGTCAACTTGGGTGGTCAATTGTCTATATGAAACATATTTCAATTAATCAAGTCTTAACAAGTTTGATTGCTTAACATGTTGGAAACATTTAATCATGTAAATTCAATCTCAATTAATATATATAAACATGGAAAAGTTCGGGTCACTACAGTACCTACCCGTTAAATAAATTTCGTCCCGTAATTTTAAGCTGTTGAAGGTGTTGACGAATCTTCTGGAAAAAGATGCGGGTATTTCTTCTTCATCTAATCTTCACGCTCCCAGGTGAACTCGGGTCCTCTACGAGCATTCCATCGAACCTTAACAATTGGTATCTTGTTTTGCTTAAGTCTTTTAACCTCACGATCCATTATTTCGACGGGTTCTTCGATGAATTGAAGTTTTTCGTTGATTTGGATTTCATCTAACAGAATAGTGAGATCTTCTTTAGCAAAACATTTCTTCAAATTCGAGACGTGAAAAGTGTTATGTACAGCCGCGAGTTGTTGAGGTAACTCAAGTCGGTAAGCTACTGGTCCGACACGATCAATAATCTTGAATGGTCCAATATACCTTGGATTTAATTTCCCTTGTTTACCAAATCGAACAACGCCTTTCCAAGGTGCAACTTTAAGCATGACCATCTCTCCAATTTCAAATTCTATATCTTTTCTTTTAATGTCAGCGTAGCTCTTTTGTCGACATTGGGCGGTTTTTAACCGTTTTTGAATTTGGATGATCTTCTCGGTAGTTTCTTGTATAATCTCCGGACCCGTAATCTGTCTATCCCCCACTTCACTCCAACAAATCGGAGACCTGCACTTTCTACCATAAAGTGCTTCAAACGGCGCCATCTCAATGCTTGAATGGTAGCTGTTGTTGTAGGAAAATTCTGCTAACGGTAGATGTCGATCCCAACTGTTTCCGAAATCAATAACACATGCTCGTAGCATGTCTTCAAGCGTTTGTATCATCCTTTCGCTCTGCCCATCAGTTTGTGGATGATAGGCAGTACTCATGTCTAGACGAGTTCCCAATGCTTGCTGTAATGTCTGCCAGAATCTTGAAATAAATCTGCCATCCCTATCAGAGATAATAGAGATTGGTATTCCATGTCTGGAGACGACTTCCTTTAAATACAGTCGTTCTAACTTATCCATCTTGTCATTTTCTCTTATTGGTAGGAAGTGTGCTGACTTGGTGAGACGATCAACTATTACCCAAATAGTATCATAACCACTTGCAGTCCTTGGCAATTTAGTAATGAAATCCATGGTAATGTTTTCCCATTTCCATTTCGGGATTTCAGGCTGTTGTAGTAGACCTGATGGTTTCTGATGTTTAGCTTTGACCTTAGAACACATCAAACATTCTCCTACATATTTAGCAATATCGGCTTTCATACCTGGCCACCAAAAATGTTTCTTAAGATCCTTGTACATCTTCCCCGTTCCAGGATGTATTGAGTATCTGGTTTTATGAGCTTCTCTAAGTACCATTTCTCTCATATCTCCAAATTTTGGTACCCAAATTCTTTCAGCCCTATACCGGGTTCCGTCTTCCCAAATATTAAGATGCTTCTCCGATCCTTTGAGTATTTCATTCTTTAAATTTCCCTCTTTTAAAACTCTTTGTTGCGCCTCCTTTATTTGAGTAGTAAGGTTAGTGTGAATCATTATATTCATAGATTTTACTTGAATGAGTTCTCTGTCCTTTCTGCTCAAGGCGTCGGCTACCACATTTGCCTTCCCTGGGTGGTAACAAATCTCAAAGTCGTAATCATTCAATAATTCAATCCACCTACGCTGCCTCATATTCAGTTATTTCTGATTAAATATGTGTTGAAGACTTTTGTGGTCGGTATATATAATACTTTTGACCCCATATAAGTAGTGCCTCCAAGTCTTTAATGCAAAAACAACCGCGCCTAATTCCAAATCATGCGTCGTATAATTTTGTTCGTGAATCTTCAATTGTCTAGACGCATAAGCAATCACCTTCGTTCGTTGCATTAATACATAACCGAGACCTTGCTTTGATGCGTCACAATAAATCACAAAATCATCATTCCCTTCAGGCAATGACAATATAGGTGCCGTAGTTAGATTTTTCTTCAATAACTGAAACGCTTTCTCTTGTTTATCATTCCATTCAAATTTCTTCCCTTTATGCGTTAATTCAGTCAAGGGTTTTGCTATTCTGGAAAAGTCTTGGATGAACCTTCTGTAGTAACCAGCTAGTCCTAAAAACTGGCGTATGTGTTTCGGAGTTTTCGGGGTTCCACTTTTAAACAGTTTCTATCTTTGCCGGATCCACCTTAATACCTTCTTTGTTCACTATGTGACCGAGGAATTGAACTTCTTCCAACCAAAATGCACACTTTGAAAACTTAGCGTACAATTCTTCCTTCCTCAATACTTCTAACACCTTTCTCAAATGTTCACCGTGTTCTTGGTCATTCTTTGAGTAAATAAGTATGTCATCAATAAAAACAATGACAAACTTGTCAAGGTATGGTCCACACACTCGGTTCATAAGGTCCATGAACACAGCTGGTGCATTAGTTAAACCAAACGGCATGACCATAAACTCGTAATGACCGTAACGTGTTCTGAAAGCAGTCTTTGGAATATCATCTTCTTTCACCCGCATTTGATGATACCCGGAACGTAAGTCAATCTTTGAATAAACAGACGAGCCTTGTAGTTGATCAAATAAGTCGTCGATTCTCGGTAGTGGGTAACGGTTCTTGATGGTAAGTTTGTTAAACTCTCGGTAGTCGATACACAACCTGAATGTACCATCTTTCTTCTTGACAAACAAAACAGGAGCTCCCCACGGTGATGTGCTTGGTCGAATGAAACCATGCTCTAAAAGTTCTTGTAATTGGCTTTGCAGTTCTTTCATCTCGCTGGGTGCGAGTCTGTAAGGAGCACGAGCTATTGGTGCAGCTCCTGGTACAAGATCTATTTGAAATTCAACGGATCGATGTGGGGGTAATCCCGGTAATTCTTTCAGAAATACATCGGGAAATTCTTTTGCAATGGGAACATCATTGATGCTCTTTTCTTCAGTTTGTGCTTTCTCAACGTGTGCTAGAACAGCATAGCAACCTTTTCTTATTAGTTTTTGTGCCTTCAAATTACTAATAAGATGTAGCTTAGTGTTGCCCTTTTCTCCGTACACCATTAAGGGTTCTCCTTCTTCTCGTACAATGCGAATTGCATTTTTATAACATACGATCTCTGCTTTCACCTTCTTCGGCCAGTCCATGCCAACTATTACATCAAAACTCCCTAACTCTACTGGTATCATATCAATCTTAAATATTTTGCTACCCAGTTTAATTTCTCGATTCCGGCATATATTATCTGCTGAAATTAATTTACCGTTTGCTAATTCGAGTACAATTTACTATCCAACGGCGTCAATGGACAACTTAATTTAGCACAAAAATCTCTACTCATATAGCTTCTATCCGCACCCGAATCAAATAAAACGTAAGCAGATTTATTGTCAATAAGAAACGTACCCGTAACAAGCTCCGAGTCTTCCTGTGCTTCTGCCGCATTAATATTGAAAACTCTTCCGCGGCCTTGTCCATTCGTGTTCTCCTGGTTCGGGCAATTTCGAATAATGTGGCCCGGTTTTCCACATTTATAACAAACTACATTGGCATAACTTGCTCCGACACTACTTGCTCCGCCATTACTCGTTTTGACACCATTTGTTCCTTTCGTTCTATTAACCCCTGGTCCGTAGACCTCACACTTTTCCGCGCTATGACCATTTCTTTTACACTTGTTGCAAATTTTGGTGCAGAACCCCGAGTGATACTTTTCACACCTTTGGCATAGCTGCTTCTGATTGTTGTTGTTGTTGCAGTTGTTATTGTTGTTGGGATGATTGTTGTAGTTGCTGTTGTTGTTGTTGTTGGGCCATTTGTTGTAGTTGCGATTGATGTTACGATTATTGGGATAATTGTTGCGATTATTATTGTAATTGCTGTTGTTGTTGTATTGGTGATTCTTATCACCGTTTTTCTCCCACTTTCTTTTGACTTGCTTCACATTGGCCTCTTCAGCAGTCTGTTCTTTAATTCTTTCTTCAATCTGGTTCACTAGTTTGTGAGCCATTCTATATGCCTGTTGTATGGAGGCGGGCTCGTGTGAACTTATATCTTCTTGGATTCTTTCTGGTAATCCTTTCACAAACGCGTCGATCTTCTCTTCCTCATCTTCGAATGCTCCCGGACACAATAGGCACAATTCTGTGAATCGTCTTTCGTACGTGGTAATATCAAATCCTTGGGTTCGTAACCCTCTAAGTTCTGTCTTGAGCTTATTGACCTCGGTTCTGGGACGGTATTTCTCGTTCATCAAGTGCTTGAATGCTGACCACGGTAGTGCGTACGCATCGTCTTGTCCCACTTGCTCTAGATAGGTATTCCACCATGTTAACGCAGAACCTGTGAAGGTATGCGTAGCGTACTTCACTTTGTCCTCTTCAGTAATCTTACTTATGGCAAACACCGATTCGACCTTCCCGGTCCACCGTTTCAATCCGATCGGTCCTTCGGTTCCATCAAATTCCAAAGGTTTGCAGGCAGTGAATTCTTTGTAGGTGCATCCTACACGATTTCCTATACTGCTAGATCCAAGGTTATTGTTGGTATGTAGCGCAGCCTGTACTGCGGCTATGTTTGAAGCTAGAAAAGTACGGAATTCCTCTTCATTCATATTCACGGTGTGTCGAGTAGTCGGTGCCATTTCCTTCAAAATAGTCAAATGGAACAAGTTAATCATACAGAATATTAAGAGTAGTTAATAGTATTTCGTAGCATAATATGAACTCATTTATAAAAGCTTTTTCTTCATATTAGCGTTTTATAAGTTTAAATTCGGGTAGTACCTACCCATTAAGTTCATACTTAGTAGCTAATATACAATTCAACTACTACAATTCTATATGAAAAACTGATTATAATAATATTTCGCGTTCAAACTTTTATACAATATTTTACAAACTTACAATACCGCTTATTTTACATAAAGCATGAAATATAACACACAATAACTTTGATACAAGATAGTTGTGAAGATAATTCTAGCTAGTACACAAGTCGTTCAGCAAAGGCAATAAAGACACGTAATTCATACGTCCAGAAACAAGTCATGCATTCTGGTTTTACTAGGATTACTTCCTATCCTTGGTCTTGTGGAACATAACCGTTATGGCCGTTGATAAGACATCGTGTTGTAACATCGTCAAAGGGACGAGGGTTATGTAATGACCAACAGTCTCGTAATAACCTAAAAACCTCATTTCTTACCCCAATTACCGACTCCGTCACTTGTGGGAACGTTTTGTTTAATAGTTGTAGCCCGCTGTTCTTTTTCTCACTTTGGTGAGAAGCGAACATTACTAAACCGTAAGCATAGCATGCTTCTTTATGTTGCATGTTAGCCGCTTTTTCTAAATCATGAAGTCCTATATTCGGATACATTGAGTCAAAATAATTTCTTAACCCGTTGCGTAAAATAGCATTTGGGTTCCCCGCAATATATGCGTCAAAGTAAACACATCGTAACTTATGGGTTTCCCAATGTGATATCCCCCATCTTTCAAACGAAAGTCTCTTATAAACCAAGACATTCTTGGAACGTTCTTCGAATGTCTTACAAACTGATTTCGCCGTAAATAGTTGTGCCGAAGAATTCTGACCGACTCTAGACAAGATTTCATCAATCATGTCTCCGGGTAGGTCTCTTAAAATATTGGGTTGTCTATCCATTTTGTGTTTTTATACTGTAAAATAGACAAGAGTTAGATTCATAAAAAAAATACTTATTAATACAAGCAATTTTTACATATATCATAAAGCATAAGCACACTATATTACATATATTACACCACACGAATACAACTATCTTATTCCGACTCGCTCATTTCTTCTTCTTCAGTTTTGGTTCGTTTTGCCAAGTTTTTAGGGATATATGATGTTCCCCTAATACGAGCTGTCGTTTTTCACAACGGTTTAGAAAAACCTGGTGGTTTAGAGGTTCCCGGGGTCATTGTTACAACTTAAGGACTTCGGGAGTTGACGATACATATAAAGTTCATCGGGGTTGGAATTAGATTTCTCTATTTTTATGCCCTTTCCTTTATTATTTTCTTTTGCCTTTTTAAATTCAGTTGGGGTAATTTCTATAACATCATCGGAATTCTCGTCGGAATTCGATTCATCGGAGAATTGGTAATCCTCCCAATATTTTGCTTCCTTGGCGGAAACACCATTGACCATAATTAACCTTGGTCGGTTGGTTGAGGATTTTCTTTTACTTAACCATTTTATTATTTCCCCCACCGGTTCTATTTCTTCATCCGGTTCCGATTCTTCTTCCGGTTCCGACTCTTCTTTCGGTTCCTCTTCGGGAACTTGTGAATCAGTCCACGAATCATTCAAATTTACATTTGACTCTTCATTATTATTAGGTGAGTCAATGGGACTTGTTCTAGAGGTAGACATCTATCACATAATATCAAACGCGTTAAGAGATTAATATATTACATAATATTCACATGTTAAAAATATATAGTTTCCAACAAAATTTGTTAAGCAATCATTTTTCAAGTAAACACGGTCGAAGTCCAGACTCACTAATGTATCCTAACAAACTCGATAAGACACACTAATGCAAAATTCTGGTTCTCTAAGACCAACGCTCGGATACCAACTGAAATGTCCCGTTCTTATTGATTAAAAATGTTCCATATTAATTGATTTCGTTGCGAGGTTTTGACCTCTATATGAGACGTTTTTCAAAGACTGCATTCATTTTAAAACAAACCATAACCTTTATTTCATCAATAAAGGTTTAAAAAGCTTTACGTAGATTATCAAATAATGATACTCTAAAATATCCTGTTTACACACGACCATTACATAATGGTTTACAATACAAATATGTTACAACAAAATAAGTTTCTTGAATGCAGTTTTTACACAATATCATACAAGCATGGACTCCAAATCTCGTCCTTATTTAAGTATGCGACAGCGGAAGCTCTTAATAATCACCTGAGAATAAACATGCTTAAAACGTCAACAAAAATGTTGGTGAGTTAAAGGTTTAACCTATATATATCAAATCGTAATAATAGACCACAAGATTTCATATTTCAATACACATCCCATACATAGAGATAAAAATCATTCATATGGTGAACACCTGGTAACCGACATTAACAAGATGCATATATAAGAATATCCCCATCATTCCGGGACACCCTTCGGATATGATATAAATTTCAAAGTACTAAAGCATCCGGTACTTTGGATGGGGTTTGTTAGGCCCAATAGATCTATCTTTAGGATTCGCGTCAATTAGGGTGTCTGTTCCATAATTCTTAGATTACCGGACTTAATAAAAAGGGGCATATTCGATTTCGATAATTCAATCATAGAATGTAGTTTCACGTACTTGTGTCTATTTTGTAAATCATTTATAAAACATGCATGTATTCTCATCCCAAAAATATTATATTTTAAAAGTGGGACTATAACTCACTTTCACAGATTTTTACTTCGTCGGGAAGTAAGACTTGGCCACTAGTTGATTCACGAACCTATAACAATATATACATATATATCAAAGTATGTTCAAAATATATTTACAACACTTTTAATATATTTTGATGTTTTAAGTTTATTAAGTCAGCTGTCCTCGTTAGTAACGTACAACTAGTTGTCCACAGTTAGATGTACAGAAATAAATCGATAAATATTATCTTGAATCAATCCATGACCCAGTGTATACGTATCTCAGTATTGATCACAACTCAAACTATATATATTTTGGAATCAACCTCAACCCTGTATAGCTAACTCCAACATTCACATATAGAGTGTCTATGGTTGTTCCGAAATATATATAGATGTGTCGACATGATAGGTCGAAACATTGTATACGTGTCTATGGTATCTCAAGATTACATAATATACAATTCAAGTTGATTAAATTATGGTTGGAATAGATTTGTTACCAATTTTCACGTAGCTAAAATGAGAAAAATTATCCAATCTTGTTTTACCCATAACTTCTTCATTTTAAATCCGTTTTGAGTGAATCAAATTGTTATGGTTTCATATTGAACTCTATTTTATGAATATAAACATAAAAAGTATAGGTTTATAGTAGGAAAAATAAGTTACAAGTCGTTTTTGTAAAGGTAGTCATTTCAGTCGAAAGAACGACGTCTAGATGACCATTTTAGAAAACATACTTCCACTTTGAGTTTAACCATAATTTTTGGATATAGTTTCATGTTCATAATAAAAATCATTTTTCCAGAATAACAACTTTTAAATCAAAGTTTATCATTTTTTTAATTAACTAACCCAAAACAGCCCGCGGTGTTACTACGACGGCGTAAATCCGGTTTTACGGTGTTTTTCGTGTTTCCAGGTTTTAAATCATTAAGTTAGCATATCATATAGATATGGAACATGTGTTTAGTTGATTTTAAAAGTCAAGTTAGAAGGATTAACTTTTATTTGCGAACAAGTTTAGAATTAACTAAACTATGTTCTAGTGATTACAAGTTTAAACCTTCGAATAAGATAGCTTTATATGTATGAATCGAATGATGTTATGAACATCATTACTACCTCAAGTTCCTTGGATAAACCTACTGGAAATGAGAAAAATAGATCTAGCTTCAAAGGATCCTTGGATGGCTTGAAAGTTCTTGAAGCAGAATCATGACACGAAAACAATTTCAAGTAAGATTTCCACTCGAAATAAGATTGTTATAGTTATAGAAATTGAATTAAAGTTTGAATATGATTATTACCTTGTATTAGAAAGATAACCTACTGTAAGTAACAAAGGTTTATTGATCTTGGATGATTACTTGGAATGGATTTAGAAAACTTGGAAGTAAACTTGCAATCTTGGAAGTATTCTTGATTTTATGAAACTAGAACTTTTGGAATTTATGAAGAACACTTAGAACTTGAAGATAGAACTTGAGAGAGATCAATTAGATGAATAAAATTGAAGAATGAAAGTGTTTGTAGGTGTTTTTGGTCGTTGGTGTATGGATTAGATATAAAGGATATGTAATTTTGTTTTCATGTAAATAAGTCATGAATGATTACTCATATTTTTGTAATTTTATGAGATATTTCATGCTAGTTGCCAAATGATGGTTCCCACATGTGTTAAGTGACTCACATGGGCTGCTAAGAGCTGATCATTGGAGTGTATATACTAATAGTACATACATCTAAAAGCTGTGTATTGTACGAGTATGAATACGGGTGCATACGAGTAGAATTGTTGATGAAACTGAACGAGGATGTAATTGTAAGCATTTTTGTTAAGTAGAAGTATTTTGATAAGTGTATTGAAGTCTTTAAAAAGTGTATAAATACATATTAAAACACTACATGTATATACATTTTAACTGAGTCGTTAAGTCATCGTTAGTCGTTACATGTAAGTGTTGTTTTGAAACCTTTAGGTTAACGATCTTGTTAAATGTTGTTAACCCAATGTTTATAATATCAAATGAGATTTTAAATTATTATATTATCATGATATTATCATGAATGAATATCTCTTAATATGATATATATACATTAAATGTCTTTACAACGATAATCGTTACATATATGTCTCGTTTAAAAATCATTAAGTTAGTAGTCTTGTTTTTACATATGTAGTTCATTGTTAATATACTTAATGATATGTTTACTTATCATAGTATCATGTTAACTATATATATATCCATATATATGTCATCATATAGTTTTTACAAGTTTTAACGTTCGTGAATCACCGGTCAACTTGGGTGGTCAATTGTCTATATGAAACATATTTCAATTAATCAAGTCTTAACAAGTTTGATTGCTTAACATGTTGGAAACATTTAATCATGTAAATATCAATCTCAATTAATATATATAAACATGGAAAAGTTCGGGTCACTACAGTGAATTCCTTCTAGGAGCATCCTACACGATTTCTTGCGCCGTTAGCTGTATTGCTAGATTCAGAGTTATTGTTGGTATGTAGCGCGGCCTGTACTGCGGCTAAGTTTGAAGCAAGAAAGGCACGAAATTCCTCTTCGCTCATATTCAAGGTGTGTCGAGTAGTCGGTGCCATTTCCTTCAAAATAGTCAAATGAAACAATTTAATCATACAGAATATTAAGAGTAGTCAATAGTATCTCGTAGCATAATATGAACTCATTTATAAAAGCTTTTTCTTCATACTAACGTTTTATAAGTTTAAATTCGGGTACTACCTACCCGTTAAGTTCATACTTAGTAGCTAATATACAATTCAACTACTACAATTCCATATGAAAAACTGATTATAATAATATATCACATACAAATATTCTTCAAACTTACAACTTCGCTATATTACATATAACATGAAATATAGTACACTATGATACAGGACAGTTTTGAAGATAAATCTAGTTAATACGCAAGTTGTTCGGCAAAGGAAATAAAGACATGTAATTCATAAGTCCAGAAATAAGTCATGCATTCTGGTTTTACTAAGACGACTTCCCATCCTTGGTCTTGTGGAAAATAACCGTTATGACCATTAGCTAGGTAGCATGTTGTAATGTCGTCAAAAGGATGAGGGTTTCGTAATGTCCAACAGCCCCGTAATAATCTAAAAACCTTGTTTCTCACCCCAACTACTGAATCCGTCACTTGTGGGAAAGTTTTATTTAAAAGCTGCAATCCGATGTTCTTTTTCTCATTTTGGTAAGAAGCGAACATCACTAACCCGTAAGCATAACATGCTTCTTTATGTTGCATGTTAGAAGCTCTTTCTAATTCACGAAATCCTATGTTGGGATATGCTGAGTCAAAATAGGTTCTTACCCCGTAGCATAAAATTGCATTTGAGTTCCCCGCATTTAATGCTTTAGAGAAAACACGGCGTAACTTAAAGTCTCCCCAATGTGATATACCCCACCTATCAAAGGAAAGCCTTTTATAAACTAAGGCATTTCTGGAAAGTCTTTCGAATGTTTGACAAGTTAATTTCGCCATAACTAAATGTGCTGATGAATTCTGGCCGACTCTAGACAAGATTTCCTCAATCATATCCTCTGGTAGGTCTTCTAAAATATTCGGTTGTCTACCCTTAACGTCCATTTTGTTTTTATACTGTAAAATAGACAAGGATTAGAATTGTAAAAACAAACAATACAAGCAATTTTTACATAGAACATAAAAGTACAAGCACACTACAATACATTTATTACACAACATGCTCACACCCCTCTAATCTGAATCACTGGTTTCTTCTTCTTCAGACTTGGTTCTTTTTCCTAATCTTCTAGGGATATATGATGTTCCTCTAATACGAGTCATCGTTTTCCACATTGGTTTAGAAAAACCTGGTGGTTTAGAGGTTCCCGGTTTATTGTCACGATATTGAAAATACGGGTGTTGACGGTACATATAAAGTTCATCGGGGTCGGAATCAGATTTCTCTATTTTGATGTCTTTTCCCTTATTATTTTCTTTTGACTCATTAAATTGGGTCGGGGTAATTTCTATAACATCATCGGAATCCTCATCAGGATCCGATTCATCGGAAAATTGGTAATTTTCCCAATATTTTGCTTCCTTAACAGAAACACCATTGACCATTATTAACTTTGGTCCATTGGTTGAGGATTTTCTTTTATTTGACCGGTTTTCTGTGGTTCCTACTATTCCCCCCTTCGGAACCTCTACTTCTTCTGGTTCCTCTTCTTCTGGTTCCTCTTCTTCCGGTTCCTCTTCTTCCAGTTTCGTTTCCTCTTCTTCCGGTTCTTCGGGAACTTGTGAATCTTGCCAATATATATTCGACTCTTCATTATTATTAGGTGAGTCAATGGGATTTGTGCTAGAGGTAGACATCTATCACACAATATCAAACATGTTAAGAGATTAATTTATCACATAATATTTACATGTTAATAATATATAGTTTCCAACAAAAATGTTAAGCAATCATTTTTAAAGAAAACACGGTCGAAGTCCAGACTCACTGATGCATCCTGTAACGACCCAACCCAATATACAATCGAACACGCATAAAATAAATTTTTTTTTGTTTTTACAGGGGAGTGCGCCACGCGCACCACCTCAGGGTGCGCGGCGCGCACAGGCCTATTTTCAGTTCTGTCCAAATTTTCAATTTTTCGAATAAAGATCTCCCACTTCCCAACATATTTAGATGAAACGCTTTACACAACATGTTCTAATATGAAAAACTCATACGATTCAAACATAAAAGACTTTTACAAAACGGGGTCCACATCGGCCGTTTTACGAGTTTCATACGAAAGTCCGAGTTTCGACCACACTAGTTTAAATTCCAAACGACACTATGAGCATGTGTTTGGGGTTAAACTACCCATATCTTGGTCATACTCCAAAAGCTATCACATCCCAAAAGCGTCCCCTAAACAACAAGCGGGATCTCTAATCCAATCGAAGGCCCTTACCTTTGTCGACGCCGGAGCCTATAAAAGATAAACAATGAGAGGGTAAGCAAAGCTTAGTGAATGCAATAATTATACCCATATATATATAACATATCTACTTGCAATCACTTACACATATACCGAATACACGCTAGCAATACAATTAGCATACCATCTCAAGTACAAAGCTAATAATCTCCAACAAATCGCTACTAGCGTAATCAATAACATATAATCGACATAATATAATATGCTACAAAACAAAATACACAACCATGGTTAACCATTCTCGCGTCATGGTGCTACCGGCTCTTTGGTTCACACCATACGCATTTGTCATAATGCTACCGGCTCTTTGGTTCACATCACAACTCGAGTCATACTCACGCTAGAGTGCTACCGGCTCTTTGGTTCATACTCTAACAACGCTAAGGTGCTACCGGCTCTTTGGTTCACACCCTAACAAATCGTGCTATAGCGCTACCGGCTCTTTGGTTCACACTATAACACACGTACTATGAAGCTACCGGCTCTTTGGTTCACATCATATGTAACAACCCGCCTCCGATAACCGACCAAAAACAGTCCCAAAAAAAAATTTAAACTGCTGCTCAGGTGTGGTGCGCGGTGCGCTCTACTGAAAGTGCGCGGCGCGCACAAGGCGTTTCAGGCTCTAATCAAACTGTTTTTAACTCGTAAAAAGATGGACCACTTCCCGACATATTTAGACCGAACGCTTTTCACGGCAAACTTATATATGTAAAACTAACACGAATCAAGCATAAAACGATGTTTTACAAGCGGGACCCACACGACCCAAAATACAAGTTTAATACAAGTTTAGAGTTTCGACCACCAAAAAGTTTAAGTTCCAAACTACACAATGAGCATGGCGTTTGGGATTAAACTACCCAACTAACGGTCAAACTCCAAGAGCTACTAAAGCCAAAAGCGTCCCCTAGCATCAAGCGGGATCTCTAGTCCGAACGAATGCCCTTACCCTTATCCACGCCGGAACCTATAAAATGGTAAACAACGAGAGGGTAAGCTAATGCTTAGTGAATGCAATACTTATACATATACATATGTAATTTACCTACACGCATCCACCTACAAAACCATTACATACAACGAACAAACGAGTTAGCATCAACAAACACACGACTAGCAACAACGTTAGTATATAATTCAACACGATAATATACTAAACATAAAAGGGCATAAACACGCTAACCGTTCACCGCTTACTACTACCGACTTGTAGCCGACCAAGATCATCGAGTCTCACTCGTACCATGTCACCGACTTGTGACTCGTCATATGGTGTCACCGACTTGTGAATCACCATGTAGCATCACCGACTTGTGAAGCCCCACCTAGTGTCACCGACTTGTGATCACTAAGAAATGTCACCGACTTGTGACTCATCATAAGGTGTCACCAACTTGTGAATCACCACTATTTCTTATGGGTCACCGCCTCATGAACGCCACGTGGCATCACCAACTTGTGAAGTACCACCAAGTGTCACCGACTTGTGAACACTATGGGGTGTCACCGACTAGTGCACCACCCGTCAATACATATGAGGTCACCGACTTGTAAACCTCCAAGAAGTGTCACCGACTCGTGAGACACCTAGCGAGTTACTACCGACCCGTAGTTCTCTTCACCCGAATACCAAATAAGCCACCAACTTGTGACATAACGCCCAACACTCATGATGTGGCGCCAAAGGCCCACATCGCGTACGAGTAAATAAACCACATACATACATGTATAAATATTCCACTCACCTCTATTTCAAGTAAGGCAACTTCCGCTTGAGCTCCTAATCGTCCGATGCTAATCACCTAAGTAATTTACAACCGAATCAGCTAAATACACTAGCTTATACACAAAACACCATAAGTGCAATATCGACCCATTTGCACATGCATCACTTTGACTAAGTCAAAACTCACCCAAAACACCCATAATCAAAATTAACTAATGATTATGTTCAAACACCCCCTTATGCTCAAGGTTCAACATCAAAACACTTACTTGCATCATTAGGACACAAAAATCCATTTTGACCCAAACTCAAGTCAACACCCATTTGCAAGTTTACACTTCTAATCACTTATAATCTTAATTAACTAGTGATTCCAACAACCAAACATGATTAACAACTAATCATCTTCATTAACATACCCAAACCAACCAACAATGGTTATTAACACCATTTACTAGCTCAAACATCCAATTAACAACTAATGGGTTTATTTCAAGAACACCCATTTCAAAACCCCAATTATGAACACTAAATAAAACTATGAAAACTCGGAGTTAGAGCTTACCAATACCACCACAACGTAGCCGTGAACAAGGTGAACAACTTTAACACTTGCAACTTCGTTTGATTCAAGCTCCTTCTTCCCCTAATGAAGCTTTCTCTCTCTAAGCTCTATTTCTCACTCTAGGGTTTAAGAGTGTGTGGAAGAGGTGAAGATAAGATTGTGGACTTGAAAGAGTCCACCAATCTGCCTTTGTGGCCTAAAACCGACCCTCAAGTGAAAAGACCATAATGCCCTTCATTAAACTCAAAACAGAAAAACTGGGATTCTGTCGCAGGGACAGTGCGCGGCGCGCACCATCACCCCTGCGCGGCGCGCACGAAGGGCTAAACAGGTTATGTCTTCGGTTTACTCACACAATTTTCCCCATACTTCATGCACTCTAATACACTTCTGTAAAATAAATAATCGGGTCTTACAACTCTCCCCCACTTAAATTGGATCGCGTCCTCGTGATATAAACCTCATCGCGAACGAAAACAACTCATTTTCCACAAGTCTTCGAGTTCTCACACAATCTCGAAACCTTTGAGGCCACCGTGCATCCTATCGATCACACTTTACCACCATGCAACGTTCCAATTGCACAATTAACCTTCATGATTTCCTTGGCATACTCCAACTCACGACTTAGAGTTCTAACGCCCATCGCCAATACTCTAGAGAGTTCGTTCCCGAACGCACTCTATCCTAACACGCCCCTACATGAGACAGTCCAAACTAACACTCTACGTCTCTAGTTGGCTCTCAAAACGAGATAACTTACGGCAAATGGCTCAAACACGCCTACCAAACCAAAGAAGCATCGTACCCTCCGGGTACATACTCCCCCACTTAGGGTTTTAACCCTACCTTATCATCGTCAAGATGATAATACCTTGCGGAATTTCAACATTCCACAACATACATGACCGGTACCAAAGTCGATCATACTCAAAATTTTCTGCGGAATTACCACAAGATACTCGAACCTAGTCTTTCCGAATCGGCTACACGTCAACGCCCGCTAGTCGTCGCAATAAACCATGATCGTACCTTCGGGTTTCCTCACCGGTACCCAAGTACAAAGTAATCACACCACCGAAGTGAAGCATTCCACTTGCAGGTATATGGAGGGCACCTGACGTAGTGTTATGCAACTCCCATTACTACCACCGAGTCTCATTCACTTGCCCCTTTCGGGGTCCATCCTCGGCGTTATATGACACTTGACTATTCGAAGTCACCCAAACCCAATGAACATTACGGCTCAACACCACAACTCCCTAGCAATCAACTGCTAGTCGAGATCTACCTAGGATACAAAGCAGGCCTAGCAAACTTTCACTTACAATGGCGATGCTTAGTGCCACCAAGACTTATACCCTACCCGTACCGTCTCGACCGTTAACGCGGTCACTTACACACAAACAAAGATAGTCAACCACCATGACTATACTCGCACACATACAAAGTCAACGTGAACGCCTCTCGAACGGCATACCATTACTACGCTAAACCTTATGGAGCGCAATACAAGTAACCCTCTAATCAAATCACGGTTTCACCCGACTCGGTTAGGCCTCCAACTCGCCCGGTCAACCTACCTCGGCCAACCCTTAACAAGAATTAATTAACCCGACCCGGTTAGTCAAATACGCTCGGTCAACCCGCCTCGATCAACACTTATCACCAAATTGATTAACCCGACTCGGTTAAGTCGAACTCACGTGGTCAACCCGACTTGGTCAACACTCCCAACAACTTATTGATTAACCCAACTTGGTTAGTCAAACTATCTCGGTCAACCCGACTTGGTTAATCCCCTAAAAACAATTTGATTAACCCGGCTCGGTTAGTCAAATACCCTTAGTCAACCCGCCGCGGTCAACGCCTAACAACAATTGATTAACCAGACTTGGTTAAGTCAAACACACTAGGTCAACCCGACTCGATCAACACTTATCATTTAATTGATTAACCCGACCCGGTTAGTCAAACTCACTTGGTTAACCCGCCTCGGTCAACATCCAACATCCAATTGATTAACCCGACATGGCTAATCAAACCGCAATGGACTAACTCGACCTAGCTAGTCACTACAACACATGGATAAACTCAATCATTATCCAAAATCACCCGCATAAAGATAGTACTAAAATCAAATAGTACCTGAATCAAGCGTCGCTAGATTTTCGCGCTCCGTCACTATTCCACTCGGGACATTCCGACTTCCGGTGTCCCTCCTTCCGGCACTTAAAATATGTGACCTTACCCGACGGACAATCACGAGACTTATGCCCCGTTTGCCCACAATTATAACACGCGAATTTAGAACCACCCGTGTCATTCATCTTTACGCTTCTGATACCTTCGGTAGCGCTTTTACTCTTCTTGTTCGAAAACGTCGCCGCTTCGAACTTCCGTTTACTAACATCGGACACACTTGGCTTTGACACCTCCGGTTCGAAACCCCGCGCCAACTCAAACAAATCTTCAAAAGACTTAGTCATTCTCTTACCCTTCAACTCGTCAATCATGGTACGGTAGAAATCTTTCATTAACTTGTGATCGTCACCAACATAATCCGGACAAAAACGAGTCTTTGCCAAGAAGGTAGACTTGAGAGTAACCAAGTCCATCGAACCTTGTCGCAAATTGTGTAACTCGTCCCGGATTCTATCAAGGTCGGAAGAAGTTCGGTATTCATCAAAGAACTCCTTTTTGAACTCATCCCATGACAAGCTCATACATTGTTCCTCGCCATACAATTGAATCTTGTCATCCCACCACAACTTGGCTTCTTCACGTAACATACTAGAACCGTACCTCATTTTCTTCTCGGGAGGACATTCACTAGTACATAAAGCCCCCTCGATGTCTGAAACCCAACATGTACTCTTCAACGGATCCCTTACCCCATTAAACATAGGAGGTTGTGCATCCTTGAAGTTTTTGTAATGGAAGTCCCGCCTCCCATTTCCTTCACTCCCTTCGCCTCGGGGATAAATATTTCTAGCATCAAGCGCTTCCTCGATTGCGACCTTCACCCTTTCATCAAATAGATCGGTTAATTGCCCATCAACCGATTCCCGAAAAACTTTTCTAACATCCTCGAGAAACTCCGCTTTTTGACGTTTAAAGATGGCCTCAACCTTAGCCTTGAACTCAACGTCTTCGTCTTGATCTTCGTTGGCTTGTTTGCTCCTTGTAGTCATTCTAAGAAATGAACTCGGTTAGGAACACAACATGAATAACTTACACACACCACCACGATCAATCGTTCACAAACATATAATATGCCACAGTTCGTACATCCCATCTAGTTCAACACTTGTTGTACATCACTTGCATGACTTGGATTGGAACCGTAATAATGGTCGCGAAGCATTATTACGCTCACACGCCATGCCGAGCTCATGAATACAACCACTATCTCGCTAGATATTCAACGCAAACAACACGATTAATAACAACATAATCAATACATAGCTAGTTCACCCATTCTCTAAGGCACTAACTAAATCCCGAACCGACCCGCAATCCTACAAGTCCCGCATAATAGCACACACAAAAGTCTAAGTCTAGGCGCCTATCTCAAGTCACCTAAATCCCTTAGACCATGCTCTGATACCACTTGTAACAACCCACCTCCGATAACCGACCAAAAACAGTCCCAAAAAAAAAAAATTTAAACTGCTGCTCAGGTGTGGTGCGCGGCGCGCTCCACTGAAAGTGCGCGGCGCACACAAGGCGTTCCAGGCTCTGATCAAACTGTTTTTAACTCGTAAAAAGATGGACCACTTCTCGACATATTTAGACCGAACGCTTTTCACGGCAAACTTATATATGTAAAACTAACACGAATCAAACATAAAACGATGTTTTACAAGCGGGGCCCACACGACCCAAAATACAAGTTTAGAGTTTCGACCACCAAAAAGTTTAAGTTCCAAACTACACAATGAGCATGGCGTTTGGGATTAAACTACCCAACTATCGGTCAAACTCCAAGAGCTACTAAAGCCAAAAGCGTCCCCTAGCATCAAGCGGGATCTCTAGTCCGAACGAATGCCCTTACCCTTATCCCACCGGAACCTATAAAATGGTAAACAACGAGAGGGTAAGCTAATGCTTAGTGAATGCAATACTTATACATATACATATGTAATTTACCTACACGCATCCACCTACAAAACCATTAGATATAACGAACAAACGAGTTAGCATCAACAAACACACGACTAGCAACAACCTTAGTATATAATTCAACACGATAATATACTAAACATAAAAGGGCATAAACACGTTGACCGTTCACCGCTTACTACTACCGACTTGTAGCAGACCAAGATCATCGAGTCTCACTCGTACCATGTCACCGACTTGTGACTCGTCATATGGTGTCACCGACTTGTGAATCACCATGTAGCATCACCGACTTGTGAAGCCCCACCTAGTGTCACCGACTTGTGATTACTAAGAAATGTCACCGACTTGTGACTCATCATAAGGTGTCACCGACTTGTGAATCACCACTATTACTTATGGGTCACCGCCTCGTGAACGCCACGTGGCATCACCGACTTGTGAAGTACCACCAAGTGTCACCGACTTGTGAACACTATGGGGTGTCACCGACTAGTGCACCACCCGTCAATACATATGAGGTCACCGACTTGTAAACCTCCAAGAGGTGTCACAGACTCGTGAGACACCTAGCGAGATACTACCAACCCGTAGTTCTCTTCACCCGAATACCAAATAAGCCACCAACTTGTGACATAACGCCCAACACTCACGATGTGGCGCCAAAGGCCCACATCGCGTACGAGTAAATAAACCACATACATACATGTATAAATATTCCACTCACCTTAATTTCATGTAAGGCAACTTTCGCTTGAGCTCCTAATCGTCCGATGCAAATCACCTAAGTAATTTACAATCGAATAAGCTAAATACACTAGCTTATACACAAAACACCATAAGTGCAATATCGACCCATTTGCACATGCATCACTTTGACTAAGTCAAAACTCGCCCAAAACACCCATAATCAAAATTAACTAATGATTATGTTCAAACACCCCCTTATGCTCAAGGTTCAACATCAAAACACTTACTTGCATCATTAGGACACAAAAATCCATTTTGACCCATACTCAAGTCAACACCCATTTGCAAGTTTACACTTCTAATCACTTATAATCTTAATTAACTAGTGATTCCAACAACCAAACATGATTAACAACTAATCATCTTCATTAACTAACCCAAACCAACCAACAATGGTTATTAACACCATTTACTAGCTCAAACATCCAATTAACAACTAATGGGTTTATTTCAAGAACACCCATTTCAAAACTCCAATTATGAACACTAAATCAAACTATGAAAACTCGGAGTTAGAGCTTACCAATACCACCACAACGTAGCCGTGAACAAGGTGAACAACTTTAACACTTGCAACTTCGTTTGATTCAAGCTCCTTCTTCCCCAAATGAAGCTTTCTCTCTCTAAGCTCTATTTCTCACTCTAGGGTTTGAGAGTGTGTGGAAGAGGTGAAGATAATATTGTGGACTTGAAAGAGTCCACCAATCTGCCTTTGTGGCCTAAAACCGACCCTCAAGGGAAAAGACCATAATGCCCTTCATTAAACTCAAAACAGAAAAACTTGGGTTCTGTCGCAGGGACAGTGCGCGGCGCACACCATCACCCCTGCGCGGCGCGCACGAAGGGCTGAACAGGTTCTGTCTTCGGTTTACTCACACAATTTTCCCCACACTTCATGCACTCTAATACACTTCTGTAAAATAAATAATCAGGTCTTACATCATAGCACGCTCGCACATACTATGGCACTACCGGCTCTTTGGTTCATACCATAGCATACAAATAAATACCTTACATACATATGCATATAATCATTCCACTCACCTTAATGATCTGGTGACCATTTATACCTCCACAAGCTTCAAAGCAAGGTACCTAATAATATAAGTACTCGATCAACAAACAAACTTGTTGGACTAAATACCAACACTTCACTCATGTGCATTTAATGACTTAAATGCATTAAATGCCCCATTTTCACCAAAACCGCCCTTTAGGGGTCAAGACCATCATTAATCACTTAAAAGCTAGTGATTACGGTCCAACAACACTAACCATTACACAATTAGGGTATTTCATACCCATATTTCCCAATTAGGTCAATCATTAGCCCTTTGACTAATTTAAAATCAACATACCCATTTCGGGTTATCTACTAACCCATCTAACACCCATTTACTAATTAACTAGGTGTGCTAGTAATTAACTAACCAATTAGGACTCATAAACATCAATTACCACTTTGAAACCCTAGGTTAGTTACCAATGAGTCTTCATGACTCCATCTTACCCAAGAACACCCAAAATCACCAAATATGGGTTTTATGTTCTTCATTTACCCAAACCCTAACCCTTACACAAAATTAAAGTAAGGAAATTAAAGTTAGAACATACCACTACAACCACAACGGAGCTAGAGAAGGGTTGAACAACTTTAATACCCGCACTTTGGTCCGAGAACAACTTCTTCCCCTTAGATTTAAGCTTTCTCACTCAAGAATCACACTCTCACTCTAAAATTTAAGTAAAGGGGATAAGGTTGTTGATAATGGAGTTAATGATACTCCAAAACTGACCAACTGGCCTTTAACTCGTCCACAAGTGAAATTACTAAATTGCCCATCAAAATATCTCATTAAAACAGCAAAAACCCGGCTACAGTAGGGAGTGCGCGGCGCGCTCCCTTTGGTGTGCGCGGCGCGCACTAAGCTCAGATTGCTTTCTGACTTCTGTTTAACTGCACAATCATTCCCACACTTTATGTACTCTATATACTCTGCTGTACAATGAAGATTAGGGTCTTACAACTCTCCCTCACTTGAATCAGAGCGCGTCCTCGCGATCCAAGCCGCATGACAAGAGGGAAGATAAACCAACACGAATTCTTTAGGCTCCCAAGTAAACTCGGAACCCTTACTACGACACCATTGAACTTTAAAAGTCCTAACCTCTTTATGCCTCAACCTTTTGACCTTCTCATCGAGTATGGAAATCGGCTCCTCAATATACTCTAACTTATTGTTTAGCTCAATTTCGTCTAACGGCACCCATGATGAATCATCCGCAAGACACTTACGGAGATGGGAAACATGAAATGTATTATGAATCCCTGCAAGCTCTTCGGGTAATTCCAAACAATACGCGACTTCACCAACACGACATAAAACCTTAAATGGCCCAATAAACCGAGGAGCTAACTTTCCCCGTTTTCGAAACCGAATAACACCTTTCCATGGTGATACCTTAAGCATCACCATGTCACCTTCTTGAAATTCGATCATTCGCCTACGTTTGTCGGCATACGACTTTTGTGTATCTTGAGCCTTTTTCAAATGATCCCGAATCATATCAATCTTGCTATTCGTTTCTAAGACCAAATCGGTACTCCCGATTTCCTTTTGGCCAATTTCACCCCAACAAATCGGAGTTCGACACCTCCGTCCATAAAGCATCTCGTAAGGTGGCATCCCGATACTAGTATGATAACTATTATTGTACGAGAATTCCACCAAAGGTAAGTGCTCATCCCAACTACCACCGAAATCAATAATACACGCCCACAACATGTCCTCCAATGTTTGATTCGTACGTTCGGTTTGACAGTCCGTTTAAGGATGATACGCCGCGCTCAATTTCAATTGTGTACCCATACCCTCATGAAACTTTTCCCAAAATCGAGATGTAAAACGAGTATCTCGATCCGAAATAATAGATATAGGAACCCCATGTCGAGCGACTACCTCTTTGATAAACAATTTAGCCAAAGTCTCTGATGATATTGCTTCCCGAATGGGAAGAAACAAGCCACTTTTCGTCAATTGATCAACTATCACCCAAATCGAATCAAATTGGGTTCTTTCTGTTTTAGGTAACTTTGTGATGAAATCCATGGTAATGTGCTCCCATTTCCATTTCGGGATTTCTAACGGTTGTAACTTACCATACGGCTTTTGGTGCTCGGCCTTAACTTGCAAACACGTGACGCATTGCTCAACATACTTTACAACATCACGTTTCATGTCCGGCCACCAATAATCTTTTCTCAAATCAAGATACATTTTCGTCGCGCCCGGATGAATGGAATACTTTGACTTATGTGCTTCATCAAGTAGCACTCGTCGATAATCCCCCATCTTAGGCACCCATACTCTTCCTTGAAAAGACAACAAACCACGCGAACCCATAGTAATAAATTCCGATTGCCCCACAATTCGTTCCGCATGCTTGTTGTGAACGTAAGCTTCAATTTGAATCACACCAAGTTTTTCAAGAAAATCGTTAGTAATAATCATACGTAACAATCCCAATCGTAACGCCGGGTGATGACTCTTTCGACTTAACGCATCCGCGACCACATTCACCTTGCCCGGATGATAAAGTATCTCACAATCGTAGTCTTTCACCACATCCATCCATCTACGTTGACGATAATTCAAATCTCTTTGATCAAAAAGATGTTTCAAACTCTTGTGATCCGAATAAATTGTACACTTGACACCATACAAGTAATGGCACCAAATTTTCAACGCATGAACAACCGTCGCCAACTCAAGATCATGAGTCGGATATCTCGTCTCATGTTCCTTTAATTGTCGAGAGGCATAAGCGATGACTTTACCTCTTTGCATTAGAACACACCCGAGCCCATTTAAAGAAGCATCACAATAAACCGTCATGTCTTCCACACCTTCCGGCAACACTAACACCGGAGCTTGACATAACTTCTCTTTTAACAATCGAAAAGCAATTTCTTGCTCGTTCTCCCAATTAAAACTCGCATTCTTTCTCGTTAACTTCGTCAATGGAGAAGCGATCTTAGAAAAGTCTTGGATAAAACGACGATAATAACCGGCCAATCCGAGAAAACTTCGGATTTCCGTAGGCGTAGTCGGTCGTCCCCAACTCTTTACCGTCTCTATCTTCCCCGGATCTACTTGAATACCATTTTCGTTCACAATGTGGCCAAGGAACTGAACTTCCCTTAGCCAAAATTCACATTTGGAGAATTTAGCATACAACTTCTCCTTCCGCAACGTCTTTAACACACTCCGCAAATGATGTTCATGTTCCTTCATACTCTTCGAATAGACAAGTATGTCGTCAATGAACACAATTACCGACTTGTCCAACATAGGTTGGAACACTCGGTTCATAAGATCCATGAATGCCGCCAGTGCATTCGTAAGACCAAAAGGCATAACTACGAATTCAAAATGCCCATAACGCGTTCGAAAAGCCGTTTTCTCGATGTCTTCCTCACGGACCCGCATTTGCTGATAGCCGGACCGTAGGTCGATTTTAGAGAAATACGTTGCACCTTGGAGTTGGTCGAACAAATCGTCAATCCTGGGCAATGGATAACGATTCTTGATCGTCACTTTATTCAACTCCCGGTAATCGATGCACATCCGCATACTACCATCCTTCTTCTTCACAAATAAAACCGGAGCGCCCCATGGCGAAGCACTCAGTCGAATGAAACCCTTCTCAAGAAACTCTTGGGTTTGATTTAACAACTCTTGCATTTCCGTTGGTGCTAAACGATAAGGATTATTAGCAATGGGGGTAGCCCCCGGAACCAACTCAATGCGAAATTCAACTTGTCTTTCCGCCGGAACACCCGGTAACTCATCCGGAAAAATGTCTTCAAATTCATTCACCACCAGAATTTCACGAATGGGTGGTGGCTCATCACGAGTATCAACAACATGGGCAAGAAAAGCCATGCCACCACCAACCAGAAAACGACGTGCCCGTGCAAAAGTGCATATCGACACAAGTCTTCTTCGTTTATCACCATGAATAATTAACTCTCCCCCACTAAGGGTCTTCACTCGAATAGATTTTTCATGGCATGCAATATCGGCTCTATTATGATCGAGCCAATCCATACCAACAACGATATCAAAATCACCCAAAGTCATCGGGATGAGGTCGATTTCAAAGTTTTCGACACCAAACACAACATTACAATTTTTACACACATCAACCACTAGCACCGTCTTGCCATCCACTATTTCAACTTCTACCGGACGACTTAACTTAGTTAAAGGTTTATTAAGTTTAGGCACAAATTTTGGTGACACAAACGACAAGTTTGCACTACTATCAAATAGTATCCTTGTCGGATTTGAATCAACCATGAAAGTACCTGAGACAACATCGCTAGATTGCTTGGCCTCCTCATTGGTCATCAAATAATTTCGACCCCTAGCCGTACCCGCCGCCTTCTCTAATCGCTTAACATTATCGTTCTCCGGCCTCTTGTGCCCCTATTTGTTACAATTAAAACAAACGATTTTGTTGGAAGATGAGTTCGTACAATCACGGGCCAAGTGCCCTTGTCGACCACAATTGTAGCACGTCGGCCCAAAACTCTTAGAAGCCCCCTTTTTTGCACTACCGACGCTCTCAGTCACACTCTTGTTCTTCTTGTTCGAGTGGCTAGTAGCTTCAAATTTTCGTTTGCCAAAGGTGAAGTCACTCTTTCTTGGAGCAAGCGACTCAAAACCCTTAACGATGTCAAATAGCTCATCAAAAGTCTTCGCCGAATTCCTACTAATCCTTTCTTGATAGTTATCATTCAAGGTTCGGTAGAAATCTTCTTTCAACATGTGATCGTTCCCGTCATACTCCGGGCAAAATTGGATCTTTGATAAGAAAGTGGACTTGAGAGTGTTCAAATCCATTGACCCTTGCCTTAAAGTACGTAACTCGTCCTTAAGCTTTGAAAGATCGGCCGAAGTTCGGTACTCCCTGAAAAATTCCTCTTTAAACTCGTCACACGTCAAACTCATACTTTGTTCTTTGCCATAAAGTCAAATTTTCGCATCCCACCACAACTTGGCATCACCCCTCATCATGCTACTACCAAACCTCGTCTTTTTATCGAGAGGGCACTCACTAGTACGGAAAGCCCCCTCCATATCGGAGATCCATCGAGCACTCTTTAGAGGGTCTCATTCACCTTCAAAGGTGGGAGGTTGAGCATCTTTGCAGTTTTTATAGTGGAAGTCTCGTCTTCCCGCTTTATCCTCTTTAAGAACAATCTTAACTTGTTCCTTGACTAGATTGACTACTTGCTCGTCAATCGAATCCAAGAACATCTTCTTGACATCCTCTAAGAAGGCCTCATGACGCCTTTTCATAATGGCCTCAACCTTGGCCGTAAACTCAGCATCCTCGCTCGAACCCCCTTCATTTGTCTCGGGTCCGTTTCTCGTCTTCATACTATAAAACGGAAAAGGTTAAGCAACGAACGAGAAAACTTAACACATATGTATATACATATACACCAAACTACCCCATCTTGCTCAACAATCGTCGTACATCGCTTGTTTGACACGATTTGAACTCGTAACAATGGTAGCTAATCATTGTTACGCGAGCACGTCGCATTAACTTGCTAGTACAACGTCTATCTTGCTTGATGATTGCTAGCACAACACAAAACAATTAGCGCAAGGTTAGTTCACATAAACCTAAGCACTAATCAACTCCCGGTCCGACCTGTCTCCTACAAGTCCCGCGTAAAGCGCATACACAAATAAATCTAAGTCTAGGCACCTATCTCAAGTCGCCTAAATCCCTTAGACCATGCTCTGATACCACTTGTAACGACCCAACCCAATATACAATCGAACACGCATAAAATAAATTTTTTTTTACAGGGGAGTGCGCCACGCGCACCACTTCAGGATGCGCGGCGCGCACAGGCCTATTTTCAGTTCTGTCCAAATTTTCAATTTTTCGAATAAAGATCTCCCACTTCCCGACATATTTAGACGAAATGCTTTACACAACATGTTCTAATATGAAAAACTCATACGATTCAAACATAAAACGAGTTTTACAAAACGGGGCCCACGTCGGCCGTTTTACGAGTTTCATACGAAAGTCCGAGTTTCGACCACACTAGTTTAAATTCCAAACGACACTATGAGCATGGTGTTTGGGGTTAAACTACCCATATCTTGGTCATACTCCAAAAGCTATCACATCCCAAAAGCGTCCCCTAAACAACAAGCAGGATCTCTAATCCAATCGAAGGCCCTTACCTTTGTCGATGCCGGAGCCTATAAAAAGATAAACAACGAGAGGGTAAGCAAAGCTTAGTGAATGCAATAATTATACCCATATATATATAACATACCTACTTGCAATCACTTACACATATACCGCATACACGCTAGCAATACAATTAGCATACCATCTCAAGTACAAAGCTAATAATCTCCAACAAATCGCTACTAGCGTAATCAATAACATATAATCGACATAATATAATATGCTACAAAACAAAATACACAACCATGGTTAATCATTCTCACGTCATGGTGCTACCGGCTCTTTGGTTCACACCATATGCATTTGTCATGATGCTACCGGCTCTTTGGTTCACATCACAACTCGAGTCATACTCACGCTAGAGTGCTACCTGTAGTGACCCGAACTTTTCCATGTTTATATATATTAACTGAGATTGATATTTACATGATTAAATGTTTCCAACATGTTAAGCAATCAAACTTGTTAAGACTTGATTAATTGAAATATGTTTCATATAGACAAGTGACCACCCAAGTTGACCGGTGATTCACGAACGTTAAAACTTGTAAAAACTATATAATGACATATATATGGATATATATATATATAGTTAACATGATACTATGATAAGTAAACATATCATTAAGTATATTAACAATGAACTACATATGTAAAAACAAGACTACTAACTTAATGATTTTTAAACGAGACATATATGTAACGATTATCGTTGTAAAGACATTTAATGTATATATATCATATTAAGAGATATTCATACATGATAATATCATGATAATATAATAATTTAAAATCTCATTTGATATTATAAACATTGGGTTAACAACATTTAACAAGATCGTTAACCTAAAGGTTTCAAAACAACACTTACATGTAACGACTAACGATGACTTAACGACTCGGTTAAAATGTATATACATGTAGTGTTTTAATATGTATTTATACACTTTTGAAAGACTTCAATACACTTATAAAAATACTTCTACTTAACAAAAATTCTTACAATTACATCCTCGTTCAGTTTCATCAACAATTCTACTCGTAGGCACCCATATTCGTACTCTTACAATACACAGCTTTTAGATGTATGTACTATTGGTATATACACTCCAATGATCAGCTCTTAGCAGCCCATGTGAGTCACCTAACACATGTGGGAACATCATTTGACAACTAGCATGAAATATCTCATAAAATTACAAAAATATGAGTAATCATTCATGACTTATTTACATGAAAATAAAATTACATATCCTTTATATCTAATCCATACACCAACGACCAAAAACACCTACAAACACTTTCATTCTTCAATTTTCTTCATCTAATTGATCTCTCTCAAGTTCTATCTTCAGGTTCTAAGTGTTCTTCATAAATTCTACAAGTTCTAGTTACATAAAATCAAGAATACTTTCAAGTTTGCTAGCTCACTTCCAATCTTGTAAAGTGATCATCCAACCTCAAGAAATCTTTGTTTCTTACAGTAGGTTATCATTCTAATACAAGGTAATAATCATATTCAAACTTTGGTTCAATTTCTATAACTATAACAATCTTATTTCAAGTGATGATCTTACTTGAACTTATTTTCGTGTCATGATTCTGCTTCAAGAACTTCGAGCCATCCAAGGATCCGTTGAAGCTAGATCCATTTTTCTCTTTTCCAGTAGGTTTATCCAAGGAACTTAAGGTAGTAATGATGTTCATTACATCATTCGATTCATACATATAAAGCTATCTTATTCGAAGGTTTAAACTTGTAATCACTAGAACATAGTTTAGTTAATTCTAAACTTGTTCGCAAACGAAAGTTAATCCTTCTAACTTGAATTTTAAAATCAACTAAACACATGTTCTATATCTATATGATATGCTAACTTAATGATTTAAAACCTGGAAATAAGAAAAACAACGTAAAACCGGATTTACGCCGTCGTAGTAACACCGCGGGCTGTTTTGGGTTAGTTAATTAAAAACTATGATAAACTTTGATTTAAAAGTTGTTATTCTGAGAAAATGATTTTTATTATGAACATGAAACTATATCCAAAAATTATGGTTAAACTCAAAGTGAAAGTATGTTTTCTAAAATGGTCATCTAGACGTCGTTCTTTCGACTGAAATGACTACCTTTACAAAAACGACTTGTAACTTATTTTTCTGACTATAAACCTATACTTTTTCTGTTTAGATTCATAAAATAGAGTTCAATATGAAACCATAGCAATTTGATTCACTCAAAACGGATTTAAAATGAAGAAGTTATGGGTAAAACAAGATTGGATAATTTTTCTCATTTTAGCTACGTGAAAATTGGTAACAAATCTATTCCAACCATAACTTAATCAACTTGTATTGTATATTATGTAATCTTGAGATACCATAGACACGTATACAATGTTTCGTCCTATCATGTCAACACATCTATATATATTTCGGAACAACCATAGACACTCTATATGTGAATGTTGGAGTTAGCTATACAGGGTTGAGGTTGATTCCAAAATATATATAGTTTGAGTTATGATCAATACTGAGATACGTATACACTGGGTCGTGGATTGATTCAAGATAATATTTATCGATTTATTTCTGTACATCTAACTGTGGACAACTAGTTGTAGGTTACTAATGAGGACAGCTGACTTAATAAACTTAAAACATCAAAATATATTAAAAGTGTTGTAAATATATTTTGAACATACTTTGATATATATGTATATATTGTTATAGGTTCGTGAATCAACCAGTGGCCAAGTCTTACTTCCCGACGAAGTAAAAATCTGTGAAAGTGAGTTATAGTCCCACTTTTAAAATCTAATATTTTTGGGATGAGAATACATGCAGGTTTTATAAATGATTTACAAAATAGACACAAGTACGTGAAACTACATTCTATGGTTGAATTATCAAAATCGAATATGCCCCTTTTTATTAAGTCTGGTAATCTAAGAATTAGGGAACAGACATCCTAATTGACGCGAATCCTAAAGATAGATCTATTGGGCCTAACAAACCCCATTCAAAGTACCGGATGCTTTAGTACTTCGAAATTTATATCATATCCGAAGGGTGTCCCGGAATGATGGGGATATTCTTATATATGCATCTTGTTAATGTCGGTTACCAGGTGTTCACCATATGAATGATTTTTATCTCTATGTATGGGATGTGTATTGAAATATGAAATCTTGTGGTCTATTATTATGATTTGATATATATAGGTTAAACCTATAACTCACCAACATTTTTTGTTGACGTTTTAAGCATGTTTATTCTCAGGTGATTATTAAGAGCTTCTGCTGTCGCATACTTAAATAAGGACGAGATTTGGAGTCCATGCTTGTATGATATTGTGTAAAAACTGCATTCAAAAACTTATTTTGTTGTAACATATTTGTATTGTAAACCATTATGTAATGGTCGTGTGTAAACAGGATATTTTAGATTATCATTATTTGATAATCTACGTAAAGCTTTTTAAACCTTTATTGATGAAATAAAGGTTATGGTTTGTTTTAAAATGAATGCAGTCTTTGAAAAATGTCTCATATAGAGGTCAAAACCTCGCAACGAAATCAATTAATATGGAACGTTTTTAATCAATAAGAACGGGACATTTCAGTTGGTATCAGAGCGTTGGTCTTAGAGAACCAGAATTTTGCATTAGTGTGTCTTATCGAGTTTGTTAGGATGCATTAGTGAGTCTGGACTTTGACCGTGTTTGCTTGAAAAATGATTGCTTGACAAATTTTGTTGGAAACTATATATTTTTAACATGTAAATATTATGTGATATATTAATCTCTTAACGCGTTTGATATTATGTGATAGATGTCTACCTCTAGAACAAGTCTCATTGACTCACCTAATAATAATGAAGAGTCAAATGTAAATTGGAATGATTCGTGGACTGATTCACAAGTTCCCGAAGAGGAACCGGAAGAAGAGTCGGAACCGGAAGAAGAATTGGAACCGGAAGAAGAATCGGAACCGGATGAAGAAATAGAACCGGTGGAGGAAATAATAAAACGGTTAAGTAAAAGAAAATCCTCAACCAACCGACCAAGGTTAATTATGGTCAATGGTGTTTCCGCCAAGGAAGCAAAATATTGGGAGGATTACCAATTCTCCGATGAATCGGATTCCGACGAGAATTCCGATGATGTTATAGAAATTACCCCAACTGAATTTAAAAAGGCAAAAGAAAATAATAAGGGAAAGGGCATAAAAATAGAGAAATCTAATTCCAACCCCGATGAACTTTATATGTATCGTCAACCCCCGAAGTCCTTAAGTTGTAACAATGACCCGGGAACCTCTAAACCACCAGGTTTTTCTAAACCAATGTGGAAAACGACGGCTCGTATTAGGGGAACATCATATATCCCTAGAAACTTGGCAAAACGAACCAAAACCGAAGAAGAAGAAACAAGCGAGTCGGAATAAGATAGTTGTATTCGTGTGGTGTAATATATGTAATATAGTGTGCTTATGCTTTATGATATATGTAAAAATTGCTTGTATTAATAAGTATTTTTTTTTTTATGAATCTAACTCTTGTCTATTTTACAGTATAAAAACACAAAATGGATAGACAACCCAATATTTTAAGAGACCTACCCGGAGACATGATTGATGAAATCTTGTCTAGAGTCGGTCAGAATTCTTCGGCACAACTATTTAAGGCGAGATCAGTTTGTAAGACATTCGAAGAACGTTCCAAGAATGCCTTGGTTTATAAAAGGCTTTCGTTCGAAAGATGGGGGATATCACATTGGGAAATCCATAAGTTACGATGTGTTTACTTTGACGCATATATTGCGGGGAACCCAAATGCTATTTTACGCAATGGGTTAAGAAATTATTTTGACTCAATATATCCGAATATTGGACTTCGTGATTTAGAAAAAGCGGCTAACATGCAACATAAAGAAGCATGTTATGCTTACGGATTAGTAATGTTCGCTTCTCACCAAAGTGAGAACAAGAACATCGGGCTACAACTATTAAACAAAACGTTCCCACAAGTGACGGAGTCGGTAATTGGGGTAAGAAATGAGGTTTTTAGATTGTTACGGGACTGTTGGACATTACGTAACCCTCATCCCTTTGACGACGTTACAACACGCTGTCTTATCAACGGCCATAACGGTTATGTTCCACAAGACCAAGGATGGGAAGTAATCCTAGTAAAACCAGAATGCATGACTTGTTTCTGGGTGTATGAATTACGTGTCTTTATTGCCTTTGCTGAATGACTTGTATACTAGCTAGAATTATCTTCACAACCATCTTGTATCAAATTTATTGTGTGCTATATTTCATGCTATATGTAAAGTAAGCGGTATTGTAAGTTTGTAAAATATTGTGTAAAAGTTTGAACGTGAAATATTATTATAATCAGTTTTTTATATAGAATTGTAGTAGTTGAATTGTATATTAGCTACTAAGTATGAACTTAACGGGTAGGTACTACCCGAATTTAAACTTATAAAATGCTAATATGAAGAAAAAGCTTTTATAAATGAGTTCATATTATGCTACAAAATACTATTAACTACTCTTAATATTCTGTATGATTAACTTGTTCCATTTGACTATTTTAAAGGAAATGGCACCGACTACTCGACACACCGCGAATATGAATGAAGAGGAATTCCGTACTTTTCTAGCTTCAAACATAGCCGCAGTACAGGCTACGCTACATACCAACAATAACCTTGGATCTAGCAGTACAGGAAATCGTGTAGGATGCACCTACAAAGAATTCACTGTCTGCAAACCTTTGGAATTTGATGGAACCGAAGGACCGATCGGATTGAAATGGTGGACTGAGAAGGTCGAATCGGTATTTGCCATAAGTAAGTGTACTGAAGAGGACAAAGTGAAGTACGCTACGCATACCTTCACAGGTTCTGTGTTAACATGGTGGAATACCTATCTAGAGCAAGTGGGACAAGACGATGCGTACGTACTACCGTGGTCAGCATTCAAGCACTTGATGAACGAGAAGTACCGTCCCAGAACTGAGGTCAATAAGCTCAAGACAGAACTTAGAGGGTTACGAACCCAAGGATTTGATATTACCACGTACGAAAGACGATTCACAGAATTGTGCCTATTGTGTCCGGGAGCATTCGAAGATGAGGAAGAGAAGATCGACGCGTTTGTGAAAGGATTACCGGAAAGAATCCAAGAAGATATAAGTTCACACGAGCCCGCCTCCATACAACAGGCATGTAGAATGGCTCACAAACTAGTGAACCAGATTGAAGAAAGAATTAAAGAACAGACTGCTGAAGAGGCCAATGTGAAGCAAGTCAAAAGAAAGTGGGAGGAAAACGGTGATAAGAATCACCAATACAACAACAACAGCAATTACAACAATAATCGCAACAATTATCCCAACAATCGCAACATCAATCGCAACTACAACAAACGGCCAACAACAACAATAACAACAACAACAACAACAACAACAACAGCAACTACAACAATCATCCCAACAACAATAATAACCGCAACAACAACAACAACAACAATCAGAAGCAGCTATGCCAAAGGTGTGAAAAGTATCACTCGAGGTTCTGCACCAAATTTTGCAACAAGTGTAAAAGAAATGGTCATAGCGTGGCGAAGTGTGAGGTCTACGGACCAGGGGTTAATAGAACGAAAGGAACAAATGGTGTCGGAACGAGTAATGGCGGAGCAAGTAGTGTCGGAGCAAGTTATGCCAATGTAGTTTGTTATAAATGTGGAAAACCGGGCCACATTATTAGAAATTTCCCGAACCAGGAGAACACTAATGGACAAGGCCGCGAAAGAGTTTTCAGTATTAATGCGGCAGAGGCACAGGAAGACCCGGAGCTTGTTACGGGTACGTTTCTTATTGACAATAAATCTGCTTACGTTTTATTTGATTCGGGTGCGGATAGAAGCTATATGAGTAGAGATTTTTGTGCTAAATTAAGTTGTCCATTGACGCCTTTGGATAGTAAATTTTTACTCGAATTAGCAAATGGTAAATTAATTTCAGCAGATAATATATGTCGGAATCGAGAAATTAAACTGGTTAGCGAAACATTTAAGATTGATTTGATACCAGTAGAGTTAGGGAGTTTTGATGTGATAATCGGTATGGACTGGTTGAAAGAAGTGAAAGCAGAGATCGTTTGTTACAAAAATGCAATTTGCATTATACGAGAAAAAGGAAAACCCTTAATGGTGTACAGAGAAAAGGGCAACACAAAGCTACATCTTATTAGTAATTTGAAGGCACAAAAACGAATAAGAAAAGGTTGCTATGTTGTTCTAGAACACGTCGAGAAAGTACAAACTGAAGAAAAGATCATCAATGATGTTCCCATTGTAAAAGAATTTCCCGATGTATTTCCGAAAGAATTACCGGGATTACCCCCACATCGATCCGTTGAATTTCAAATAGATCTTGTACCAGGAGCTGCACCAATAGCTCGTGCTCGTTACAGACTCGCACCCAGCGAGATGAAAGAACTGCAAAGCCAATTACAAGAACTTTTAGAGCGTGGTTTCATTCGACCAAGCACATCACCGTGGGGAGCTCCTGTTTTGTTTGTCAAGAAGAAAGATGGTACATTCAGGTTGTGTATCGACTACCGAGAGTTGAACAAACTTACCATCAAGAACCGCTACCCACTACCGAGAATCGATGACTTATTTGATCAACTACAAGGCTCGTCTGTTTATTCAAAGATTGACTTACGTTCCGGGTATCATCAAATGCGGGTGAAAGAAGATGATATTCCAAAGACTACTTTCAGAACACGTTACAGTCATTACGAGTTTATGGTCATGCCGTTTGGTTTAACTAATGCACCAGCTGTGTTCATGGACCTAATGAACCGAGTGTGTGGACCATACCTTGACAAGTTTGTCATTGTTTTCATTGATGACATACTTATTTACTCAAAGAATGACCAAGAACACGGTGAACATTTGAGAAAGGTATTAGAAGTATTGAGGAAGGAAGAATTGTACGCTAAGTTTTCAAAGTGTGCATTTTGGTTGGAAGAAGTTCAATTCCTCGGTCACATAGTGAACAAAGAAAGTATTAAGGTGGATCCGGCAAAGATAGAAACTGTTGAAAAGTGGGAAACCCCAAAAACTCCAAAACACATACGCCAGTTTTTAGGACTAGCTGGTTACTACAGAAGGTTCATCCAAGACTTTTCCAGAATAGCAAAACCCTTGACTGAATTAACGCATAAAGGGAAGAAATTTGAATGGAATGATGAACAAGAGAAAGCGTTTCAGTTATTGAAGAAAAAGCTAACTACGGCACCTATATTGTCATTGCCTGAAGGTAATGATGATTTTGTGATTTATTGTGACGCATCAAAGCAAGGTCTCGGTTGTGTATTAATGCAACGAACGAAGGTGATTGCTTATGCGTCTAGACAATTGAAGATTCACGAACAAAATTATACGACGCATGATTTGGAATTAGGTGCGGTTGTTTTTGCATTAAAGACTTGGAGGCACTACTTATATGGGGTCAAAAGTATTATATATACCGACCAAAAAAGTCTTCAACACATATTTATTCAGAAACAACTAAATATGAGGCAGCGTAGGTGGATTGAATTGTTGAATGATTACGACTTTGAGATTCGTTACCACCCGGGGAAGGCAAATGTGGTAGCCGATGCCTTGAGCAGGAAGGACAGAGAACTCATTCGAGTAAAATCTATGAATATAATGATTCATAATAACCTTAATACTCAAATAAAGGAGGCGCAACAAGGAGTTTTAAAAGAGGGAAATTTAAAGGATGAAATACCCAAAGGATCGGAGAAGCATCTTAATATTCGGGAAGACGGAACCCGGTATAGGGCTGAAAGGATTTGGGTACCAAAATTTGGAGATATGAGAGAAATGGTACTTAGAGAAGCTCATAAAACCAGATACTCAATACATCCTGGAACGGGGAAGATGTACAAGGATCTCAAGAAACATTTTTGGTGGCTGGGTATGAAAGCCGATGTTGCTAAATACGTAGGAGAATGTTTGACGTGTTCTAAGGTCAAAGCTGAGCATCAGAAACCATCAGGTCTACTTCAACAACCCGAAATCCTGGAATGGAAATGGGAAAACATTAACATGGATTTCATCACTAAATTGCCAAGGACTGCAAGTGGTTTTGATATTATTTGGGTAATAGTTGATCGTCTCACCAAATCAGCACACTTCCTGCCAATAAGAGAAGATGACAAGATGGAGAAGTTAGCACGACTGTATTTGAAGGAAGTCGTCTCCAGAAATGGAATACCAATCTCTATTATCTCTGATAGGGATGGCAGATTTATTTCAAGATTCTGGCAGACATTACAGCAAGCATTAGGAACTCGTCTAGACATGAGTACTGCCTATCATCCACAAACTGATGGGCAGAGCGAAAGGACGATACAAACGCTTGAAGACATGCTACGATCATGTGTTATTGATTTCGGAAATAGTTGGGATCGACATCTACCGTTAGCAGAATTTTCCTACAACAACAGCTACCATTCAAGCATTGAGATGGCGCCGTTTGAAGCACTTTATGGTAGAAAGTGCAAGTCTCCGATTTGTTGGAGTGAAGTGGGGATAGATAGATTACGGGTCCGGAGATTATACAAGAAACTACCGAGAAGATCATCCAAATTCAACAACGGTTGAAAACCGCCCAAAGTCGACAAAAGAGCTACGCTGACATTAAAAGAAAAGATATAGAATTTGAAATTGGAGAGATGGTCATGCTTAAAGTTGCATCTTGGAAAGGCGTTGTTCGATTTGGTAAACGAGGGAAATTAAATCCAAGGTATATTGGACCATTCAAGAGTATTGATCGTGTCGGACCAGTAGCTTACCGACTTGAGTTACCTCAACAACTCGCAGCTGTACATAACACTTTCCACGTCTCGAATTTGAAGAAATGTTTTGCTAAAGAAGATCTCACTATTCCGTTAGATGAAATCCAAATCAACGAAAAACTCCAATTCATCGAAGAACCCGTCGAAATAATGGATCGTGAGGTTAAAAGACTTAAGCAAAATAAGATACCAATTGTTAAGGTTTGATGGAATGCTCGTAGAGGACCCGAGTTCACCTGGGAGCGTGAAGATCAGATGAAGAAGAAATACCCGCATCTATTTCCAGAAGATTCGTCAACACCTTCAACAGCTTAAAATTTCGGGACGAAATTTATTTAACGGGTAGGTACTGTAGTGACCCGAACTTTTCCATGTTTATATATATTAATTGAGATTGATATTTACATGATTAAATGTTTCCAACATGTTAAGCAATCAAACTTGTTAAGACTTGATTAATTGAAATATGTTTCATATAGACAATTGACCACCCAAGTTGACCGGTGATTCACGAACGTTAAAACGTGTAAAAACTATATGATGACATATATATGGATATATATATAGTTAACATGATCCTATGATAAGTAAACATATCATTAATTATATTAACAATGAACTACATATGTAAAAACAAGACTACTAACTTAATGATTTTTAAACGAGACATATATGTAACGATTATCGTTGTAAAGACATTTAATGTATATATATCATATTAAGAGATATTCATACATGATAATATCATGATAATATAATAATTTAAAATCTCATTTGATATTATAAACATTGGGTTAACAACATTTAACAAGATCGTTAACCTAAAGGTTTCAAAACAACACTTACATGTAACGACTAACGATGACTTAACGACTCAGTTAAAATGTATATACATGTAGTGTTTTAATATGTATTTATACACTTTTGAAAGACTTCAATACACTTATCAAAATACTTCTACTTAACAAAAATGCTTACAATTACATCCTCGTTCAGTTTCATCAACAATTCTACTCGTATGCACCCGTATTCGTACTCGTACAATACACAGCTTTTAGATGTATGTACTATTGGTATATACACTCCAATGATCAGCTCTTAGCAGCCCATGTGAGTCACCTAACACATGTGGGAACCATCATTTGACAACTAGCATGAAATATCTCATAAAATTACAAAAATATGAGTAATCATTCATGACTTATTTACATGAAAACAAAATTACATATCCTTTATATCTAATCCATACACCAACGACGAAAAACACCTACAAACACTTTCATTCTTTAATTTTCTTCATCTAATTGATCTCTCTCAAGTTCTATCTTCAAGTTCTAAGTGTTCTTCATAAATTCTACAAGTTCTAGTTACATAAAATCAAGAATACTTTCAAGTTTGCTAGCTCACTTCCAATCTTGTAAGGTGATCATCCAACCTCAAGAAATCTTTGTTTCTTATAGTAGGTTATCATTCTAATACAAGGTAATAATCATATTCAAACTTTGGTTCAATTTCTATAACTATAACAATCTTATTTCAAGTGATGATCTTACTTGAACTTGTTTTCGTGTCATGATTCTGCTTCAAGAACTTCGAGCCATTCAAGGATCCGTTGAAGCTAGATCCATTTTTCTCTTTTCCAGTAGGTTTATCGAAGGAACTTAAGGTAGTAATGATGTTCATAACATCATTCGATTCATACATATAAAGCTATCTTATTCGAAGGTTTAAACTTGTAATCACTAGAACATAGTTTAGTTAATTCTAAACTTGTTCGCAAACGAAAGTTAATCCTTCTAAATTGACTTTTAAAATCAACTAAACACATGTTCTATATCTATATGATATGCTAACTTAATGATTTAAAACCTGGAAACACGAAAAACACCGAAAAACCGGATTTACGCCGTCGTAGTAACACCGCGGGCTATTTTGGGTTAGTTAATTAAAAACTATGATAAACTTTGATTTAAAAGTTGTTATTCTGAGAAAATGATTTTTATTATGAACATGAAACTATATCCAAAAATTATGGTTAAACTCAAAGTGGAAGTATGTTTTCTAAAATGGTCATCTAGACGTCGTTCTTTCGACTGAAATGACTACCTTTACAAAAACGACTTGTAACTTATTTTTCTGACAATAAACCTATACTTTTTCTGTTTGGATTCATAAAATAGAGTTCAATATGAAACCATAGCAATTTGATTCACTCAAAACGGATTTAAAATGAAGAAGTTATGGGTAAAATAAGATTGGATAATTTTTCTCATTTTAGCTACGTGAAAATTGGTAACAAATCTATTCCAACCATAACTTAATCAACTTGTATTGTATATTATGTAATCTTGAGATACCATAGACACGTATACAATGTTTCGACCTATCATGTCGACACATCTATATATATTTCGGAACAACCATAGACACTCTATATGTGAATGTTGGAGTTAGCTATACAGGGTTGAGGTTGATTCCAAAATATATATAGTTTGAGTTGTGATCAATACTGAGATACGTATACACTGGGTCGTGGATTGATTCAAGATAATATTTATCGATTTATTTCTGTACATCTAACTGTGGACAACTAGTTGTAGGTTACTAATGAGGACAGCTGACTTAATAAACTTAAAACATCAAAATATATTAAAAGTGTTGTAAATATATTTTGAACATACTTTGATATATATGTATATATTGTTATAGGTTCGTGAATCAACTAGTGGTCAAGTCTTACTTCCCGACGAAGTAAAAATCTGTAAAAGTGAGTTATAGTCCCACTTTTAAAATCTAATATTTTTGGGATAAGAATACATACAGGTTTTATAAAGGATTTACAAAATAGACACAAGTACGTGAAGCTACATTCTATGGTTGAATTATCGAAATCGAATATGCCCCTTTTTATTAAGTCTGGTAATCTAAGAACTAGGGAACAGACACCCTAATTGACGCGAATCCTAAAGATAGATCTATTGGGCCTAACAAACCCCATTCAAAGTACCGGATGCTTTAGTACTTCGAAATTTATATCATATCCGAAGGGTGTCCCGGAATGATGGGGATATTCTTATATATGCATCTTGTTAATGTCGGTTACCAGGTGTTCACCATATGAATGATTTTTATCTCTATGTATGGGATGTGTATTGAAATATGAAATCTTGTGGTCTATTATTATGATTTGATATATATAGGTTAAACCTATAACTCACCAACATTTTTTGTTGACGTTTTAAGCATGTTTATTCTCAGGTGATTATTAAGAGCTTCCGCTGTCGCATACTTAAATAAGGACGAGATTTGGAGTCCATGCTTGTATGATATTGTTTAAAAACTGCATTCAAGAAACTTATTTTGTTGTAACATATTTGTATTGTAAACCATTATGTAATGGTCGTGTGTAAACAGGATATTTTAGATTATCATTATTTGATAATCTACGTAAAGCTTTTTAAACCTTTATTGATGAAATAAAGGTTATGGTTTGTTTTAAAATGAATGCAGTCTTTGAAAAACGTCTCATATAGAGGTCAAAACCTCGCAACGAAATCAATTAATATGGAACATTTTTAATCAATAAGAACGGGACATTTCACTACCGGCTCTTTGGTTCACACTCTAACAACGCTAAGGTGCTACCGGCTCTTTGGTTCACTCCCTAACAAATCATGCTATAGCGCTACCGGCTCTTTGGTTCACACTATAACACACGTACTATGAAGCTACCGGCTCTTTGGTTCACATCATAGCACGCTCGCACATACTATGGCATTACCGGCTCTTTGGTTCATACCATAGCATACAAATAAATACCTTACATACATATGCATATAATCATTCCACTCACCTTAATGATTTGGTGACGATTTATACCTCCACAAGCTTCAAAGCAAGGTACCTAATAATATAAGTACTCGATCAACAAACAAACTTGTTGGACTAAATACCAACACTTCACTCATGTGCATTTAATGACTTAAATGCATTAAATGCCCCATTTTCACCAAAACCGCCCTTTAGGGGTCAAGACCATCATTAATCACTTAAAAGCTAGTGATTAAGGTCCAACAACACTAACCATTACACAATTAGGGTATTTCATACCCATATTTCCCAATTAGGTCAATCATTAGCCCTTTGACTAATTTAAAGCCAACATACCCATTTCAGGTTATCTACTAACCCATCTAACACCCATTTACTAATTAACTAGGTGTGCTAGTAATTAACTAACCAATTAGGACTCATAAACATCAATTACCACTTTGAAACCCTAGGTTAGTTACCAATGAGTCTTCATGACTCCATTTTAACCAAGAACACCCAAAATCACCAAATATGGGTTTTATGTTCTTCATTTACCCAAACCCTAACCCTTACACAAAATCAAAGTAAGGAAATTAAAGTTAGAACATACCACTACAACCACAACGGAGCTAGAGAGGGGATGAACAACTTTAATACCCGCACTTTGGTTCGAGAACAACTTCTTCCCCTTAGATTTAAGCTTTCTCACTCAAGAATCACACTCTCACTCTAAAATTTAAGTAAAGGGGATAAGGTTGTTGATAATGGAGTTAATGATACTCCACAACTGACCAACTGGCCTTTAACTCGTCCACAAGTGAAATTACCAAATTGCCCATCAAAATATCTCATTAAAACAGCAAAAACTCGGCTACAGTAGGGAGTGCGCGGCGCGCTCCCTTTGGTGTGCGCGGCGCGCACTAAGCTCATATTGCTCTCTGACTTCTGTTTAACTGCACAATCATTCCCACACTTTATGTACTCTATATACTCTGCTGTACAATGAAGATTAGGGTCTTACACATCCTAACAAACTTGATAAGACACACTAATGCAAATTTTCTGGTTCTCTAAGACCAACGCTCGGATACCAACTGAAATGTCCCGTTCATATTGATTATAAACGTTCCATATTAATTGATTTCGTTGCGAGGTTTTGACTTCTATATGAGATGTTTTTCAAAGACTGCATTCATTTTTAAAACAACCATAACCTTTATTTTATCAATAAAGGTTTTAAAAACATTACGTAGATTATCAAATAATGATAATCTAAAATATAATATTTACACACGACCATTACATAATGGTTTACAATAGAAATATATTACATCGACATATGTTTCTTGAATGCAGTTTTTACACAATATCATACAAACATGGACTCCAAATCTTGTTCTTATTTTAGTATGCAACAGCGGAAGCTCTTAGTATTTAGCTGAGAATAAACATGCTTTAAACGTCAACAAAAATGTTGGTGAGTTATAGGTTTAACCTATATATATCAAATCGTAACAATAGATCATAAGATTTCATATTTCAATACACATCCCATACATAGAGATAAAAATCATTCATATGGTGAACACCAGGTAACCGACATTAACAAGATGCATATATAAGAATATCCCCATCATTCTGAGACACCCTTCGGATATGATATAAATTTCGAAGTACTAAAGCATCCGGTACTTTGGATGGGGTTTGTTAGGCCCAATAGATCTATCTTTAGGATTCACGTCAATTAGGGTGTCTGTTCCCTAATTCTTAGATTACCGGACTTAATAAAAAGGGGCATATTCGATTTCGATAATTCAACCATAGAATGTAGTTTCACGTACTTGTGTCTATTTTGTAAATCATTTATAAAACCTGCATGTATTCTCATCCCAAAAATATTAGATTTTAAAAGTGGGACTATAACTCACCTTCACAGATATTTCCTTCCTCGAAAATAAGACTTGGCCACGGATCAATTCACGAACCTATACAAATATGTACATATATATCAAAGTATGATCAAAATATAATTACAACCATTTTTATTATGTTTTAAAGATTTGAGTGTATTAAGTCAGCTGTCCTCGTTAGTAACCTACAACTAATTGTTCACAGTTAGATGTACAGAAATAAATCAATATATATTATCTTGAATCAATCCACGACCCAGTGTATACACGTCTCAGGCTAGATCACAACTCAAAGTATATATATTTTTGGAATCAACCTCAACCTTGTATAGCTAACTCCAACATTACTGCATATAGAGTGTCTATGGTTGTTCCAAATAATATATATACATGGGTCGATATGATATGTCAAAACATTTGCATACGTACCTATGGTATCCCAAGATTACATAATATATTAGAATACATGTATAATATAATATAAGTTAGCTAGGATATGATTTGTATAGATTTGTTAAACATTTCCCGTAGCTAAAAAGATCAAAAATATCCAATCTTGTTTTACCCATAACTTCTTCATTTTAAATCCGTTTTGAGTGAATCAAATTGCTATGGTTTCATATTGAACTCTATTTTATGAATCTAAACAGAAAAAGTATAGGTTTATAGTCGGAAATATAAGTTACAAGTCATTTTTGTAAAGGTAGTCATTTCAGTCGAAAAAACGACGTCTAGATGACCATTTTAGAAAACATACTTTCACTTTGAGTTTAACCTTGATTTTTGGATATAGTTTCATGTTCATATGAAAAATCATTTTCCCAGAAGAACAACTTTTAAATCAAATTTTATCATAGTTTTTAATTATCCAAACCAAAACAGCCCCCGGTTTCACTAAGACGGCGTATATCCGATTTTATGGTGTTCATCGTGTTTCCAGGTTTTAAATCATTAAGTTAGCATATCATATAGATATAGAACATGTGTTTAGTTGATTTTAAAAGTTAAGTTAGAAGGATTAACTTTTGTTTGCGAACAAGTTTAGAATTAACTGAACTATGTTCTAGTGATTACAAGTTTAAACCTTCGAATAAGATAGCTTTATATGTATGAATCGAATGATGTTATGAACATCATTACTACCTCAAGTTTTCTGGATAAAACTACTGGAAATGAGAAAAATGGATCTAGCTTCAAAGGATCCTTGGATGGCTTGAAAGTTCTTGAAACAGAATCATGACACGAAAACAGTTCAAGCAAGATTTTCACTCGAAATAAGATTGTTATAGTTGTAGAAATTGAATTAAAGTTTGAATATGAATATTACCTGGAATTAGAAAGATAACCTACTATAAATAACAAAGGTTCATTGATCTTAGATGATTACTTGGAATGGATTAGAAAGTTTGGAAGTAGACTTGCAAACTTGGAAGTATTCTTGATTTTTATGAAACTATACTTATGGAATTTATGAAGAACACTTAGAACTTGAAGATGGAACTTGAGAGAGATCAATTAGATGAAGAAAATTGAAGAATGAAAGTGTTTTTAGGTGTTTGTGGTCGTTGGTATATGAATTAGATATAAAGGATATGTAATTTTGTTTTCATGTAAATAAGTCATGAATGATTACTAATATTTTTGTAATTTTATGAGATATTTCATGCTAGTTGCCAAATGATGGTTCTCACATGTGTTAGGTAACTCACATGGGCTGCTAAGAGCTGATCATTGGAGTGTATATACCAATAGTACATACATCTAAAAGCTGTGTATTGTACGAGTACGAATACGGGTGCATATGAGTAGAATTGTTGATGAAACTGAACGAGGATGTAATTGTAAGAATTTTTGTTAAGTAGAAGTAATTTGATATATTTCTTGAAGTCTTTCAAAAGTGTAAGAATACATATCAAAACACAACATGTATATACATTCTAATGGAGTCGTTAAGTCTTCGTTAGTCGTTACATGTAAGTGTTGTTTTGAAACCTTTAAGTTAACGAACTCAATTAATGTTGTTAACCCAATGTTTATTATATCAAATGAGATGTTAAATTATTATATTATCATGATATTATGATGTATGAATATCTCTTAATATGATATATACATTAAAATATCGTTACAACGATAATCGTTACATATAAGTCTCGTTTCGTAATTCTTGAGTTAGTAGTCTTGTTTTTACATATGTAGTTCATTGTTAACACACTTAATGATATATTTAAATATCATTTTATCATGTTAAATATAGTGTATCAATATCTTAGTATGATACATATATATTTAGTAGACGTTATCATAACGATAATCGTTATATATATCATTTCGAGTTTCTTAACTTAGTAATCTTATTTCTTATGTATATCACACATTGTTAATATACTTAGTGAGATACTTACTCATCATAATCTCATGTCAACCATATATATATATGTATATATATACCACAACATGTAGTTTTTATAATTTTGTAACGTTCGTGAATCGCCGGTCAACTTGGGTGATCAATTGTCTATATGAAACTTATTTTATTTAATCAAGTCTTAACAAGTTTGATTGCTTAACACGTTGGAAACATTTAGTCATGTAAATATCAATCTCAATTAATATATATAAACATGGAAAAGTTCGGGTCACTACATTAGGATCTTATTTAGTTATTTATTTTTCTCTTTTTCTCTTCTCTTTTTGTCGACTCTTGCATCATTCAACTTCACATCTGTGATGCCCCGTACTAAATCATCATGTACAGACCATCAACAACAGGATCATTACAAGGTTAAGTACTATATGCGATTTCAAAAAGAGTTTGCATTCATAATAACAGTGACGTCGTAACCAACGTCGAATGTTTTACATCAAAAGTATGCTTCACTAAGTAGAAGCAATTAGTAAGTGTATGTGACCCCAAATGGTCGTTACAAATCATAGTTCAAAAGTAGCAAAGTTATGAATGCGAGATAAACAGTTCATGCAGTGACAACTCTAGAGCCGCGGGTGTCTACAGCAAGACTAGTACAACAGCGTAAGCAAGTAACCTTAAGCACCTGAGAAAAACATGCTTAAAAATGTCAACACAAAGGTTGGTAAGCTATAGTTTAAGTATAACAGTAAGGTAATGTAGGCCACGAGATTTTAGTGCTTCAACAAGCGTTTAAATCAGTAATCCAAATCAGTATGTTTAAGTATATGCTCAACCGTGGGCACTCGGTAACTAACTTAACGTTTATACCCCCTGAAAGTACACTTGGCAAGTGCGTATGTTTACGAAGTATTAAACACTCGTTAAATGCTAGCGCGACTAGCCCGAGTGGGGATGTCAAACCCTATGGATCCATATCTAAGATTCGCGTTCATGGTTCAAAAACCAATGATTAAACGTTACCGAGCTAAAGGGAATGTTTATGCCGTTGTATAACCCACACATATATAAGTTTAAGTACTCGTGCCTAGTATGTAAAACATAAAATGTGCATGTATTCTCAGTCCCAAATAGTTAAAGTAAAAAGGGATGCTATAACTCACAATGATAAAGTAGCGGTAAAGTCGAGTCGGGAAATAAGCAAGTACGTAGGTTCGGAAAGTCCTCAACCTAAGTCAGATAGTACTAAGTCAGTAAATCATCCCAATAGGTTTAAAAGTATGTAATTTAGGTCTTAAAGGTCATCATCATTCATCATCAAACAAAAGGTGTAAAGTAAGTTTCGTTCATGAAAGAAGTTTAAAACAAAGGCTGACTTCGGTCAGTCACCACGGCCTCAATACCTACTGAAATAAGGTGAGACCAGTGGCCATGGCTCCATATATGAGTCCTTTAGTTGTGGCAAAAATTACAGAAGCAAAATCCTCTTCTTTTGACCGTGACGACGGTCTAAGTGCGAGTAGGTCAGAATTTTCAGCACAACGTTAAAAGGACATAGGGACGATCGGAGGGCCATAAATCCTAAACCGTAACTCGGATTAAGACGAGTCCTAAATGAAAAGTTATCTACTCGAACAGAGATATCTGAAAATCATCTTTACAATAGCACAGGTCATACACAGAAACAGTAAAACAGTAGGGTCAGTAGGTTCCGGTGGTTCTTGGTGCTCGATGCTTATCATGGTTCTCATCCTTGATGCATATAGCTTCAAGTGTACAACTCGTTGATGTGTTTGCATCATTTTTACCAAGGTTTCACCATCATAACACTTGTGTAAGTCTAAGACATGTAGCACAGCTCAATTAAGTGTTGTATGTAGTTTGATGAACCAAAGTTACATCAAAGTCTTAGATTTAACACATACATGAACTTTAAAACTAATAATAAGTTACAAACTTGAAAGTAAACTTATGAAATCAAGATCTTAAGTTGTAGAATATGGTTCTTAGTTAGATCTTGAAGATCCTAGAACCAAAAGTCTAGATCTAACATAATTGTACAAAGTCATAATTAAAGAAAGCTTACTTACATGTTCTTGAACTTTCAAGTTAACTTTTAGTTCAAGATTAATGAGATCAAAGTTAACTAGTAACACTTGACCATTCAAACCAACAATCATGAATTTAAAGTGCATAATATGAGAAAATAAACTAAGTAAACAAACTAATAAGTTCATGGGTTTCATACTTTATTGATTCAAGACTAAGTCTTGATCTTTAAGGAAGTAAACTTTAAAGTTTACCTCATGAATCACAAGTAAGATTTTACAACCATGAACTTACAATCTTTTAACATATTAAACGTAGAATCATAGCTAGCAAGTTAAGTTATTGTGTTTTCTTGTAAATACAAGATAAATGGAGAATTAAACTAAAGAGTTTGATTCTTGTAACATGTAAGTAAGTAACAAACAACAACTAGTAAGTAAGTAAACAATAATCAAGTAAACAACAACAAGTAACAAAAGATGATGATGATGATATGGATGCTCTTGGGTTCGGTTTTGTTGGAAGAAAAAGAGAGAAACAAAGCCTTAATTACTTACAAGTTTTTGAGAGAAGAATGAGAGAAAAGGTTGAGAGAAAAGTGGTGTATGTGTGTGTGAAGAAATGAGGAAATAATACACTAATAATAAGTAAAAAAAAAAATTTGAACTCCCCATTTACCAAGGGGTGGCCGACGGTTTTGGCTAGGAAAGGGGGGAAGGAAAAGCACACTAGTCACTTGCATGTTTATGGCTTAAAAGATGGATAATAGGTGTGTTGTTATGGGAAAGAGTTGTAACTAGATTTCAAATGCACAAAGCTAACTAGTTAAACCTTAATGATGATACTTACATAAAAGTAATGGGCTTAATTAATTCATTAAAGATGTAGGGTGGGCTTCTAAGTCCACTAACCATAAGTCCAAGACCAATTAAGTAATAATCCAAGTAAAAGCCCAAGTAATTAACTAGTAACCATAGTTAATTAAAAATGATTAATAAAAATTAATCATGAATGTAAATAATATTCAAAAATATTATTCGTGTAAAGTTTGTGTGTCACAAAGACGAATCGGGCATTTAAAGGTCATGTATGGTAGCAAGTAAATGTATAACAATACATTCGTTAAATCACAAGTATTAATAATAACCATTATTAATTAACAATGGAAAAACCAGGGTCGTTACATTACACACCTGTTAAAGGAATTTTCGTTCCGAAATTTTAAGGAGTGACCAACAATGGTACCATATTCGAACAAGAATGGGCGTATCAAAGTTCCGTGAGACTCGAGGGGTTAGAAGTAAGTTATTTACCTTGAAAGGTACTTCGGCGTATGAAAGTAAGAATAGGCATCAGCCGTTAATTAAGTCTCTTGTCCCAAGTGATCAACAAATTGATTCCGTTTTCGATTAACCTGAGTATGTCATCTGAATGTATATCCACAAAAGGAAAGATGGTGTGTTTAGCCTTACAGGCATCTTCGGTAAGTTGGATGCATGAAATGCATCATGGATGATTCTAATCTCATCTAAAACGTTGAGCGTGTATGTCGTAATATAAACCTGACAGGTAGAATGAGAAATATGGTGATCACAATCATGCGATTTGATATCTGGATAGTGATAGCCACGGATTTTACTAAACCCCTTAATTTCGGAAGGAGGCCATAGGCATAAGGAACCCGATATTTAAGAACGTTTCATTGAATAAGTGAATTGAAAGTTAGCTAAAAGTGATCAATCGGACTTGCAAGCCATAATTATTCATAGTGTCTTCAGATAGGTCTGAACGAACAATGAGGGATATCACCTAGTTTACCATACTGCAGGTGAACCTATCCTTGGATGAAATGAAAAGCACAGTTCCGTAATGTAACTTCATCCTTTCAGTTATATGTTGAAGTTAGGGTTAACGTTAACTAGAGCAACATACATTTGCAACCAATGAAGGAAGAAAACATATAGAGTATCCACATCAGTGTCGTAAATGTTTTAAGCAGTCCCCTCCCAAGGGATAACAAGATTAATAGGTCCTCAAAGTTTCTTATATTACATTTCCGAAAGAAATTCGCACGAAAGGTGTGGCCTTTGAACGAGGGTGAACTCTTCGAGTGGTTCGTTCTGAATTTATACGTGTACTTAAGGGGATGTGCGGATGAGAAGATACGTGAACCCTTGGTCCTAACGAATGGTTTACTCCGAGTGAAAAGAATCTCCAAAAATGATTCTTGTGTCTCAACATGCTGATTCATAGAGATGAGGTTTATGAGGGGGTTGTGATTTTTCGTGAAGTATTGAGAACAGTAACTCACCTAGTACCTTTCCTACAATAGAATGACCAAAGAGTGTACCTCAGAAAACTGATTTATCGGCCCGCATTTTTGCCATGTCTAGCTTTAAAAAAAGAACATTTTATGGGTGCAAAGATTTTCTAACAATTTTATAAAACCGCCATCCATAGTGGCTCAAGAGTTTTTATCAAAGATCTTAATAGTAAGTTTCATCTCTAACAGAGGGCGGGAAAAAGTGTGATCCCTACATGGTGTAGTCTTAATACGAAAACCTTTGATAATATCAACTAAGGGAGTTTTGATAAACAAAACCTTTAAACGTTTGTCGTGACAACAAAGTTCCTAGTGAATTTAGAAGTAGGCACAACGTGTACCATTTTGCACAAAACTATTTGACTTAAGTTGAATAACTCTGTAAAGGAGTGGTTTTTAAATAATTTGAAGATATAACTTAGTATCAAAATAAGTAAGTATAAATTTATGTATGTATGATTTTATAAATTGCATAAGTGACAGAAAAGTTTTTAAATCTCGTGAGGACCGCACAAATAAACAACGGGTAAAAATTTTGATAAACATAGTTTTTCGTATTTCAAAGGTTACGAGAAAAAAAAATTAAATGGAAAAGCCTTGAATCATCGGGTGACCGGTTACTAGGTAATGAAAACTAATGACATAAATGTAGTTTTGGTAATTATCAGGGCACAAGTCGTTGGGCCAAAAATATTTATGTGCGAAGCCGTTGCTTAAAGTGAGGTACGAAGGATAGAGCACGAGGGTGAGAAGTTAATTGCTTCTTGAATTTGCAAAGTGTCAAACAGTTTATGACTAGTATTAAAGTCGGAATAATGATGGTATTAATACCACTAAATGAGAATCCCCTGGAATAAGTCAGGACTTAGAGTTATATAAGAAAGGGCATTGTTCCAACAGACATGGAAAATAAGATCCTTGGGGTAACGCAATGATTTTTAAATGACTTAAGTCTTAGTGGATGCCCAAGGGCTCTGAATGACGTGGCAGAAGTGTCTTCAACACATATACGCATGAATCTCTCGATTTTGACTGTTATAAGGCCTTTATGATGACCTGGATACGAATAACACGAAGAGTTTTATATAATAAGCAACGAAAGTTTTATAGAAATTGTTTATGGTGATAATGTAAGAGAAGAAACGAAGTTCTTAGTAAATTAGGGTTTCGTACAACACGTACTGTTCAAAGTATAATATCTTTTGAATGAAAGATTTGATTTGTAAAAGTGAAGGTAAGGTTTCATATGTACTTGTCAAAAATAAGTGATCATTTACTTCATTTTATATAACGGGTACGATTTCAAAAATTTGCATGAATGGCAAACAAAATAAATTTATTTTTATAAAACTTTGAGAGGATAGCACAGTAAAATAATGTGTGTAAGGTTTTGGCAAACAAAATTTCATACTTCGGAGGTTACAAGTTGGAAAAGATTGATGAGAATCGAGTAAAAGGCTTTTGAAGATTTCGAGTGATATTTGAGGTAATAAAAATCGTTGAATTTTTTTTATATGGGATTGACGACTATTAGTAGAGCATAAGTCCTTTGACCCAAAATGTTTAAGTGTGAAGTTGTTGCTTATAAGTGAGACACGATTGGGAGAGTATGAGGGTAAGAGTTAACCACTCATTGATTTTAGGAAAATTTCGAACTAGATTGACTAATATCGAGGTAAGAAGGATGACGTTGTGGTTTTCATCGAATAAGTAATTCCTCGTAATGAGTTAGGATTTAGAGTTGCGTAGGAATGAGTATCAAATGAGATTCTTGGGTAATCTTTACTATAGAGTTTGAATTGTTGAAGTGACGGAATACAATTTCCTTTAAGTATTGTTGTGCAAGTTTGTTCATTGTATCGGTTTCTTTCATGGCTAGAAAGTAAGCAGTTTTGGTGAAGCGATCAACAATGACCCAGACGGATTTTAGCTTGCCATTCTCGTGAGGTATACGAAAAATTTCCCACTATAAATATCCTTTGCTTTCATCCTTGAAAGTCAGTTCGTTCCAACTATTGCATCCAATTTGCCAAATTGATGGGTGTTAGGTTAATCTTAAGGTTCATTCCAACCAATCTTATGATACTGCCGTGAAAATTTTATCAATCTTCTCAAATAACATATACCTGTGTGTAGGTAACTAATCCTTTTCAACTACTACATTAAAACTCCCAAGTTTGGTTAATATGAGGTCATCTCGAAGTGACCCACCTGTTAATCTTAAAGTACTACCTTATATTATTCCTCTATCTCTGCCAGCGTACCATTTGCTTGTCCTATAGAATACTTAACTCCCATGGTTGTTAATGGTTTATTATTCATAACGCTAAGGTTCTTGGATATAAGGTTTCTATCGCTCTAGTATTAAACAACTTCCAATTAATAAAACGTTGTGATGAAATGTACCCTAACTAAAATCAGGATCCATGCGAGTTTCCATAACTGAGATAACGATTGCTCTACCGCAAGTCAGTACAAAGTTTTTCCTATTTGAGAACTTTTTCCTTAAATGTCTAGGGTGTCGATATCTATAACAAATTTTAGGGTTATCAATTCTGCAATCAAGGCCCTTCTTGTACAGTACCTGGGCTACGAGGTTATTCCTTCCCTACCTTTAACAGACTATAATGCGTATGCTCAAGTGATCCCTGCCAAAGTTTCCCAGGATTACCTCATATTCCTCATGTAGTAACATTGGAACTTCTTCATGATTTACCTCAATATAATCACGCTGGCCTGGCGTCATTATATTGTGCTAAATCATACGTGTATTCCAATATCATTCCATATGGTCAATGTAACGTGATCACTTTCAGTTATATTAAATTTCATCTAACAGGGCTTTATCTATGCCATCTCAAAACAGAATCGACATAACTAATCTCACAGTTTCTCAATGTGGGTGTGTAGGTTCCGTAGATCATGTATTAATGCCTAAGTGTCCTGAAGTTTCTTCAAAGGTTCGGATTCAGGTAACGTTGTTAGGTTCCTTCTAGATATTTAATCCGGGTCTCGCATCGGGTTGTACGTGTATCAAGTAGTGATACGATATGTCTCGAGGCGACTCGCAAGTCTTTGGGTATGGCTGAGCATTAGTAGAAAACACTATGACCTCATTAAAGGGAATGCCTTCCCGACTTCTCCAATGTCTAGGAGTGGTAAGGACCTAAGTCCAGAAGTGTCGTAAGATCGCCGAGCAGTGGTGAAGAATGAAAGAGTTAAGTGACGGTCATGAAAGCATATAAGGTATGTGTCAACTGAACAATCTTCTAGATTGCGTGAAGTAATGTGTCGATCTCTGGAACGGTGGGGCAGTAATAACAGGTGGATTTCACTACTAGTTCTTAGGGTTAGACGAGCGGATAAGTAGTTCAGGAAAACATCTGAACTGGGAAGGATAAGTTCTCCACGTCGGTACAGCGAATAATAGACATATGGCAAGCGCGTAATCAGGCATAACAACTACAGCAGCCTAGATTGTTTACAACAGTACGTAGCATGGCAATAGTAACAGTATCACACCGAAGTAACATGTTAAAAGCAGATAGTAGCATGCAGTAACGAGAGTAAACAAAGGCATACAGCAAGTTTACATAGCAGTAAAAGGAAACGGTAGCATGCAGTAAGTTCATACAGCAGTAGAAGTATGCAGTGACATGCAGTAGTAGTAAACGGTAATATGTAGTAATATAATTAAGTAGCATGCAATCGAAAGCAGATAATAGCATGCAGTAGCGAAAAAACAAGTAGTAGTATACGGCATATAGCAGTAAAAGTAAGCAGCAGCATGCAGTAAGTTCTGCGGAAACAAGTAAACTAGCAAGTTGTAGATTAGTCCTATTAGTGAATCCTACTCGGGTCGGTCTTAGACTCACTAATGCAACCTAATTCCCTACAACCAATGCTCTGATACCAAATTTGATGCCCCGTACTAAATCATCATGTACGGACCATCAACAACAGGATCATTACAAGGTTAAGTACTATATGTGATTTCAAAAAGAGTTTGTATTCATAATAAAAGTGACGTCGTAACCAACGTCGAATGTTTTACATCAAAAGTATGCTTCACTAAGTAGAAGAAATTAGTAAGTGTATGTGACCCCAAATGGTCGTTACAAATCATAGTTCAAAAGTAGTAAATTTATGAATGCGAGATAAACAGTTCATGCAGTGACAACTCTAGAGCAGCGGGTGTCTACAGCAAGACTAGTACAACAGCGGAAGCAAGTAACCTTAAGCACCTTAGAAAAACATACTTAAAAACGTCAACACAAAGGTTGGTGAGCTATAGTTTAAGTATAACAGTAAGGTAATGTAGGCCACGAGATTTCAGTGCTTCAACAAGCGTTTAAATCAGTAATCAAAATCAGTATGTTTAAGTATATGCTCAACCGTGGGCACGCGGTAACTAACTTAACGTTTATACCCCCTGAAAGTACACTTGGCAAGTTCATATGTTTATGAAGTATTAAACACTAGTTAAATGCTAGCGCGACTAGCCCGAATGGGGATGTCAAACCCTATGGATCCATATCTAAGATTCGCGTTCACGGTTCAAAAACAAATGATTAAACGTTACCGAGCTAAAGGGAATGTTTATGCCGTTGTATAACCCACACATATATAAGTTTAAGTACTCGTGCCTAGTATGTAAAACATAAAATGCGCATGTATTCTCAGTCCCAAATAGTTAAAGTAAAAAGGGATGCTATAACTCACAATGATAAAGTAGCGGTAAAGTCGAGTCGGGAAATAAGCAAGTACGTAGGTCCGGAAAGTCCTCAACCTAAGTCAAATAGTACTAAGTCAGTAAATTGTCCCAATAGGTTTAAAAGTATGTAATTTAGGTCTTAAAGGTCATCATCATTCATTATCAAACAAAAGGTGTAAAGTAAGTTTCGTTCATGAAAGAAGTTTAAAACAAAGGATGATTTTGGTCAGTCACCACGGCCTCAATACCTACTGAAATAAGGTGAGACCAATGGCCATGGCTCCGTATATGAGTTCTTTAGTTGTGGTAAAAATTACAGAAGAAAACTCGTCTTCGTTTGACCGTGGCGATAGTCTAAGTGCGAGTAGGTCAGAATTTTCAGCACAACGTTAAAAGGACATAGGGACGATCGGAGGGCCATAAATCCTAAACCGTAACTTGGATTAAGACAAGTCCTAAATGAAAAGTTATCTACTCGAATAGAGCTATCTGAAAATTACCTTTAAAGTAGCCCAGGTCATACGGGTAAGACACAGAAACAGTAAAACAGTAGGGTCAGTAGGTTCCGGTGGTTCTTGGTGCTCGATGCTTATCATGGTTCTCATCCTTGATGCATATAGCTTCAAGTGTACAACTCGTTGATGTGTTTGCATCATTTTTACCAAGGTTTCACCATCATAACACTTGTGTAAGTCTAAGACATGTAGCACAACTCAATTAAGTGTTGTATGTAGTTTGATGAACCAAAGTTACATCAAAGTCTTAGATTTAACACATACATGAACTTTAAAACTAATAATAAGTTACAAACTTGAAAGTAAACTTATGAAATCAAGATCTTAAGTTGTAGAATATGGTTCTTAGTTAGATCTTGAAGATCCTAGACCCAAAAGTCTAGATCTAACATAATTGTACAAAGTCATAATTAAAGAAAGCTTACTTACATGTTCTTGAACTTTCAAGTTAACTTTTAGTTCAAGATTAATGAGATCAAAGTTAACTAGTAACACTTGACCATTCAAACCAAAAATCATGAATTTAAAGTGCATAATATGAGAAAATAAACTAAGTAAACAAACTAATAAGTTCATGGGTTTCATACTTTAAAGATTCAAGCCTAAGTCTTGATCTTTAAGGAAGTAAACTTTAAAGTTTACCTCATGAATCACAAGTAAGATTTTACAACCATGAACTTACAATATTTTAACATATTAAATGTAGAATCATAGCTAGCAAGTTAAGTTCTTGTGTGTTCTTGTAAATACAAGATAAATGGAGAATCAAACTAAAGAGTTTGATTCTTGTAACATGTAAGTAAGTAACAAACAACAAGTAGTAAGTAAGTAAACAATAATCAAGTAAACAACAACAAGTAACAAAAGATGATGATGATGATATGGATGCTCTTGGGTTCGGTTTTGTTGGAAGAAAAAGAGAGAAACAAAGCCTTTATTACTTACAAGTTTTTGAGAGAAGAATGAGAGAAAAGGTTGAGAGAAAAGTGGTGTATGTGTGTGTGAAGAAATGAGGAAATAATACACTAATAATAAGTAACAAAAAAAAATTTGAACTCCCCACTTACCAAGGGGTGGCCGACGGTTTTGGCTAGGAAAGGGGGAAAGGAAAAGCACACTAGTCACTTGCATGTTTATGGCTTAAAAGATGGATAATAGGTGTGTTATTATGGGAAAGAGTTGTAACTAGATTCCAAATGCACAAAGCTAACTAGTTAAACCTTAATGATGATACTTACATAAAAGTAATGGGCTTAATTAATCCATTAAAGATGTAGGGTGGGCTTCTAAGTCCACTAACCATAAGCCCAAGACCAATTAAGTAATAATCCAAGTAAAAGCCCAAGTAATTAACTAGTAACCATAGTTAATTAAAAATGATTAATAAAAATTAATCATGAATGTAAATAATATTCAAAAATATTATTCGTGTAAAGTTTGTATGTCACAAAGACGAATCGGGCATTTAAAGGTCATGTATGGTAGCAAGTAAATATATATCAATACATTCGTTAAATCACAAGTATTAATAATAACCATTATTAATTAAGGATGGAAAAACCAGGGTCGTTACAACATCTCTTTCTTACTGTAAGCAATCTTGTTTGATGACTATAAAATCGTACTAATCAGAAAACAAACAAAGGAACCAGACAAAATCTGTTATCAATCATTTTCCTCTTTTAATTTTTTAGTTTATTTTCTGTCCATGAAAAATATTTTTGTCGCCTCAATTTGAGGGATAAAACCAACGAATCTAGTTGTAGTTGATATCATCCAACCTCACATTATCATTTATAAATTACAAGAACCCTTTACAGTCTTTTATTTAATCAAATTTCAACAGAAAAGGTCGAAGAACACTGCAGGTACCCTGTACATAAATTTTAATTTCAAAAGCTACATTTTCGAATCAAATTTCAAAAACTGTAAATGCATTCATGTTTTAAATCTTCTAATTAAGCTAGCTGCAAAGTTTCACCACCTAATTTCTCTTATTGAATCTTAATTTAAGAAGTCAAACTTTATTTTAAAAAGTCAATGAAATTGTTCATCGCTAAATTCGAAATTAACTCGATGTTTTAAGGTCAATTGATGATCCAGACAGTTCATAAAGAAGATTTGAAACCTTTTTCATTTAGAAGTCGTGATCTAAAACATCACAGAAACTGAGATTGATGTATGAGTTCTTGGTGTTCTTCGACGAGTCTGTTATGATTCTGTATAAATTTTTTTGTTAATCTATCAATTATCAAAAGTCATTTTCTGTTTTAGTTTTTACATCATACTACAAAAATTAACTTCGATGTTATGATAGAACATTAGTTTAACCGATTGTTGATTGAGGAAGAAGAAGTAGTACAGAAGATTTACTAGATATATAGTTATAGAAAGGATATTTATTCAGAAAATAGGCAACAGCCTGATGGTTTAGAGTGTTAGCGGTATGCGGGAGGTCTCGGGTTCGAGCCCGGTTCGAGGCACCCTTTTTTGTAAAAAGCTTCTAAGGTAGTTTTATTTTTTTTATAATTATTATTATTATTACTATTATTGTTAAAATTATTATTATTAGTATTTAAGATTATAATTATGATTATAAGGTGTTATTGTTACTAGTGTTATTGTTATTAAAAGTATTATTAATAATACTAATATTATCATTATAATTATTAGAATCACCATTATAATTATTAATATAAGTATTATCATTAATATTATGATTATGATTATTACTATCATTATTAGGAAGACAATACAACCTAAATTTATTATCATTAATATTAGTATTATTATCGTACTTATAATTGATACTATCATGAGAATTATTATTAAAGTAATCGTTATTATTATTACTAGCATGATTATTATTAATATAAGTATTACTATTAATATTATAATTAGGGTTACGAATTAATGTTATAGAAAACTTTAGTTATTATTTTAGAAATTAAACATGAAGATTTTATTATTATTATTAATGAAAGTATTATTATTAAGATTACCATTAGTAATGAGGTTGATATAATTATTATTATTATTATTATTATTATTATTATTATTATTATTATTATTATTATTATTATTAAGTATTAGGTATTATTATCAAAATTATTATTTTCATCACCATTACTATTAAATTACACATGTTAATAAAAACTACTATTATTACTATGAGATTTATTATAAAAACTATCATTAACATTATCATTTATAGAATTATTAACACTATTATCATTATTATTAGTATTATCATTATTATTGTTGTTATCACCTAAGGTATTATCTTAGTATTATTAAAATACTACCTTAACAACCAAATGATATTGATATAAATATAATTAATACATATAACACAGCAAAACTTAATATTTTTATGTACCAAATGAATATATGAAATATATATATATATATATATATATATATATATATATATATATATATATATATATATATATTATTAACATAAAAAGTATATAACTAGTAAATCTATATATATTTATTCGATTACAATTATGGGTATTAATGAATATACAAACGATATAGGTTCGCGAATCCAAGGCCAACCCTGCATTGTTCAGTTGTTTAATGTCGTTATATGTATTTTTACTACAAAATACAGTATGGTGAGTTTCATTTGCTCCCTTTTTAAATGCATTTGTAATATATATTTTTGGGACTGAGAATACATGCGCTGCTTTTATAAATGTTTTACAAAATAGACACACGTAATCGAAACTACATTCTATGGTTGGATTATCGAATCAAATATGCCCCTTTTTAGCTTGGTAGCCTAAAAATTAGGGAAATGGCCCCTAATTGATGCGAATCCTAAAGATAGACCTATGGACCTTGACACGTCCCATTCGGGTTACGAATGCTTTAGTACTTTGATTATCATGTCCGATGAGAGTCCCGGAATGATGGGGATATTCTATATGCATCCTGTTAGTTCGGTTATCAAGCGTTCACCATATGAATGATTTTTATCTCTATGCAGTTTGCGAAATGTCTGATATGAGATGTATATTTATGGAAATAAAAATCTTGTGGTCTATTAAAATGATGGAAATGATTATTTATGTTAAACTAATGAACTCACCAACCTTTTGGTTGACACTTGAAAGCATGTTTATTCTCAGGTATGAAAGAAATCTTTCGATGTGCATTTGCTCATATTATAGATATTACTTGAAGTCATTCATGACATATTTCAAAAGGCGTTTCATTCGAGTCGTCGAGTTCATCAAGATTATTATTAAGTCAATTATAGTTGGAGGTATTATGAAATAGTATGATTATCGCCAACTTTCGATGTAAAGAAAGTTTGTCTTTTAAAAATGAATGCAATGTTTGTAAAATATATCATATAGAGGTCAATTACCTCGCGATGTAATCAACTGTTATGAATCGTTTGTAATCGATATGGACTTCGTCCGGATGGATTAGGACGGGTTTCTACACACAGTACCTACCCGTTAAAGAAATTTTGTCCCGAAATTTGAGTGGGGTCGTCATAACTAACAATAAGAATGTTTTCATGACGAATATTAGTTGATAAATAGAATTTTATCATTATTGAGTAATACAGATAAAACAATTCAATTATTCAAAGTGTATGAGTGAAGTTATCACAAAAGAGTGAATTGAAGAAATAAGGTTTCGTCTTAACTTTTGACATAGTCACGTTTGAATTTAGAAAATAAGGTGCGTTTTAACTTTTGATGTAGATAGGGTTGATTTCCGGAGTTCAAGGAATTTGAAGAAAATCTTTGAAATCTGAATAAGATCTGATTTTCTCGGGATTAACGAAATTAGGATCTCTCTAATTAAATGCAGAAATCTGCCTTGATTTCTTTATCGGTTATTTCATTATAAATTAACTTCTTCCGTTCCATTATTTTCACCACTCCTATACTAAATTTCCAAATTCAAAAGATTGTGAAAATGCTTAATTCTATTCTAATCCTTGATATTTTGCTAATTATCATTTCTGTCATCCTTCTTTTCAATCTTCCACCAGAAAAATCTGTTTACTTCTACTATTACCTTGGGGTGATACTAATCTTAATTATACCGTGTCTTTATATTACTATTCGTATTAATATCCACGGTTTGTAACCTCCGTGTTGTTTTTGGGCTTTATATTTTCTCTTATATTTTGGAGCTCTTTGCCTTTTTATCCTCTTCTCAACCTATAGTAAAGCGAGTAATGGTCCAGAATTTGTAGGTATGGAGTTCGGGATGAACATAGCTAATGTTCTAAGAAGGAAATTTTAATAGTACAACATGACTCGTCAAATTATCAGAATTCAAGGGAAAGATAGAACTATCAAGAAAATATGTTCTTGATATGTTTATAGATTAGATAGAATGTAAGAGTCGTGTAACATGGCACATGATGACGTTATGGTCTGTGAATCATCACGTTCCATTAGAAACTCAGCATGACTTACTGTAATATAATCACGTTGATCAAGTGTCATTATATTATACTAACTCATGCTTCAGTTCCTAACACTTCTTCAAAAACATTCATAATTTAAACTCGAAGGTTTACAGAATATAGAAACTATAGAGTTTCCTTTATGATGTAATACTAATAACGCGAGAAAATAGATGATTTCAGATAAGAATATTTATGAAGATATCTTCAGAAATATTGAGGATATTAATATTGAAAGATATGACAATATCTTAGAATTTTAGAATCAAATTGTGATGAAAAAAATTCATTCAAGATGATTTAGAGCAATTAAGGAGCAAGGTATTCGCTAAAGATTTCATCAGAAACAGAATTATCAGGATTCTTTATGTACAAGTTTAGTCCTTGTGATTTGTTCAGAGTTTCAGAATGAGAGACATTAATTCTAAGAGATAAATATCATATGTATATATAACTTTTGATGTAGAAACGCTGCGAGATTCAAAATATTGATTGCTGATTTCCCGATACTTGGTATGGCAATTCTCGTTACAAGATGCCGATGAGTTCATGATAGGACTTCAATAGATAAATATAGTGATTTGTCGGAGAGATTTAAGCCAAGGAGCAACGAGGTTGCTGGTACGTTTAATGCTCATGTGGTGGATTATAAACGGTTCTTCGGTAACGTTGATGAAAGGTAAACTTATATATCAAGGGTATAATAGAGTTTATTCGAACGAAAAGTCGATGTTGGTTTGCTGGAGCTGTGACAAAATTGGCTAATTTGAAAAGGAATTGTAAAGTTATTTCTGGTAATAACAACGCCAAAGGAGTTAGCACAGATACGTGTTAAACGTTTACTCAGGTTCCGAATATTTTCAGGTGCATAACTATATGCATTAATCTCTTCTTCCGTAGATGAAGTGCGGTTGGTTCATCCTCTCAGTTGAGTTGTTTTCAAGGATCATGAAAGGTTTACACGCAGATTGTAATCGTCAAGATACAAATGAGGTTTAAGATGAAATCAAGTGGCAAACTTGAAGAAATGTTTAGTTTCATATGTTATAATCAATATTTTAATTCATTTTAGTTGTCCAATGTTGGTTGTCCACAGTTAAAAGTCCAAAGTTAGCAATTCAATAATTCATATATAATTTAATATATAATATTTGAATTAATTAATACGTATCGTGACCCGTGTACATGTCTCAGACTCGATCATAACTCAAAGTATATATATTATTGTAGAATCAACCTCAACCCTGTATAGCTAACTCTATCATTACTGCATATAGAGTGTCTATGGTTATTCCAAATAATATATATAGATGCGTCGATATGATATGTCAAAACATTGTATACGTGTCCCGATATTTAAAATGCGTAAATAACAGTATTTAAATGGCGATAAATAAAGTGCGTAAAATAAATAACAGAAATTAAATGACAATAAATAAAATTGCGAGAATTAAATTGTGATAAAATAAATTGCGATAAATAAAATGTAATCAGTTAGCTGGGAACAGTTAGCTGGAAACAGTTAGCGTGGATTCTTAATAGAATTTCTCATAGTTAATTTGTTTGTTTTTAATAAATTTTATTTTTGTCCAATGTTTTCTTCATTATGCCACTTGTTGGATTCTGATAGATCAAAATCCAAATATGAAATTGAATGAAAAGGGTTATTCTGCGGTGAACGGATACGTATATCGGTGGTTGTAGATAGGATAGTAAATGACTGTTGAATTAGATTTGAAAGAATGTACGGTGTACTTATTAATGTGAAATCTAAATATTCCTCGGGTATTACCTACCCGTTAAAATATTTTCACCATTAACAGTTTGTACGAAAGAATTTTTAATTACAATCTTTATGAAAAAAAATATATATATCTATATATTTTCTTCAGATGTAATCATGGATTTAATGAGTCAATATGATATTAAACTCATTTAATTTACCGTTAGAACAAGAATATATAATCTCTAAAACATTAGAGATTACATAATTGCCATGTCAAACGAATATAAATGATGTAGAACGTCGTGTAGAACGATGATTATACTCGAGGTACAGAATGAGATGTTGAGGTGTGGGGTGCTGATGTTGATGTTGGTACTGTTGCTGCTGGTGCTGTTGCTGGTGCTTGTAACCTTTGCACCATATTCTCCAAAGCTACTACCCGGGCACGAAGCTCGTTGACTTCTTCTATTACACCGGGGTGATTGTCGGTTCGGACGAGTGGATAAATAAAATCTAGAATTTGATGTAGTAAATAATCGTGACGAGATACTCTGGAAATGAGAGAGAAAATGGTGTTTCGGACAGGTTTGCCAGTAAGTGCATCAGGTTCTTCACCAAGAGGTGAATTCGGTTGGTGGAAGGGATCGCCTTCTTCACATCTCCATTGATTAAGTAGACTACGAACCCATCTCCAATTCATCCAGATAAATGGTGGCTAATTGGTTGGTTCATTCCGGTCACACTGTTTTCGGAGCTCGAGTGAAATTCTATATCGGAATTAGAGAGACTTGAACTAGTGGCGAATTCCATTTTGTACGATTGAATAAAGGATTTTTCGATATGAAATGATTTTCGAATATTGGATGATATTCTAACTACATAGAATATCTATATATATAGTACTAAAGATTTCGTAGACTACGGAGGAATTTACAGCATATGTCAGGCAAGTCTACAGTAACAGATGCACTAAGATATGAATTATCAGATACGCTAAAATATGAATTTTATCTATACACTATTCATGCAGTCAATGCAGTAAAATGTGTCTAGACTAAGAATGATAAGCAGGTAATTTCCTGAGGATGATAAGCAGGTAATTTTCGACACGAAATGATAAGCAAAACGTTTGACATGCAGACACGGTCAAAGTCCAGACCCACTAATGCATCTAAACAACTATCAGTTAGACACACTAATGTAAGACCTGGTTCGCTAAGACCACCGCTCTGATACCAACTTTAACGACCCCTCCTAATCCATCTGGATGAATACATTACATTTGGTTACATCGCGAGGTACTTGACCTCTATATGATACATTTTACAAACATTGCATTCGTTTTTAAAAGACAAACTTTCTTTACATTGAAAGTTAACGGCATGCATACCATTTCATAATATATTCAACTATAATTGACTTAATAATAATCTTGATGAACTCAGCGACTCGAATGCAACGTCTTTTGAAATATATCATGAATGACTGTAAGTAATATCTCTAAAATGAGCAAATGCACAGCGGAAGATTTCTTTCATACCTGAGAATAAACATGCTTTAAAGTGTCAACCAAAAGGTTGGTGAGTTCATTAGTTTATCTTAATCAATCATTTCCATAATTTTAATAGACAACAAGATTTTAATTCCATAAATACACATCTCGTATCAGGCATTTCGCAAACTGCATAGAGATAAAAATCATTCATATGGTGAACACCTGGTAACCGACCTTATCAGAATGCATATATAATATCCCCATCATTCCGGGACACCCATCGGACATGATAAACTCGAAGTACTAAAGCATTCCAAATTCCAGAATGGGGCTTGTTGGGCCCAATAGATCTATCTTTAGGATTCGCGTCAATTAGGGGTGCACTAATTCTCAAAATTAGTGATGTTCCCTAATTCTTAGATTACCGGACTAAAAAGGGGCATATTCAGTTTAATAATCCAGCCATAGAATGTAGTTTTAAGTACTTGTGTCTATTTCATCAAACATTTATAAAAGCGGCCCATGTATTCTCAGTCCCAAAAATATATATTGCAAAAGCATTTAAAAAGGGAGCAAATGAAACTCACACTACTGTATTTTGTAGTAAAAATACATATGATGACATTGAACAATGCAGGGTTAGCATCGGATTCACGGACCTATATTATTTGTATATATATATATTAAAACATGTAATGGAAATCTCATAAATTTTATTTATTACTTATATAGTATTTATGTGTTTATATAAATTTTATACTAAATTCTTATTTAATACATATGCTTTATTTATGTGTATTATATCTTAAATTTTATGTTATATATCTATTTTGTATATATACATTTAAAAATAAATTTTTATTCATTTTGTTATATTAATATATCTATAAATACATATTTAGTATTATATTTAAAATCTAATAGTTCATTATATGTAATATATATATATATATATATATATATATATATATATATATATATATATATATATATATATATATTGTTCATGATAAAAGTACTAACCTAAATGAAATTTTAATAAATACAATAACTTTATTAAAAATGTTAATTTTTAATAAGGAGATAGTTTTAAAAAAAATAGTAGCAATAATCATTTTAATAAATATAATGAAAATATTGATAGTAATACTTATGTTAATAATAATAATAATAGTAATAGTAATAATAATAACTTGATACAATACTAATGTTAATGATAATAATAATGGTTTGTGTTATTTTCGTAATAACAATAATAATCATAATAATCATATTTATAATAATAATAATAATAATAATAATAATAATAATAATAATAATAATAATAATAATAATAATAATAATAATAATAATAATAATAATCATACTTATATCAATGAAAATAATACTAATAATAATAATGATACTAGTAATACTTAGCGATATTGCATAATAGTAACTAATATGATAAATATAACAATCATAATATTAATATTAACATAACAATAACAATAATTAATAATTAATTATACTCATAATATCAATAATATTACTAATAATGGTTATGATACTTATAATTAAAATGATAATAATAATAATAATTATAACACTAGTAATAATAATAATAACTAATAATATTAACAATAATCATAATAAAAATAATAAATGATAAATAATAATAAGTGTATATACCCTTAGAAGCTTTGTCTAAAAAAAATGCCCTGGACCGGGCTCGAACCCCCGACCTCTCGAATACCCCTTAACACCTTGAACCATTGGGATGTTGCCTATTTTTCTGTTTTAAAACCCTCTCATTTAATTATAACCCGTATTTGTATGTTCATCTTCTTCACACTTGTAGCAATTAGATCAAAGAACTTCAAATCCCATAATAACGAATTCATGATTTCAATTAAGACTTGTAAATAACCATAACACTAAAAATGGTCTTGATTATAAGCGAAAAAAAAATAAAAGAAAAAGTAACAGGCCACTGCCCGACGCTGTTTAGAACAAAAAAAAGATTTTATGATTACTATTTTAAGAATGTAATAGACTCAGATTATAAAACGAAATGTAATTAAAATCGATCCTTGAAACTTTTGGAATCGTCAATTGAGCTTAAAACATCCATATGAACTCGAATTTGCTAAATGTTCATAAGTTTGACTTTTTGAAATAAAAGTTTGACTCCAAAATTCTAGCTCGATATAAAGAATTGAGAATTGAGGTTTTGCAGATAGATTCAATAAAAGATTTCTAACCTTTCTGCATTTTTACTTTTTGAATTATGATTCGAATTTAAGATTTGATTGTAAAGTTGAAGAACAGAGCTGACGAGCCTGTTATGGTTTTTAATTTTTTATTTTGCAGTTGTAATGATATAGTGTGATTGCATATTTGATATAAGACCCCTAATTGATCACAATTTATTTTTATTGATGATTGAATTCGATAGTTAACAAAAACTGAGACAGTAATTAAATAAAAATAATAAAAATATTAAGCAGGTAACTGGTTTTCCACTTGATTGGTACGATCGAATAATCTGCTACAAGATCAAATCAGACAGGAAAATATAAATCAATAAAGTTGATGGTGAAGGTAAACAGAATACGTATTTCTTATATTTACATATGTATTAATCGTATATATATAATTGTATGTATATCTATATATGTATTTACATGTATATCTGTACTTGTATATGTGTATATCGATTATCTATATCTGTGTATTAAATTTATAAATAAAATATAGTAATGTTAACTATACATGTATTAATTTTTAATATTAATTTTGTTAATAATAGTGAAACTAATAATAATAATATTAATAATAATAATAATAACAAAAATAATGATAATAATATCAATAATATTAATAACACTAATCAAATTTCATATATATTAAGAATAATAATAATAATAATAATAATAATAATAATAATAATAATAATAATAATAATAATAATAATAATAATAATAATAATAATAATAATAATAATAAGTAACAATGATAATAATGAATATGATAATAATATTATTAATGCTGATAATAATACTAATTATATTGATACTAGTATTATTAATGCTAATAATGATATCAGTAATAATACTACAATCATTTATATATAACAATTTCGTATATATATATATATATATATATATATATATATATATATATATATATATATATATATATATATATATATATATATATACACACACTACATATTTAATTATGTTTTAGATAGCAAGTAACATAAATATATTAATTATATGTATTGAAACAATAATCTCAGAGTACATCTTTAATACTTCGTTAACGTTGACAATTTGTGTTCAAAGTCATTTACATTCAATATACTCTCAATAATTAACTAAACATTTTTTTAAATAACAGTTTTTAAATTATCATAAATTATATTTCATAATAACTAAATTGCATAATAGTTTAGTTTATAATATATATTTATTTACATATATTCTTATTTATATATACATTTCTATTTATAATTAAAGGTTCGTGAATCGTCGAACACAGTCAAAGGGGTAATTGATTACATGAATATAGTTCCAAAACTTTTGAGATTCAACTTTACAAACTTTGCTTATCATGTCAAAACTATATAAAACTAAGTTTAAATTTGGTCAGAAATTTCAGGGTCGTCACGTTGAGAAAGTTTGAGAAAATTGAAAAATGTCAGAAATAAATGATTATTTGATATAGAAGAGGGTGCTAGAATTGTTTATGTAAAAGTTTATTGTAAAATCCCTTATTTTAACAGTTTAAAATAAAGCCTACTTATTTGTTAAGCAGATAAACACCGATAAATAAGCAATACCACTTGGTATCGGTCCTGTACTCGATAAACACTGACTGTCTGACTCACTGCAATATCTCAAAAGTGTTCATGAGAAGTCATACTGAGTTATCCAAATTCAAATAAGTTATCAAGATTTGATGTATTAGTGAAAGAATAATACTAGAATTAGGATTTCAATTAGTTGGAAATGTGTGAAGTTAGGGTTCTTGAGGGAGAAAATAGAGGGGATGAAGAAAAGAAACTGATATTCTAAAATTTTTGAGAGTGCAATTTTTATGAATGGACGAATATACCCTCACATGTGTGGCACATGTGAGGGGTTAACCATTAAAATTTGACTGCAGTTAATTAGAGGTACCAACCACGCAAGTTACACAAAACCTAGGTATCAACTACGCAAGAAAAAAAGTTTAGGTGTTGTCATAATAATGTAAACAAACCACGGGTACCAACGGCATAATTTTTTCTTTATTTTATGATTAAAAGTTGGGAAATAAATCTAAAGGGCACGTGGATTTTAATCAGTTGTTTTAGAATTTTTTATGTATTTATTTAAATTGGATTAAGGGTGCAAGTATAAATGGGCTCCTTAACTGTTGATTAGCAGAGATTATGACATCATTAAGAATTTAAATGGTTGGGATTAAAAGACAAAATTGCTTAATTGATCCCTGTTTGAAGCAAAATGCTGGTTTCGTCCCTATGCTTTTTTTTTATGAATTTGGTCCCAGTGGTTCGTCAATGTTGCTGATTTACATTTCTGACGGCCTTCAAATAATTCCGTTAACTCCAGTCATGTGCTAGACATGTGGGGGTATTTTTGTCTATTTCTTCCCTTTATTGACAATATATATTGCTGAAAACATCCGTGTAGTTTGTAATAAAATTGCTGAAATGGTCCCAGTGATTTGCAAATGAGAGGATTCGATGTCAAAATTGTCGTTCTAAAAAAAAATATTATTAGTCATAAATCATGATGAATATGAACTAAATGAATCATGGTTACTAATGACATTACTCTATTATACTAGCCCATGAGATTTTTGTTGTCGTATAAAGGAGTCAAACTATATATATATATATATATATATATATATATATATATATATATATATAAAACTATTTTTCGAACCCTCGCTTCGCGTCGGGGGTTCGGTTTCAATGTATTTTATTGCATTTAGTTTGTAAAATTATTTAGTGGCTAACGATGATGTCGTTGAAGCGCAACTCGAGTCGAACTAAAAGGTATAACCGGTGAAAGATTTAAATGTTATTTTAAATTAACAATATATGTACATATCCGCGTTTTGCTATGGAATTGTCGGCTTTTAAAAATTTAACGCAAAATCAACGTGTATGAAAAGTACCCCAAATATTTAGCGATTTTTAAAAAGCGTCCGTTTTGCGTATAGTTAGTGACATTGTGTTCCTAAAATTATTTCGAGTTTAACGATGGTGTCAGAAAATTTTAACTCGTTGCGAATGAGAAGATATGACCCGTTGAATATTTGGGTGGAGTTTATTTAAGATTTTTTTTATGAAAATGGTTATTTAACACTTTACCCCCTTATTTGGGGGGTCGATTTGAATTGTTGAAAAAGTGTGAGGGACTTTCTTGGTGTAATACCCCATAAAATTAAAACTATAACTTTGATAATATATAAAATATCTGTTTTGAGATGTTAATCAGTTATATTATATTTAAAAAGTTACTTTTTAAATTAATTTTATCCTAAGAGTTCTTTTTTACAATAAGTAAGGTAATCATAAGTTAAATAATAATAATGTTGTCACATGTTTAAAGAATTTTTAAATTAGGTACTTTTTAATTAATTTACTATCATAAGACTACCATATGTATTTGTCCAAAATATTATATAGTAAAGTTAACATAAGTTATAATCTAGTTAGTTTGTCACATGATTAATCAATATGTAAGTCTTGTCTTTTTAATAAGATTACTTTAAAGTCTAGAACCTTCATGATTGATCCTTTAATACATGTCTACATTTATACATAAGACTTTTGAATACACTTTCATTATAGCTCATTTGAAACTCTTAAACTTACATGAATTAACTACCATTAATCTCCTAAATAATGATCTTTTAATATATCACATTTCACAAATACTTGAAGTCAATTTACAAGACAAAACATACGCGAGTTTTGGATTCTTCTTCCATCTTTTTCACTATCCTAAAAGTCCTACACATTTCACTCTCCAAATTACTAAGTATTTGATTCATTTTGAAAGAAAAACAAGGTTCTTTTGGTGTTCAATATCAAGATAATGTTTCTATACTTTGTTCCACATTATTAAGAGTATATTATGATTTTCTAAGCTTAAAAATTCTGAATTAAACCACATAAAAATCATATCAAAACTTTGTTTAACAATTTATACTTTTAGTAATCAAATTACAACAGAAAATGATGGAGTATTAATCAAGATTATAATATTTGGAATTGTATGAATAAACACATGGAAATCATACTATATATTATATATTATATATTATATATTATATATTATATATTATAGTATTATAAAATAAAATATATTACATACTCGCTACTAGAATGTGTTTTGTGATAATACTTGTGTATTTGTTAGATTTGTTCGTTATCGCATCCTTTTGGAGATTCTTTCATCTTTGGAATTTCGTTATTCGAGAAAAGGTACGAATATTTAAGATGGTTCTAGGATCGCTTCGGTAAATCTTTCCTCTCAAAACTTTGTTTCGAATTTTGTATAAATCTTATTGGTATGACATGCTTATTTGAAAAGTTATTTTGTTTATTAGTCTTTGAAGTGTACATGTTATGATCTTTCCTCATTTTTGATGTACTAATGAGTTGCTATTTATGTTTGTTGATTGAGGAATCATAATATGTTGGTCTTTGTAAATTGTGTCAAAACCGTGTCTCGAAAAACCCAACAAAAATAGCCCGAAAATCAGCCTAAATCAGTCCCGAAGCTGCTGTATTTTTAGCCCTGAAACAGCCCAAATAAACTCCAAAAATAGCCTCGAATATGTCCCGAAACCTCCCGGTAAAGAACATGTTTGAGTGCGATGAGTGGTACGGTGATTCGTATCGAGTGTTCTTCGTTCCATGTTGCTTTTCATGTCCAGTAAATTTCCGTTAAAAGTGTTATTTCATAAAGGGCTTTAAGATTGTATTTTGTGACCCGTGATAAGATTTAGACTTATGGTTGGGTTGACACGTGATTTTAATAATAAAATGATATACCACTTTATATATCATTTTATGTATTATTTAAGCGTAAATTATTTAAGTTTATTTTATTAATTTTTTAAAGTCCTTTTAATAAATTGTGAAAATGTTTTGGAATTTGTAGTCATGTGTCGGTTAAAATGGTTTTTTAAAATGTGCCTAAGAGTAACCTATTCATGGAGTCCCCATGAGCGCATTATTGTGACACCGATAATGTGGCATCGACCGTAGCGGTGTATTTTGTTATTTCTACGGCGTCTCCTTTTGATTACCCGGTGGTGGTACGAGCTCTTTGTATTTGTTATTCGATTTTGATAGGATGCGTATGGATCGATCCTAGAATTTTTTTTAACGGTGTACGTTTATCGTAGTGTCATACGAAACGTCGGTGATATGAATAATTAGTGGAGTAATTACCATATGATTTCATTTTGATACTTTGTAAATTATTTGTTTTGACTCTTAGTGCATTATTTTATGAAATTGGCGTTTTGTAGTATAGTTTGATATATTGACATCTTTGGTATTGTAGATTTATACCTATTCGTACTTTGCTTTTGATAATAAATTCGTTTTGAAAATAAGTTCCTTTTGATAATAACTTCGTTTTGAAAATAAGTCTACTTTGAAAATAAGCATGTGTTAAATTTTTTTTTGCATGTCATACTATATTCCTGCGTTTGTTATATCCATTCACTGGGCTTTGGCTCAGTAGTATTCCTTTTTTTTTCTTATACGACAGGTGATCAGTGGGCTTTGGGATCGAGGGAAGAGTGTAGAGTTGAAGTGGACTTAGCACCTTCACCTTAGAGATTTTAAAATTTTATTACTTGTAGTTAAATTTAAGTTACATTTGTCATAGATTATGGTTTGACTTTGAATAAGTTTAACGCTCGTTTATCTTTTAAGTTTCTTTTTACATCAATTATTAGAGCTTTGTAAGTTAGGGGCGTTACATAATGGTATCAGAGCATAGGTTCGAAACTGTAGTTTTCTTAAGGTTGGCCTGTGAGATTTGGGTAGACTTTGGGTTAGGATTTTCTTTCCGCGTTGATCTTCGATCTCCACTTTGTTTATTCTCTTATTATTCCACGTACTAATCATATCCGCTATATCCTCCATTTTATCTGTTTCTAAATCGCACGCTCTTAACATTTTCGTTCTCGGATCTGTGATATGTGGTTCATTATGTGTCTAGTTTGTCTTCTAAGTATTTAACTATTTCACGAGCTTCCTTCATAGACATATATATGTATTGTAAGGATCATATTACTAAGTTAATGTATAAGTAATATCTTTGTTAGATTTGTTACAAGAAAATATATGTTTGGACTCAATATAACACTTACTAGTTGAATGCATGCACAAACATAAAATTACGTCTAATAAGTTGCATGTACATAATATAAAGAAAAGAATAACATGGAATATTTATGTTTGTTTAGGAATTTGACATGAAACTAAGTTTGCCTATATGATCCGATTTTATTCTTTTTGTGTTGCTTTGAAAAAATATAGATATTCAAAGGATATATGTGTAATAAAATCTTAAAAACTAAGTATCATTCTGATATAGAAAAGTAAAATATCGAGTAGATATGAATCATTATAATAGCACAAAATAAGTAAATATCATACTTTATTTATAATCTTATGAAGCTATTAGCATGACTCTTAATCAGAAAGTGTTAATAAATCCAATACACATGTATTACTATAGTACATATAAGGATGATCATAAAAAAAATAATTTAGTAAATTACTATATTTATTTATATAAATATAAATGAAAACATGCACACAAATAGGTTAATTAGTCTATCTAAACTTATACGTGTTTACGTTCACAACCCCTATTTATTGGTATTTGTAAGAAGATACACATGAAATCGATAAGTGTGCAATTAGCTCTCACATTATTATTACTATTACTGCTAATATTATATCATATGAGTAATATGTTAAAGTGAATGAAAATATATTTGATGTTTTATCTCATGTATTTAGATTGTGAATGCATCATTGAATATAGAATAATCAACACAAAATAATAATAATAATAATAATAATAATAATAATAATAATAATAATAATAATAATAATAATAATAATAATAATATTAATATTAATAATAATAATAATAATAATAATAATAATAATAATAATAATAATAATAATAATAATAATAATAATAATAATAATAATAATAATAATAATAATAATGAACATGTCACTTTTAGAAGTAAATATAGTTATGATCAATTTGATATTATATGCACGTGTTTTGAATTTATATGCTTAAATACTTTTTGTCTTTACCTCCCCATATCTTTACAAGTTATCTTGTTTAAAGAAAAGGTATTGAATAAAAATGAATTAATATAATATAGCTTATACCTGCATTAGATTAAATTTGATAACAATAACCAAATTTGAAAGATGATAAAGCTAGTTACGTATGTGAAAATTTGAATTGTATTATGATGAGATAACGATATGAACATACATGTACATAATAATCAGTATCACGTCTGGCCAACGTGATGGTGATTAAGTTGTAATGTGTGAACTTATCGAAATCATGGAATACTAACAGGAAATATTGTAAGTTATATATACTCTATTTAGATTAATATTTAATACTTACATGATATCATATGGAAAATGTAATTTGTTTATATACTTCAAATATGTTAACAATAAGAGTATTTATATCGTTAAATATGTTGTTTGCGTGACAAAGGTAATTGTGATTATAATTAATATATAACTTACATATTTTAGAATGTCACATTTCATATATAACTATTAATAACGGACCCTTGTTAACTATTACCTCGTAAGTTACAAACGAAATATATATATATATATATATATATATATATATATATATATATATATATATATATATATATATATATATATATATATATAAAGTAATATAGTTTGTATTAAAACCCTACAATAGTTATTAATAGTTATTGGGAACTAAACCTACGCGCAAAACACCCAAAACCCTCATCTGTTTGCTATTTTGTGTGTTTATGTTTTGTAACTTCTTTCAATTTCGATGACGAAATTTTTTTTAAGTGGGTAGAGTTATAATACCCCATAAAATTAACACTATAACTTTGACAATATTTAAAATATATGTTTTTAGATGTTAATCAGTTATATTTTATGTAAAATATTACTTTTTATCCCAAGTTTAAGATAATTAATTTTATACTAAGAGTTCTTTTTACAATAAGTAAGGTAATCATAAGTTAAATAATAATCATGTTGTCACATGTTTAATGAATTTTTAAATTATGTACTTTTTAATTAATTTACTATCATAAGCCTACCATATGTATTTGTCCAAAATATTAACATAAGTTATAATCTAGTTAGTTTGTCACATGATTAATCAATATGTAAGTCTTGTCTTTTTAATAAGATTACTTTAAAGTCTAGAACCTTCATGATTGATCCTTTAATACATGTCTACATTCATAAATAAGGCTTTTGAATACACTTTCATTATAACTCATTTGAAACTCTTAAACTTACATGAATTAACTACCATTAATCTCCTAAATAATGATCTTTTAATATATCACATTTCACAAATACTTGAAGTCAATTTACAAGACAAAACATACGTGAGTTTTGGATTCTTCTTCCATCTTTTTCTCTACCCTAAAAGTCCTACACATTTCACTCTCCAAATTACTAAGTATTTGATTCATTTTGAAAGAAAAACAAGGTTTTTTTGTTGTTCAATATCAAGATAATGTTTCTATACTTTGTTCCACATTATTAAGAGTATATTATGATTTTCTAAGCTTAAAAGTTCTGAATTAAACCACATAAAAATCATATAAAAACTTTGTTTAACAATTTATACTTTTAGTAATCAAATTACAACAGAAAATGATGGAGTATTAATCAAGATCATAATATTTGGAATTGTATGAATAAACACATGGAAATCATACTATATATTATATATTATAGTATTATAAAATAAAATATATTACATACTCGCTACTAGAATGTGTTTTGTGATAATACTTGTGTATTTGTTAGATTCGTTCGTTATCGCATCCTTTTGGAGATTCTTTCATCTTTGGAATTTCGTTATTCGAGAAAAGGTATGAATATTCTAGGTGGTTCTAGGATCGCTTCGGTAAATCTTCCCTCTCAAAACTTTGTTTTGAATTATGTATAAATCTTATTGGTGTGACATGTTTATTTGAAAAGTTATTTTGTTTATTAGTCTTTGAGGTGTACATGTTATGATCTTTCCTCATTTTTTATGTACTAACGAGTTACTGTTTATGTTTGTTGATTGAGGAATCATAATATGTTGGTCTTTGTAAATTGTGTCAAAACCGTGTCTAGAAAAACCCAACAAAAACAGCCCGGAAATCAGCCTAAATCAGTCCCGAAGCTGCTGTATTTTCAGCCCTGAAACAGCCCAAATAAGCCCCAAAAATAGCCTCGAATATGTCCTGAAATAGCCCGGTAAAGAACATGTTTTAAGTGCGATGAGTGGTACGGTGATTCATATCGAGTGTCCTTCATTCCATGTGACTTTTCATGTCCCGTAAATTTCCGTTTAAAGTGTTATTTCATAAAGGGCTTTAAGATTGTATTTTGTGACCCGTGATAAGATTTAGACTTAATGGTTGGATTAACACGTGATTTTAATAATAAAACGATATACCACTTCATATAACATTTTATGTATTGTTTAAGCGTAAAATATTTAAGTTTATTTTATTAATTCTTTAAAGTCCTTTTAATAAATTGTGAAAATGTTTTGGAATTTGTAATCATGTGTCGGTTAAAACGGTTTTTTAAAATGTGCCTAAGAGTAACCTATTCATCAAGGTCCCATGAGCACATTATTATGACACCGATAATGTGGCATCGACCGTAGCGGTGTACTTTGTTATTTCTACGGTGTCTCCTTTTGATTACCCGGTGGTGGTACGAGCTCTTTGTATTTGTTATTTGATTTTTATAGGAGACATATGGATCGATCCTAGGATTTTGTTTTAACGGTGGACGTTTATCGTAGTGTCATACGAAACGTCACCGATATGAATGATTAGTGGAGTAATTACCCTATGATTTCATTTTGATACTTTGTAAGTTATTTGTTTTGACTATTAGTGCATTATTTTATGAAATTGGTGTTTTGTAGTATAGTTTGATATATTGTCATCTTTGGTATTGTAGATTTATACATATTCGTACTTTGCTTTTGATAATAAGTTCCTTTTGAAAATAAGTTCCTTTTGATAATAATTTCGTATTGAAAATAAGTCTACTTTGAAAATAAGCATGTGTTAAAACATTTTTTGCATGTCATACTAGCGTTTGTTATATTCGTTCACTGTGCTTTGGCTCAGTCGTATTCCGTAGTGGGCTTTGGGATTGAGGGAAGAGTGTAGAGTTGAAGTGGACTTAACACCTTCACCTTAGAGATTTTAAAGCTTTATAACTTGTAGTTAAATTTAAGTTACATTTGTCATAGATTATGGTTTGACTTTGAATAAATTTAACGCCCGTTTGTCTTTTAAGTTTCTTTTTACATCAATTATTAGAGCTTTGTAAGTTAGGGGCGTTACACTTGGTGAAATGAAATTTGGTTAAAATTAAAAAAAATGTGAAAAATTGAAAATACCCCTATACTATTCATAACTTTTTTCTATTAGATATCAGATATAGTTATAATATGGTGATGTGACTTTTATTTTGAGAAGTAGTGAAGTACACGTGTTTTAAATTTTCTCCTTTTATATCTTTTAAAATTTTTGATTACTAGTTTTTTTTTTTCTTAATAACTTTTTTACCTAGTGCAAACTATTTATGATAACTAATTTGGTTGTTGTCTTTTAACCGGTTATTCTTCAATATCAAGACTACAACCAATATATATATATATATATATATATATATATATATATATATATATATATATATATTGGACAATGAAATAAGAACGGAGAATGCATAACTATATATTTGTAAGATTTAAAAATATTTCATATTTTCAAAGAAATATATGCAAATTTATAATAAATCTTTTAAATATGCTTAACTTTTATGAACATTTTTCAAAATTAACAATATTAAAATTACTTATACTATGGATAAGAAACACTATTCAACTTTTCTTTACAATTCAGTTTTAGAAAATCTGCAAGTCTAACATTTTTTTTTCCTTTCTGATTTCTCCTCTTTAATTTTTTATCTTTAGCTTTTCTTATTTATTTATTTTGCATTTAATAACAAATTCGCACGAATCACCAATGTATGTATTGTAATTAAGAGTTTTTAAGGAATAAACTAAAATCAATTTTCGTAATAACGCGCAAGCTATCCTTATTCGTTTAATGTATTCGATAAATTTACTCATGATGGTTGTGTAGAAACTCTTGTAGAAAAGATGAACTTTAATATTAAGATTTTATAATAATAATAGCATATACTAATAATAATAATAATAATAATAATAATAATAATAATAATAATAATAATAATAATAATAATAATAATAATTATTATTATTATTATTATTATTATTATTACTACTATTTAAAATAATAATATAAAAAATTATAATAATAAATAAACAAAAGTAGCTGTAATAAATAGAAAATGCTTCACGGATAGTACATTATTAATATAATATTTATTATTATAATTATAATATAATATAATTTAATCCTAAAATAAAATACAGTATTAGATTTCATATATATTTATTTATTCAAAATCAAAATTGATAGTTAGAAAATAATAGGAGATGTGTAATGTGTTACTCCCTCTATCCCAAAAAACTGTATCACTAGAGTTTTCAAAATTTTTCTTTTTCAATTTTAACTTTTAATTATTTTGTTTGTATTATAAAATAATTTATAAAAGTTATACAAATGAAAAATTCATTTACAACTAAATTCATTCATATAAGTTTCATCAAGTATTATATCATACAAATAAAAATATCTACGATCAAAGATGATAAATAAAGATATATCAAAAGTCAATCTGAGACAGTTTTTTTGAGATAGATAGAATATTTAAATTCTAAATCTATTAATAAAGAAATAAATATTCAAGTAATTAATGATAGAGTATTAAATACTAAAAATTAATATAATTAATTATTGAATATTAAATGCTAAAATTTAATTGGCCTCAATTTTTAAATTATTATTATAAGCTTAAACTTGTTCCCTTAATAATATACTCCCTTCGTCCCAAAAAAACAGTCCACATTACTATTTATATATGTTCTAAAATAAATGTCTCTTACTAAAAATAACATTATAATGTCACTAAATTTCCAATTACACCCTTTTTATACACGGAAGTCAACAGTACATTTACTCATGATTTCTTCTCTCACTTACTTTTTAAAGAAACTAATTAATTCGGATAACATATTAAATGAATGATAAAATAGACATTTTAACAACATATCTTAAATCCAACATTTTTTGTTAGGAGACACTTTTTCGGAATGGATGGAGTACTTCAATAATTCCATTTCTAAAGATTTATTTTTAGAGTTTATAGATTTGAATATGTGTCAAAGTAGAAAGGCGATACATGATCACAATAAATAAACGGAAAACTGAAACGTGAAACAGAACGGCGTAACCAAAAAACAAAATAGTAACGCCAAACTGAAACACGAAATCGAAACTGAAACCTAAAACTAAAAACTGAAACGAACACATGAAACTGAAACATGAAATGAAAATGCAAAACTGAAAATCAAAACTGAAAACTGAAAAGTAAAACTAAAAATTAAAACTGAAAACTAAAACATGATACTGAAACTTTGTACCATCCATTTTGGTATGGTTGGATTCTGTCCAACATCCTAAGGACTTGGAGCGCATAACTGAAAACTGAAACGCAACGCAAAACTGAATAATGAATTGGAAACTAAAATGCAAAATTAAAAAGACACAATTAATTACTCTCACCGTCCCAAATCTATTGTCATGTTTTGACTTTGGGGCCTTTTCTGTCAACTTTGACTTTAAATATTTTTGTATGTATTATTTATTATTTGATGAAATTCATATAGATGGATTAGTTTTCTGGATGAAATTTATATAGATTTTTTAGTTTATTTTTAACGGTATAACATTTATCAAGTATTATGTAATATATAAAAAATAAATTAAAGTCAAAGTTAGAATTAAAAGACCTCAAAGTTAAAACATTACAATTGATTTGAGTCGGAGAGAGTAATATAGAATGATTAATTCTCAATATCTTTATATATGTTATTTTTGTTCTCTTTCCTATAAAAATCAGAATTGTCATTTCAAAAAAAAACCATTTTCAATTTTTAAACGAGTTTATGCTTTTAAATTTCTATTATTGATTTGAAAATAATATCATAATTGTCTATGTTATATTACATGGGTGCAATGTGTTTTCAAAAGCTTCATGTCGAACCGACTCCTATTTCAATCCGTGATGGACCGATCGATATACCAATAATCAAGTCTTTAGTCAACTGGTGGAATACATGGCAACAACCTGGGAGTATTAACCGATATAATAATTGATATCAAGTTCAACGATTATCTTAAATTTGATAACTCAAATAAATGATAATTAATTATTATATTAATTAATTATGAGTTAAATAATAATAAATTATTAATTCGCGAATTGGCGGGTTAAAACTAATCATGCCAATACAAGAAAAAGAAAATCACCTATTATCAATATATGCTATTTATGATGAGATGTAGTTACTATTCACGATGACGGTTTTTTAATTACCCCAACTTTAGGGGATAATTTGGTAATTTTTTTTTCTTAAAATCTTTTTATCAATATTTTCTAACTACTATTTTTCATTTTCATTTTTCACCTTTGTTTTTCGTTTGCTCACGTTTTAAATGTTCAACTAGTCAACCGTTAACCGTTCTTTTTACAACCGTTTTTTATACGTTCAACTAACTAACCGTCAACCTCTTTTAACCATTCAATGAAGCAACCGTTAACTGAAAAAGATTTTCTACTTCCTTTTTTTGCCTTCCTTTTCTTATTCATTTATTTTCAAAACGTTCAATTAACCAACCATTAATGACTTTTTTAACGTTTAGTTAACCGACTGTTAACCGACCCCACAACGAGCACGATATTTTTATCCTTGTTCATACTAAAAACTAATAGGTACATCAATAACATTCAAAATATAGAAACATATCTATGGTTATGAGCAAATCAAGATAAATAGAATATTTATCAAGTAATTATGATCTTCTTCAATAGTCGTTCATTCATCCCTTTAATCTGTGAATAACACCCTCAGATAATACGATCGAAAACAAAGGGATATAGTCGAAATTCAACGGATGTGGTCGTAATTCAACAGATGTGGTCGAAATCTATAGATCTTTTGGGAAATCAACACATTCGGTCGCAACCGATGGATGTGACCAAAAATCAATGAATTTGGTCGAAGACCAAAGGATACGGTTAGAAACAAATGGATCTGGCCGGAAACCTACAGATCTGGTTGGAAATCAACGGACTTGGCCGAAAACCAACGAATCTCGACATTAACCAATAGATCCGATCGTAGGAACTAAGGGATTCGACCGTAAACCAAGGGATCTGTCCAGAAACCAACGGATCTGGTTGAAAACCAAAGGATGTGGTTAAAAATCAACATATATGGTCGAAAAGCCAATCGATCTGGTTGGAAGCCAATTGATGTGCTCGTAAGCCAACGAATCTCGCCGAGGAGCCAATGATGCAGACAGAAACCAACAGATTCGGCCTAAAAATCAAAAGATACAGCTGAGAAACCAATGGATCTGGCCTAGAAACCAACAAATCTGGTTGGGAAACTAAAGAATCTGGAAAGAAATGTGACTTTCAGGTATGCGTTTTCATTCTGACGGTGCACTTTTATACTTTTGAAAATCCCGACTATCAAAATCTAGCTAGGTAATTTCTTTTAAGAAAGTTATAATAACCAGATTTCAAATCTCTATATTTAATTATTGGACATTAGATGTTAACAACGCCATAATAGATAAATTTCCAAATTTTACACTGATTTAGACACGTCATCTTCATCAAGATATGACTTGTTAATCTTCATTTTTCCACCTCATTTTTTATTGAGCAACACCGTAAGTAAATCGACCGGAACCAACATATTTTCTTGGAAAATATGGCCTGAAACTTACAGATATTGCTGAGGATCAACAAACTTGGTCGGAATCCAACGGAATTGGTTGGCAAACCAACGGATATGGCCAAGAACCATAATGAATATGGTTGGGGAACCAATATATTTGGTTACAAACCAAAGGATTTGGTTGAAAATCAATGACAGAAACCAACCAATGTGGTTGGAAGCCAATCGATATGGTCGGAAGCCAATCAATCTGGCCGGAAGCCTATCGATCTGGCTAGAATCCAGCGATTTGACCGGAAGCCAACAAATCTTGCCAGGAAACCAAAGGATCTAGGTTGATTACCCATTGGTGCCATTCAAGAAATGCATTTTTAGTTCGGGTTGAGATTCATTAAAAATTTTGAGTTGGATGCCATTGAGTGATGTAGAACGATTCGAACGATCTTTTTGGAAGACCATATGGTTTCCATTTTTCCACATAATGTATCTGCATACCCATTTAGTCACTTTTCAGTTTTCTTTATTGAATTTTACATAATTATTTTTAATAGGTGAGATTGAATTCACTTATATAATATTATTTTTTAATATACAATTTAAGTTTAAATAAGTTAGATTAAATTAGATTAGATTATAAGTTAAATTAGATTAAATGAAAATAGAAGTTTGATTAGATCTAATACCAAATTCAACCTTAAGGTGTGAGGGTTAATATAATTGTTGGGTGCTTTGGAATTTTAAGTCAATCCTTGCTAGTTACACACAGGGATGACAATAGATGTTCTATTTATGGATATTTATCTGATCCGATCTATTTATAATTGATGATCTTAATGGACGATAAATAGATATAATTATCGAACATAGATGATAAATTATTATCCATCAATATATACATTATCACCAGAAATACATCTATAAATACATATATACGTACTAAAATATAAGCATATACATCTACATCTACATATCGATATAGATATACATATAACTTAAAAATTTTAAAATTATTAACAAAAATAAGGGTTATAAAAGTTACAATTATTAAACTGCTACTAATAATACTAAACATTAAATATTTAGTTTGGATTAAATATGTACTTACTTATATTGTAATGTACTTTACTCGAGTGAAGTCACACTCGGCGAAATTACAATTAAAATATTTGTAACAAACAAAAAACATAAAGATTATACATTTTACATTAGTTATAATCTATATTTAATTTCCAAAATCATCATCATTAGATTAATATTTTATTGAATATTCAATAGATATTCATTAACTCGCTTAATTCATTGAATTTGAATATGACTATAGATATCTATAGATGAAATAAAAATCAAACGAACATAGATGAGCAAAAATTAAATAAATATGAATGTAAATAATAATATCATCATATTTTTATCCGATCCATTGTCACTGTGACAACCCGGAAATTTCCAACCAAATTTAAACTTTAATCTTTATATGTTTCCGACACGATAAGCAATATTTGTTAAGTTAAATTACAAGAATTTTAAACTATGTTCATACATTCATTCAACCTCGACCATGTTCCAACGATTCACGAACCATTAAACGAATATGATTATATATGTATATGTGTATATATATTATAACTTGAAACGTAAACAAAATATTAGATTAAATACTTTATATGATTGTATCTGTTTCAAAATATTTATCAATGGAATTAGAAGATAAGATCAAATGATTGAATTATCAGATATATTGAATTATGATTACAAGTCTCTGTTGAAAGGCCCACGTTGATTTGAGAAATCTTTCCGTTTTAACAATATTCGGAAAATGGTAAAGTGATTTATAAATAAGAACAAATTATCAATCATTGAGAACTAGACAAAGGATAGTGGAAGATTGAATCTCATAAAGACTCGATTGATCTATTTAGTTTCAAACGTACAAAAACGTTTTCAGTTTAAAAAGAACTTTATTATTAAAACGTATATAACTTTTATAAATATCTAGAACTACTTTTGACAACTCATTACTTAACTAGTATGATAAAGATAACGATATTTATATTTTATTTTATTAAATATATATAACGATTTAAATTAATATTATATATATTTATACGCGTATTATACGTACATAGTTTTATACTTTTACTATACTTAAACTTTACCTTTACTTTATTTTTACTTTACTTTAACTTTAATAATTCACTTTAATAATTCATACTTTAATAATTCACTTTAATAATTCATACTTTAATAATTCACTTTAATAATTCATACTTTAATAATTCATACTTTAATAATTCACTTTAATAATTCAAAAATCTATTATAAATAGAATTCAATAGGTTTCATTATTTCATAGAAACTTGAAAATATTTTTCTCTAAACTCTCTCAATCGATTTACATATATATATTTACTCCGTATTATTTCAAGATATTATTAGTATACATAAAATATTACGACGGAGTGCTGTCCGAGTGATTTCAAAATTATTTTTCGAGTAGGATAGGATTAAGGAAATTATGGGTTATAGCTATGGAGGTGATTGAGTATGGTTCATGGGTATGCTCGTGAGGTCAATATAGTGTTTATCATTCCCGTTGCGTCTACGTACCTTTCCTGCAATATTGAATCTCAATATTGATACGTGAGTACTCATAATTTAACTTTTACATACTAATAGTGTATCCCTGACTAGTGCTCGAGTATTTAGGATTATGCATGCTTGTACTTTTGATATTGCCCTTAGACAGGTTAGGTTGAATATTGAATTAGTTACACTTGCGGTTGAGATAAGGTATAAGATATGCATGTCCTTGGAAAGCTAGCGAAAAATTAAGGACTTTTCCTTTAGATATCGAATGGTTTCAATGAACGGATTAGAAGTTATAATCAATTGAATTTTCGATATTTTTATTAAAAATGATTAGTATTATCGTCATTTTTATCGTCGTTCTAGTTTTATCTTATTATTATCATTATTATTATCTTTATCAATAAAAGGGATTTATCATTAAAAATTGTTTTTTTTTATTATTACTATCGTTATTATCGTTAAAGTTATAATTAGTATTATTATAATTATTATCCAATTATTATTATTATTATTATTAGTATTATTATTATTATTATTATCATTATTAATATATATATCATTATTTAAAAATGGATATTGTCATTGTTATTATCATTATTACTATATTATCATTAAGATAATTATTAGTATTATCGTTAAAAATGTTATAGTAACTATCATTATTAATATTAGTGTAATTAAAACAAATATTTGTAACACCAAATTATTTTGATTACTATTATTATCATTATTATGAACACGATATAAAAGACGATTAAAAGCTATTAAACGAAACGATTAGGAAATAATGAGTAAGAGTATCATGATGAAATTAAAATATTATAAGATATTGATTTAGATAAAATTATCGTTCTTATTATTTTTATCATTACTATTATTATTAAAAATATCGTTAGTATTAAAACTATCATTTTAACAAAAATTATCATTTTAATAGAAATGTCATTGTTACTATAAAATATCATTATTATTATTATTTTAAATAGAATTATTATTTTAAAGATAATATTAAAAATTATCGTAAATATTAAAGTTATCATAATTAGAATTATCGTTTTATCATAATGTCATCTTAGTAATTATAAATATTGATATTTTTATAATAATAATTATTATTACAAAATAATACAACTTTTACTTACTATCATTATAGATATTATTTTATCAAATAAATATGTGATACAAACATATTTTACTACGTGTAATAACTTACTTTAATAATACCTATCATATTATCTTTATGATATTAAATGAACCCTATAAATTTTATTACTTAATATATATAAAAGTATAATATATTATATAAATTTAATATAAAATTTTATTTATTAATTAATAAATTATATTATTTACTCTAATAAATCTTTTAAAAATATTTAAAAATATAAAACGACGATATTTAAACTATATATTAATCATGTATAGATTTTTGGAAATTATTTTGAGTCAAATTTACTTTTGTTGACTTTTGCATATTAGTCTCGAGCATTAGGATTGTGGTACACTATGACTTGGCCCAATTTGTTAGAAAAATATTGACCAACACATAATTATATATAATTAATTTAGGTTCGTGAATCCGAGGCCAACCTTGCACTTGTTCAATGACGTTATATGTATTTTTACTACGAAATACAGTATGGTGAGTTTCATTTGCCTTTTTACCCTTTATATTTTTGGGACTAAGAATACATGCGCTTTTATAAATGTTTGACGAAATAGACACAAGTAATTGAAACTACATTCTATGGTTGAATTATCGAAATCGAATATGCCCCTTTTTATTAAAGTCTGGTAATCTAAGAATTAGGGAACAGACACCCTAATTGATGCGAATCCTAAAGATAGATCTATTGGGCCTAACAAACCCCATCCAAAGTACCGGATGCTTTAGTACTTCGAAATTTATATCATGTCCGAAGGAGGATCCCGGAATGATAGGGGATATTCTTATATGTATCTAGTTAATGTCGGTTACCAGGTGTTCACCATATGAATGATTATTTTTGTCTCTATGCATGGGACGTATATTTATGAGAACTGGAAATGAAATTCTTGTGGTCTATTAAAATGATGAAAATAAATGATTATGATAAACTAATGAACTCACCAACCTTTTGGTTGACACTTTAAAGCATGTTTATTCTCAAGTGTTAAAGAAATCTTCCGCTGTGCATTTGCTCATTTTAAAGATATTACTTGGAGTCTTTCATAGCATATTTCGAAGAACGTTGCATTCAAGTCATTGAGTTCATCAAAGATTATTATGAAATCAATTTATAGTTGGATAGTGGATATTATGAAATGGTATGCATGCCTGTCAATTTTCGATGTAAAGAAATTTTGTCTTTTAAAAACGAATGCAATGTTTGTAAAATGTATCATATAGAGGTCAAATACCTCGCAATGTAATCAACTATTGTGAATCGTTTATAATGTATATGAACGGGTCATTTCAGTTGGTATCAGAGCGGTGGTTTTAGCGAACCAGGTTTGCATTAATGTGTCTAACTGATAAGTCGATAGGATGCATTAGTGAGTCTGGACTTCGACCGTGTCTGCATGTCAAAAGTTTTGCTTATAATTTTGTGTCAAAAATTAACTACTTATCATCCTCATAAAATTACCTGCTTATCATTTTTAGTCTAAGACACGTCTTGCTGCATTGATTGCATGAATAGTGTATAGACAAAAATTCATATCTTAGCATATCTGCTAAATCATATCTTATCGTATCTGTTACTTTAAACTTTGCCTGACATATCCCGCAAAGTCCTCCGTAATCTACGAAATGTTTTGATCTATATATATATATATATATATATATATATATATATATATATATATATATATATATATATATATATATATATATATATATATATTCTATGTAATTAGAATACCATCCGTTAGCCAAAATCATTTCATATCGAAAAAAAAATCCTTTATCCAATCGTACGAAATGGAATTCGTCATCAGTTCAAGTCACTCAGATTCCGAAATGGAATCCCATTCAAGCTCCGAAAGCAGTGTGACCGAAATAGATCAACCAATCAGTCATCACCTATTCTGGATGAATTGGGGATGGGTTCGTAGCCTCCTCAATCATTGGAGACAAGAAGAAGGTGATCCCTTCCATCCACCACATTGCCCTCTTGACGAAGAACCTGAAGCACTTACCGGCGAACCTGTCCGAAACACCATTTTCTCGCTCATTTCTAGAGTATCTCGTCACGATTATATATTACATCAAATTTTAGATTTTATTTATCCGCTCGTCCGAACCAACAATCACCCCGGTGTAATAGAAGAAGTCAACGAGCTTCGCGCTCGGGTAGTGGCTTTGGAGAATATGGTGCAGAGATTACAAACACCGGCAGCAGCATCAGCAGCATAACCAGTACCACCATCATCAACGCCAACAGTACCATTACCACCTCCAACCACAACCGCGTCGTAAACGTCAACTTCACAATCTGTCCCACGAGCATCAACGTCATACGCACCATAGATACCAAGGAGTACCAACAACAATAACTGACGAAGTATTAATTCATAACTTCATTGGAGAAACATTCCGCGGCGATTATGTAATCTCTAAAGTCTTAGAGATTATCTAATCTAGCCCTAACCATAAATCAGTTAAGCAAACCAAAATGATAGAAGGAAGAGTAGAAACCCTGACAAAAAATGGTGTGTGATTAACAAGCTAAACTTGCTTTACCAACAGCATCAACAGTACCGTCAGCGTTACCAGCATCGTCAGTACAGTCAACATCCGAATCAACAACACCGATAACATCACAAACTCCGCCAGTTCAAGAATCACTGTGGACATCATTACGAATCAATAACGTGTATATTGTATCAACGAGTTATGAAGAATTAACTCATTCCCTCTGAAGAAATTATATGTATATTATATATATATATATATATATATATATATATATATATATATATATATTGAAATAAATCTTTCCGTGCTAAGCTATTGTGTGTGAATCTTAACTACTAGGTTAATTCATATTACAAATATGCAATAATGTACGTCCTTCGGCCGCAACTTAACCAGCGTTAACTACAATCTCTGTCGCAATTCAACAAATTCCAATTCATAATAAATCAAGTATATATTTGATTTTACACTTTCATCATCGATGTACCCGAAACTTTTCAGATAACATCATTCGTACTTTGCGAAATTCACAAGAATTCCACGAACCGAACATCATACATCAACAAATAACGAAGTATTGATTCATAATTTCAATGTCATTAAAGAAATACTGCGTAAAAGTTATGTACTTTTTAAAGCCTTTAGGGATTATTCAATTCTAGTTTCAACCGTAAATCAAATGAGTTTAATTTAACATTAACTCATTAAATCTATGTTACATCTGAAGAAAATATACATATATATATTTTCATAAAGACTGTAATAAAATTCTTTTGTACAAAATATTAATTGTGAAATTTTTTTTAACGGGTAGGTAATACCCGAGAGATATATAAATTCACAATTAATATGTTACATTCTTCGAATCTGATTCAGCAAATCATCCATTATACTCCTTACTTTCACAACAATATACATTCTTTTATAGAAATTAAAACAACCATACTCATTCAAAATTTAATTACATATTCTGATTTTGAAATCTCAAAATTCAACTTGAGATATGACCAAAATCATCACTCTTAGATCCTTACATCTTTCACAAGCTATATTTTGACTTCAAAACTGTGTTAGAATATCAAATGTATGTTAACGATTACAATCTGTGTTCAAACCCTTCGAAAATTTCTGAAGACACTTCGAATGATGAGCAATCGAGATGATGATCCAACCACATGTTACCCACAGTTATGTACCCGAAAAACTCTTGAAACCAAAGTAAAAGTTTAAACAACGTATCCGCGTCAGATTCTTTGGCATTTATTAGCAAAATTAACTTTGCGACTCCTATTCAAAGTAGCCAGTTTTGTCACAGCTCCAGCAAGTCAACTTCAACTTTTCAGTCAGACTAACCTTATTATAACCTTAAGATATACACCTTCGTTACCAGGGAACCTTTTACATTCCACCACATTATTAGCAAATGTCCCAACAACTTCATTACCCTTTGACTTTAGCCTCTCCAAAAAGTCATTATAATTATTCATTGAAACCCCATCATTTACTCATTCGCATCTTGTAATGAGAATTGCCATACGAATCATTGGGAATTAGCAATCAGTATTTTGAAATCTCGCAGGATGTCTACGCCAACAGTTATATGTGTATATATAACGTCTATCTTCTGGACTTAATTTAAATGTGAAGTTTTTGAAAAACACTCCGAACTACGAATTGGTTCTCCGAAAATGGAAAAAAAAAATGCTGATGAAGCAGCAAAAACTATAAACGACTTTAAACGGTAAAAGCTGGATGATAATGATGAAGTGTGTTGGCAAAGAACAGAAAAAGAGAAGTTTTGGAACTGGAAAATGGATTGAGCAAAGTAGGAAGGAGGCTGTGGACAAATTACAAAGACTGAACCTGACTTCAAAGGATCCAAATGATTCAGTACCTGCTGAAGTCATTAACGAATACCTTGCTCCTGGCTCTAAACCCCTGCGGACAATATTCTTCATCATCCTCTGATATTAGAAATTCTAAAATATCATCATATCTTTCATTATAAATATCCTCCATATTTCTGAAGATATTTTCTTAATTTTTCTTATTTGAAATCATTTACCTCTTCGCGCTATTTGTATTACATCATAAAAGAAACTATTTTAGTTTCAAAATTCTGAAACATTCAAGTTTAAAATAGGAATATTTTGAAGTAATGTTGGGAACTGAAGCATGAATTAGTATAATATAATGACACTTGATCAATGTGATTATATTACAGTAAGTCATGCTGAGTTTCTAAATGGAACGTGATGATTCACAGATCATAACATCATCATGTGCCATGTTATACGACTCTTGTATTCTATTTAACCTCTAAAATATCAAGAAAATATTTCTTGATGATTCGGCCTTTTCCAAGGTATTCTAGTAATTTGACAAGTTAAGATCGTGCCATCACAATTTCCTTCCTAGAACATTAACAATGTTCATTCCGAAATTCATATCTGTTAATTCTGGACCATTACAAGCGGTGCTTAATCGGAAGAAGAAGAAACGAAAGGACAAAACTCCGATATAGAAATTGGGGTATAAATTGCAGCAAATAAAAGAGAGCATTAACTGTGAATGATAATGATTATAGAAGACAGAAGCAGATACTTTGAAATATAAGGGAACATATAAATCCCAACGACAAACCAGAAATTATAAACCATATATTTCGATGCATATAGCAATATAAAGACACGGGAGAACTAGAAACACTATAAACCCAAGAGTATAGTAGAAGTAAATAGATTCTTCCGGCGGTAGATGAAAAAGAAGAATGACCGATATGAAAGTTAGAAGTATATCGAGAATCAGAACTGGATGGAGCATATTGATGAATACTTTAAAATATGAGTTGAGGGGGAAAGAATAGAAGGTGATGAAACATGACTAGGAACTTAGAAATCAACAGATTTAACTCACACAATGGCGGAATAAGTGAATCAAACCCTCTAGTGAATAGGTTAAGTTTTTTTTTGATTAATTTAGTCAAATCACAACTAAATCAAGTGTGATTAGATCAACACCTAGAGCTATTATTCACCACCTGGGTGATTTGGACTGAGAGAGAAATCGGAAGAGCTCACTAGATCTGAGTGTGTGTAACAAATGAGAGGCTTAACCTAAAATGAAGAACATAAGACTTTATATACCCTGCTGTTGACTCACCTATACGATTCATTCATCACACGTACGAGTTAGCTTCATCAGTCGTACGGGTGATCACTCACTCGTGTCTTCTCATTTAGGTTGTAATTGTGACTTAGCTCAGCATCAACCGTGCGTATGAGCCTGTCAGCTGTACTAGTGAGGCTTCACTCGTACGTCTGACTAAGTCTAACATAGTTAAACATCTAAATCTCGTTCCTGCAGTTCCTGTAACCACATACAAACACGGATAGGATAATAACGAGCAATCATGGTGGCCTGTAAACTGTTGTACCTGCAATGGATGAGGGTAGATGTCTAGGAACTTGCATAAAATGCATCAACAGAAGGTGTGCGTTGTAAGGAAACGAAGGAGGTGAATTTATAAGAAAATCTCCTACAGAACAGTTAATATGGACGATCGCATTTAAAGCGGATCCTAATTCCCTTGAATATCGGAGAGTTAAATCTTATTAATAAGATTTTCTTCAAATCCCTTGAAATCTGGGAATCAATCATATCTACGTCAAATGATAAGATGAATCTACACTTACTCATTTCACTCTTCTATGTTAGCTTCATTCGTACTCTTCATATAAATGGATTGTTTATCCAAATTATTCGCTGATGATAAAACTCTAATTTTCAGCCCGTATGCATCATGAAAACATACTTATTATCATTCACGACCTTTCCACTCAAATTTCGGGACGAAATTTCTTTAACGGGTAGGTACTGTGACAACCCGGAAATTTCCAACCAAATTTAAACTTTAATCTTTATATGTTTCCGACACGATAAGCAATATTTGTTAAGTTAAATTACAAGAATTTTAAACTATGTTCATACATTCATTCAACCTCGACCATGTTCCAACGATTCACGAACCATTAAACGAATATGATTATATATGTATATGTGTATATATATTATAACTTGAAACGTAAACAAAATATTAGATTAAATACTTTATATGATTGTATCTGTTTCAAAATATTTATCAATAGAATTAGAAGATAAGATCAAATGATTGAATTATCAGATATATTGAATTATGATTACAAGTCTCTGTTGAAAGGCCCACGTTGCTTTGAGAAATCTTTCCGTTTTAACAATATTCGGAAAATGGTAAAGTGATTTATAAATAAGAACAAATTGTCAATCATTGAGAACTAGACAAAGGATAGTGGAAGATTGAATCTCATAAAGACTCGATTGATCTATTTAGTTTCAAACGTACAAAAACGTTTTCAGTTTAAAAAGAACTTTATTATTAAAACGTATATAACTTTTATAAATATCTAGAACTACTTTTGACAACTCATTACTTAACTAGTATGATAAAGATAACGATATTTATATTTTATTTTATTAAATATATATAACGATTTAAATTAATATTATATATATTTATACGCGTATTATACGTACATAGTTTTATACTTTTACTATACTTAAACTTTACCTTTACTTTATTTTTACTTTACTTTAACTTTAATAATTCACTTTAATAATTCATACTTTAATAATTCACTTTAATAATTCATACTTTAATAATTCACTTTAATAATTCATACTTTAATAATTCATACTTTAATAATTCACTTTAATAATTTAAAAATCTATTATAAATAGAATTCAATAGGTTTCATTATTTCATAGAAACTTGAAAATATTTTTCTCTAAACTCTCTCAATCGATTTACATATATATATTTACTCCATATTATTTCAAGATATTATTAGTATACATAAAATATTACGACGGAGTGCTGTCCGAGTGATTTCAAAATTGTTTTTCGAGTAGGATAGGATTAAAGAAATTATGGGTTATAGCTATGGAGGTGATTGAGTATGGTTCATGGGTATGCTCGTGAGGTCAATATAGTGTTTATCATTCCCGTTGCGTCTACGTACCTTTCCTGCAATATTGAATCTCAATATTGATACGTGAGTACTCATAATTTAACTTTTACATACTAATAGTGTATCCCTGACTAGTGCTCGAGTATTTAGGATTATGCATGCTTGTACTTTTGATATTGCCCTTAGACAGGTTAGGTTGAATATTGAATTAGTTACACTTGCGGTTGAGATAAGGTATAAGATATGCATGTCCTTGGAAAGCTAGCGAAAAATTAAGGACTTTTCTTTTAGATATCGAATGGTTTCAATGAACGGATTAGAAGTTATAATCAATTGAATTTTCGATATTTTTATTAAAAATGATTAGTATTATCGTCATTTTTATCGTCGTTCTAGTTTTATCTTATTATTATCATTATTATTATCTTTATCAATAAAAGGGATTTATCATTAAAAATTGTTTTTTTTATTATTACTATCGTTATTATCGTTAAAGTTATAATTAGTATTATTATAATTATTATCCAATTATTATTATTATTATTATTATTATTATTATTAGTATTATTATTATTATTATTATTATCATTATTAATATATATATCATTATTTAAAAATGGATATTGTCATTGTTATTATCATTATTACTATATTATCATTAAGATAATTATTAGTATTATCGTTAAAAATGTTATAGTAACTATCATTATTAATATTAGTGTAATTAAAACAAATATTTGTAACACCAAATTATTTTGATTACTATTATTATCATTATTATGAACACGATATAAAAGACGATTAAAAGCTATTAAACGAAACGATTAGGAAATAATGAGTAAGAGTATCATGATGAAATTAAAATATTATAAGATATTGATTTAGATAAAATTATCGTTCTTATTATTTTTATCATTACTATTATTAATAAAAATATCGTTAGTATTAAAACTATCATTTTAACAAAAATTATCATTTTAATAGAAATGTCATTGTTACTATAAAATATCATTATTATTATTATTTTAAATAGAATTATTATTTTAAAGATAATATTAAAAATTATCGTAAATATTAAAGTTATCATAATTAGAATTATGGTTTTATCATAATGTCATCTTAGTAATTATAAATATTGATATTTTTATAATAATAATTATTATTACAAAATAATACAACTTTTACTTACTATCATTATAGATATTATTTTATCAAATAAATATGTGATACAAACATATTTTACTACGTGTAATAACTTACTTTAATAATACCTATCATATTATCTTTATGATATTAAATGAACCCTATAAATTTTATTACTTAATATATATAAAAGTATAATATATTATATAAATTTAATATAAAATTTTATTTATTAATTAATAAATTATATTATTTACTCTAATAAATCTTTTAAAAATATTTAAAAATATAAAACGATGATATTTAAACTATATATTAATCATGTATAGATTTTTGGAAATTATTTTGAGTCAAATTTACTTTTGTTGACTTTTGCATATTAGTCTCGAGCATTAGGATTGTGGTACACTATGACTTGGCCCAATTTGTTAGAAAAATATTGACCAACACATAATTATATATAATTAATTTAGGTTCGTGAATCCGAGGCCAACCTTGCACTTGTTCAATGACGTTATATGTATTTTTACTACGAAATACAGTATGGTGAGTTTCATTTGCCTTTTTACCCTTTATATTTTTGGGACCGAGAATACATGCGCTTTTATAAATGTTTGACGAAATAGACACAAGTAATTGAAACTACATTCTATGGTTGAATTATCGAAATCGAATATGCCCCTTTTTATTAAAGTCTGGTAATCTAAGAATTAGGGAACAGACACCCTAATTGACGCGAATCCTAAAGATAGATCTATTGGGCCTAACAAACCCCATCCAAAGTACCGGATGCTTTAGTACTTCGAAATTTATATCATGTCCGAAGGAGGATCCCGGAATGATAGGGGATATTCTTATATGTATCTAGTTAATGTCGGTTACCAGGTGTTCACCATATGAATGATTATTTTTGTCTCTATGCATGGGACGTATATTTATGAGAACTGGAAATGAAATTCTTGTGGTCTATTAAAATGATGAAAATAAATGATTATGATAAACTAATGAACTCACCAACCTTTTGGTTGACACTTTAAAGCATGTTTATTCTCAGGTGTTAAAGAAATCTTCCGCTGTGCATTTGCTCATTTTAAAGATATTACTTGGAGTCTTTCATAGCATATTTCGAAGAACGTTGCATTCGAGTCATTGAGTTCATCAAATATTATTATGAAATCAATTTATAGTTGGATAGTGGATATTATGAAATGGTATGCATGCCTGTCAATTTTCGATGTAAAGAAATTTTGTCTTTTAAAAACGAATGCAATGTTTGTAAAATATATCATATAGAGGTCAAATACCTCGCAATGTAATCAACTATTGTGAATCGTTTATAATGTATATGAACGGGTCATCCCTACTCCAGTACACTTTTGTTTTAATTAGAAAAAATTAGATACCACCAAATTCATGAATTTTGCATTTATATTGGATTTTGTCTCCTTCTGATAATAATAACCCATTTATACAAACCAAATGACGATCAGTTTCTTGCTATGCGTTCAAAGCTTCAATGGCACAAAGAAGAAAAGTCGATAATTCAATTACAGATAAACCCAATATTGGTCTCGATTTTCAGAATGTTGCTAATGAAGTTGCTAAATTGTATCATCAAGCTATAAATTTACAACCAATTGCTTTCAATTCTGGTCGAAGACATTCACTTGTAAGAAAACGATAAACCCTAATTTTAAGTTTGCTTTGTTTACTTCAAATTCGTTGTATGTGTTGTATAATCATGTTTCGTATGCATTCAATTTGATGTTTGATATTATTTCATGAGTTCAATCGATGTAATATTCTTTTTATTTGAAAGTTTGAAAATTTGGTGAGTTTTTGACTTTTAGTGTCAAATTTAGTACTCTTTAAACTTGAATATGAGTATCACATTTTACTGTGTTAGTATATTTAATCTTAATTGCACCATTTCTTGAGGTTTTTATGCTTGATTTTATTTATTATGGTTTAATTTGTATATTGATATTGATGACTCTCTTTTGTGTGATCAGTTGAAAGTGAGGCTTTATTTGATTTACCCTTTGTTTATATACAAGCAACTTATGAGGGATGACCCTTTGATCATTTGATTTACCCTCATATAGTATATATATACAACCATGGTTGGAAAAGTCACAAGATAGACATGAAACGACTAGTCGAGTGAGGGTCGAGTCAGACGTTGACTAACGTTGACTTTTAGTAATATTTATATTAACATATATTTTTTACACATAAATACATCAAACATAAATTTTCAAACTTGTGTTGGGCACAAAATCTAAGTATTAAAAATATTATTACAAATTTGACCTAACTTTGACCAACCTTGACTCAGACATACTCGTCTTTGACTGACTTTTTAGCATTGACCGACTTAAATGAAATCATACATAAGGTTAAACAAACTTAGTGTGTTCATAAAGGGTATGAACTTGTCTGTTCTTGCAGGCGAAAGTACATGACTGGATTTCATCTCATTTGAAAGATGGAAAAACGCTTAGTTCAGCCGAAATTATATCTTTTGTGCAGGTTCTTATTTATGGGTTGGATCATATGTTTTGTGTATAGTATAAATTGGTATTGTTTGCTAATATCTTTTTACTACAGAACGAGATCAACGAGTCACTGTCAACAAATCCTCATCTGCAATTGGATGTTTCAGCTCAAATTAGTGAACAGAACCACAACGAAGCGTCTGAAAATTTGCTAATCGGGGCGAATGCAGGTTCTGCAAGCTCGAATTCTTCCATTGATTACCGAATACCAGGTGCAATTGTGCCTCAGTATATGGATGAAGACCCTTCAGATGATTAGCCTAAAAATCTTGTTTTTCATATTTTCTTGATTTAAAAAATAGGAATGATTTGGGGGGTTTTTTTTTTATTAATTATGAAATGAACGGTTTGATGGTGTTAGAAATTAGGATGTCAAAGGAAAGAGTGAGGGTATTATGGTAATTTTACCTGCATGTACCTCAGCATGAAAACTGTATGGGCATTTTTTTTTTTATTATACTATCTGTTGTTGAACTTTTTAGCATATTGGTGATGCAGAGTTTGTTAGTTACAAATGCAGAATTTCATAGGTGACATGCTGCATGGGGTTTTTGGTATATAAAAGGGAAGAGTAAGGGTAATATAGTAATTATTTTAGCTCACTCTATAAGTAAATACAGTAAAAAAGTATAATTAAGGTAGTCAAAATATATGTTTCTATAACAATGAGTTTGAGTTATAAAATTCATGTATTCTATATGTACCAAATGGTATATGCATTTTAATAAAGATACAGTCAGTTTGATTCTCAATACAAGTATGTTAGTCCTATACTGAACAAGTTAAATATTTTCAATATGTGAAATTAAAAACATAAACTAACACAAAAAATTTTATTAAATATTATTCAAAATAAACTACCACCCATAAAGTTATAATTCTACAAAACTCACGACGTAAAAACGAAATATCAAAATATGTACTCAACACGAGCACATCGGCTTATGTATGCCTACCATGCATACACGAATTAATGCCGGCTTATGTATGCCTACCATGCATACACGAATTAATGCCGATTTATCACTGATTGCACAAAATAATAATAACAATAATAATAATAATAATAATTTGATAACTATTCTTTTGCACAAACAGAATGAGACTGCAAGTCACTGCAGCTGCTAATGGCTGATAGAAGCTTAAAAAAATTTTATTTCTACTCGTAACAAATTCAAACGCAAACAAACAATCGCCTTATAGTAACTAAAGCAGAAGACTGAGCCTGCAAAGAAAAGCACACAAAGAATTAGTTTTTTTTTCATTCATTTTTTCGGTCTAAAAACGTTTTTTTACTCAAACAAAATCCCATATTAGATTAATTTCAATGATTAACCATTTTGAATGTCTTACCAAATTAGCTTATTTTTTGAGACCGTTACTTGACAAAACCTTCTTTCCGTACGGACTTGTGCGTAATGCAGGGACATGGGGTTTTATTGCCTCAACTAACGCATCACGTAGGGCTCCCTGTACAACACAAGTAAATTTATACGTATATATACAATATATACATGTATATACACGTGAAAAACATTAGAAAATGCGAAAAATACACAAATTGAACCAAAGATAGTACGGAGTAATACAATAATAAGCTGTTATAATTATTATTTGAAGCACTGCCCAAATCGACCTGACCCAACCCGACTAAAATCCCATTTTGATTCATCCAATTACATCTCTACCTGAAAATCTATAACAATACAGTTCAAAATGCAGATTACATTAAAAAGAGACGGACCTTTGAAGAACGAAGTGCTGCCTGAACAACATAGTTCCCATACGGATCCTGCATGATCTGATCTAAACGAGGATTATTAATCAACTCGTTAACTATGCAAACACTCCGTTCTTCTCTTGCATACTTTATGCATTTTTCAACAACATTACTACTATATTTCTGCATTGCTAAATCACCATAATTACCCTCGAGTTGATCAAGAATAGCCAATGTTGCCCATGAAACTTGAAGCTCAAATACATATTGTACAACATAGTTCCTAAAAATGTACAACAACTAAAATCACAACTGCATATAAATATATAATCAACTAGAGAGAGGTGTTTGTGGGTCAAGTTGGGCGGGTTACCCATATGGATCTTGTGAAAGAATTAGAGCGTTTGAAGTGATCTCACGAACCAAACGCCGTCTTGGTTCACCGTCTGAATGACTTAAGCATTTTTGAAGCACACAACAACCGTGCCGGTCTGTTGCTAGTTCTATGCATTTCATAGTTGCAGCTTCGAACAAAAACTGTAAGGGTGATATACACAAGTTATTATTATTATTTTTTTATGTTCAAATTACATAACTTAACGTGAAGCTGTAAAAGAAATTAACTGTGACCAATATATTATGATAGGGTGACATGCAGTGGTGAATCGAGAATCAAAACTCAATGGGGTCCTAAAATGTTTTTCACAACTAATTATATATGAAGGGTACTTTAGCGGTTGAAACCTATTTGATTGGTTTGACCCATTCAACCGTCTAAATAAAACATAATCAAGTCGACCCATTTAACAAAATATGGATTGAAATTGCCACCTATTATCCTAACACTATAGATGTTTGTTACCTCATTGAATTCAGGTTTTAGGTATTGCAAGAACCGTTGCGCAACATGATTGCCATTCATGTTCTTCATCAAGCCAATGATTCCAGGCTTCAGAGCCAAAACAACCATTGAACACTGCTCACGTGTCTTAAGCGTTTCAACAACCTTTTGAACCGCACGAGTCCTATAAAGAAAAAAACAATTTATTTATTTATTTATTACTTTATTCTTTTATAATTATTATTATTATTATTTTTGAAAGGGGAGAAGAAGCCCAACCCATGCATATCACATGAAATCCTAACAAGTTCACCAGGCTTTTTAGTTATAACACGAAGAATCTGCATATGTTGATGCTTATCGCAAACTTCAAGTAGCTTTTGCACTAGATAGTTTCCAAATGGGTCCGTCATAAGCTCGATTATATGCACGATCACCTCCCGAAAAATGTTGTCCAGGTCAGCACGTGTCCCTTCAGAAAACTTTTTTTGCAACGCGCGACATCCTTGTTGATCTTTAGCCATGGAATATATTTTGTCTCCAAAATCATCTGATTTTTGCAACGGTTGCTTCACGACACTTGAAACATGGTCTTTTCGTTCAAAGCTACCAAATTTTAGAGACCCAAGGTGGTCCCGGTTAAGCCCACGTGACCTTGAGAGTATCTTTTCTGGTGGCTTTTGGTTCGAACCATGCATACCATTAGCATGATGACTCATGAACCGAGTTAGTGAAGGTGGTGCAGCATGTTGACTTTCAACTTGTAAATTATTACAAAATTGGTGCATATTAGATGGATGATAATGATGTTTATTTTCAAGATTCGTCCACGTTATATGCGAATCGATGTTCTGTTGGGAATGATGAAAAAACAATTGATGCTGATTCGGCATCACTGGGATAGCGATGAGTTGTTGACCATTATAGTCAACTCCATTGAAGGGTGTTGAAGAGTTAACTAAAGAAGGGGTAGGAGATAGCATTATTGGCCTATCTTTGATACTCAAATCTTGAAAAACAGACGCGAACGTTTGATCATCGAGAAGATTATACGGAACGCTTCTCACAGATAGTTTTTCGTCGTTGAAAGTATTAAGAAATGTACCATTATCAGGAGTTGTGTAGAGATTTTTTGCGTTCTTAGAAAGATTAAAGGTTCCAAATTCTTCGGTGTTTGTGGTCACAGTAGCTCGAGGTATCTCGCCAAGAAGCTTATCGAATTCATCAAACTCCACTTCATTAACTCGCTCCGGCATATTACAAGATATGTTGATAAACCTTCAAGATCTGGTACAGAAATTATAAGATCATGTAACATTTATTGTAACAAAGTTAATGAGTTTAAAGGTCCATAGCTTTGTGAATATACAAGAATAATGTATTACTTTGTAAGTTCAAAGTGATAGTAAAAGTAGATTATTAGTACAACAAATAAAATTAAATTGTGATGACATAAATCCCACAAATATATATATATTATTAAAAAAAAATTCAAAGCTAATTATATTTTAAAGATCATTTAGTGGTTGTTTACTCAAGAAAACTATAATTCCCACAAATATATAGAGTTTCATACTTATATTTAGTGGTATGTTGTATAATTTGAAGAGTACTTTGTAAAAAATTTCCAAACTACTGGTGTCACGAGACCCTAGTGGTTATACACTAGATTCGCCCCCGTGCACATGTAGCGTGAACAATGAAAACCTTATTCGTTTACCCATTTGTAAGTATTATGTATCTATTGTTACGAGTCGAAGTGAACACATTATTTATGTATCTATTGTTACGAGTCGAAGTGAAAACATCTTTACCTATCCGTTATGTTAGTTCCTTTAGGATTTATGATAGCATTTACCATGTAACTAACCTAGGAGGTGCACTAAGTCATGACCCATTGTATTTGAATGTAAGATGATCAGAGTAAGTGATTCCCAAAATTGGAGATCTTCTAGTAAGAGTCATAAAATTACAAATTATATATGTACTAATTAGATGCAGTATAAATATGTCATGTTAAATGAAATAGTACTGAAAAACTGGAATGGACCCATGAAAACAAACAGTATAACACTATACAATCCAAAATAAGGGAATGATTGAATAAAGAAGCCACATTGGTTAACAATACAAGAATACAAATCAGAATCTACACAAAATCTACAACATTCCAAATGGATCATTTCATCAAATTCATCAAAACCTTATAATCATAAAATAATAACAAATCAATACTTTAAGATGAAATCTCATATTTTACAAGAAAGACCATAAGAATAGCCAAACCCCATAACAGAAATACACTAATCTTGAAATAAAAATGAGATTTGATCTCAAGAAAAAAGAACACATACCAGTGATGATATCTTGGTGGGTAAACTGAGAGATCAAAAGGGAAAAACTGAAAATGAAAAAAGATTGGAAATTTAGTGATGTTTTGGTGAAATCTTGAAATGTGGGTAGGAGTGTGGTGATGAGATCAAGAGTAGAGGCGGCGTTATATGTAATGCAATGATGGAGTAATATTATTAATATTATGGGAGTGAAGAAGAGAAAATGGGGGCCATGAAAATAGCATTAGCATTGCATATGATATGATGGTGTGAATTGTGATGGGTGTAAGGTGAAGTGAGGGTGGTACAATCACAATACACAAAAACAGAGCAAATGCAATTATACATGCTTACCCATTCCATGCATCACTCCCTACTTTTTCCCTATTTTGCAAGTTTATAATTTTATATTACTATCAACTAAAAGCAATTTTTTTACGAATTATGATATACTCCTTATTGCCATATACTCCATAGTTCCCAATTTAATAGTCTTATACAAAAAATAAAAAATATACAGTTTATGAAAAATTGACTGACACATGTATTTTTTTGTCTACTTTTCAGTTTTACCCCTTACTTTTTACTTACATTTTTATCTTACTTATAAAAAGTAGGAATATAAAAGTATTTTAATCAATTATTGTTATCTATTTATGGAAATGAACTATTAATTTGAGACAGACATAAAAGAAAACCAGGACTATTTAATTAGGACGGAGGGAGTACTATATATCAATGAGACATAATATTTCAGAAACATTCATATTTATTAAATTAATCTGGTCGTGTTATTCGATCAATGCTTTAATGCATGCGTTCGACTATATATCAATTATGCATCTTGTAAAATTATATAATGTTTCACGTGATGACAACGTTTGTAAATATTCATCAAATATATCTAGTGTTGTGTCGTATGCAAATTGACCGGTGGATGCTATTTTTAAAATAGATGTAAAGCTCGAAACACCAAATGCATCGAGTATTATTTTAAAATAGATGTAAAGCTCGAAACACCAGTATCACCTTTATGTAAGGGCTTTAGCCCATGTTAGCTAGGGTAATGGTTATATATTCTCCATTGTATCAGACGCTTAAGGGCATACAATATATTGATTCGTTATACTTAACATGGTATCAGAAGAAGATATTGATTCCCTCTCTCTGTAAATAACCTAGCGGCAACACTCTTTTCTTTTTCGATCACCTATTGCCACCGCATACGACAATATATACACTGTAACTTCGGTTAATCACCTGATCCCTGTAAAGCTTGATCTTGCTAAGCTCAACTATGCCCACTAGAGAAAGCTCTTCACCACGCCCCGTACCGGATTTAACGTCCTAAAATTAATCAACGGAACGAGTATTGTTGAAGAAAAAGCAATGAAGGCATGGCTTAAAGCTGATGTCGTGGTCTTTACATGGATATTCGTTACTCTCTCCGAACCACTACTAGAACACGTCTCGAACTCGGAGCCTGAAACCGTGTATGCTGCGTGGCAATTTTTGGAAAAGATTTTTAAAGACAATAAACAGGCGAAAACTATGGAGCTTAATGCGGAACTAAGACGCATGGATATTGGTGACATGACTGTCAAAGCATATTTTCGAAAATCGCTACTCACCTTACCAATCTTAGATCAACCGTTAAAGATTTCGACCTTATTATGTATGCCATCAACGGATTGAATGACAAGTACACACATGCCAAGCATATTATTCTCCATAGTGATCCATTTCGGATATTAACACAATGCGTTCTATGTTGACAATGGAGGAGATGACGGAAAATAGAAAGAAAATGCCTTCGGAAACACACACCACCTCTTCCTACCCTACTATACTCGTTCCTCAACTGCAAAAATAATAACTCCACCACTTCTACTCCCATGTGCCGTAATTTTTCAAGGATTTTTTGTTACTATGCCGATCAGTGCCAGTTTTTTCATCAGTAGCAGCCCACTCGAAACAATAAATGCCCAAGTTATAATAATAGCAACAATAATGGGAATGGCACTCTGCACAACAGCCTCACACAAGCCCAACTTCCGCATATTATAGCAGCCCAGCAACAACAGCTCGCCAATCTGGGAAACTCCAACAAGCTCAATTACAGAAATCAGGCTACAGGTTTGGCCTTGTTCAATCACGGGTTACCCACCTTCAGCCCAATACCGTATACATCACTACGGCTGCAAGACCACTTCACAGCACCCCTGGGTTTTACCAATAGTTCGTCTGGACCCATTAACGGATTTTCCAACCTGGCCCGCCCACTGTTAGCCCAATACCATCCAGACCCGGCTTACCACACGGGTTAATCCAGATTATGTGGATCCTTCACGGTTGACCCACATCTTCAAAATCGGGCAAAACTTCTCCCTCATGCATTCAATTCCATGACTGTTCGGGATTACGGAGCTGACGGATTGAACATGGATACAGGTGCGTAGTCTCATCATACCTCATGCGTTAACAATCTAATTACTAATTTTAATAATTGTAAATATCCGTCAGTTTATTCTCGTTACCAATACCGACCATAGTGTGTTGCCTACCACTCTTTGACCTCTTCACTTACATAATGTTCTTGATACCTCTAATATCATTATAAATTTAATTTTCGTTCATCAATTTACTCGTGATAATAAAGTATATGACCCGTCTGTCTGGTTTTTCTGAAAAGGACTTCCATACACGACACCTCCTCCTCCGATGTGACGGTACCAGGAATCTCTATCCTGTCACAACTGATGAATTTTTGCCTAGTCCTCAAGCTCTTCTTACCAACCATGTTACTTGGCATCAGTGTCTCGGTCACCCCGACAATGATGTTTTACGTAGAATAGTTTCCAATAAAGACATTATTTGTAATAAAATGGAGTCTCCATTGTTTCGCCATGCGTGTCAATTTGACAAGCATGTGCGACTCCCATTTTCTATTTCTAGTTCTAATGATTCTTCTACATTTGATATTATTCATTCTGACTTATGGACTTCACCCGTCTCTAATCTTAGCAGTTTAAAGTATTATATTATTTTTCTTGATCACTCCACGTATTATGTTTGCGTTTTTCCATTACGACATAAATTTGACGCATATAATAAACTTACTCAATTTGGCACGTACATCAAAACTCAATTCAACTAATAAATTAAAGCTTTTCAAAGTGACTAGAGGGTGAATTCTAAAATTCCTTCTTTAAACAGCTCTTCCAATCCCACGACATCTGATATGCCCGAATCGAACGGTTTATTTATACGATATCATTAGGTCGCAAGGTGTCGGTATGAGTTTTCAACAGGGTTTTAATTTTTTTTTTGCTGTGCCTAAATCTCTTATTCCTTCCTATGGATTAGCAAGGGCAAATATGACTTAGGGTCGTTCCTTGAGCGATCGAATTTGAAACAGAGTTTATTCAGATAATTTAGTAATTAAGATTGAGTTTGTACACAATTTAGTATCTACGACTAGTGGCCAGGTACACCTTTTGTGGAGAGGCAGGATCCTTTTGGTCCCAATAATTTGGCGACTGTTCGAAAAATCCAACAACCAAGTCCAACCAGTTTATTCTAGACACCACTTTTATCCGGAATATCAAATTGTGTAAAGGCTATAGTTGGGTTGATTTGATTTATAATTGTATTTAAAATATTAAAGCAATATAATTAAAATAAGCTAGCTAGCATGCAATAGCTAAGAACAGAGAAGACGTGCTTCACCATGATTTGAGATAACGTAGTGTCAGGATGATTGCGAGACACTCATTGGATAGATATACCTTGGTGTAAAAACTAGATTCCCCGCTAATTGATTTCTCGATTAGCATGTCACGAGGAACTAGGCTATCGTGATTCTGATCGGATGGACTATGCTCAACTTCCGACGCTTATTTGGTTTAAGGATATAAGCGGCCCATCTAGGATGCAATGCATACCTTGGGCGCACGAATAAAGTAGCATATCCATAAATATAATATCAAGCCTTTCTTATAAACGCCTTAGTGTATCACTTAAGTGAGTGGTTATGATTATGTTTCGAATTCCTTTCTGTTAATGGTTTGGTAAAATCTAAGGGTTTGTAGACAAATTAGAACCTCTGATAGTTCTCAGTCATCCTTAAAGATTTATAAGCTTAGTTTGTATTGTAGTGCATTAAATTTCCATTTATGATTTAAACCAGCCCTTACTTAAATCTTCTCAATAAATCTCTTAGTTATCCACCATGTACTACACTTATAGTGGTTCCATAGCTTCTAACCTTGACCATGCTCAAGTGGTTATATAGTACATCAACACTGTACTCTACTGTTGCAACAATATTTCCTCGAGTCTTATACTCTTGACCAATGTCTTGATCTGGTCCTACGGTAATTCCCCATCTCAGTCCTAGTGTGGCTGATCATCCGAAAAGATAGTATTTCTGATGGGTTCAAACCTTGACCAATGTATAAACACATATAATTAATTACCTTATAATTGTCGACTTTATAAAAGATTTTAATCACGTTTATTGGTGGAAGGAAGATAATAACGAGGTTTAATATCATAGACAGAAAGCGAGTACGAAATGATAATCATCCATAACTAACATTATTAAATCATGGCAAACAATCAAGTAGTTACTCACACATCATGACAACAAGCATTTCTAATATTAATAAATCACAAACATCAAACTAGAACATTATAATAAATTAATAGAAGAAAAGGATAGATAGTACCGGATGATGCAGGCAGAATAACATTTGTATTTCTTCTTGAATGTCAAAAGCATTACAATACCAATCTAGCTACTATTACTAACTATTTCCTAACTCGTCTCATGCTTTCCTCTCTCTGGATCGATTGGGATAACCCAGAGAGAGGAAGCCGAGAAGTTGTAAAAGAGAAAAAAAAAATAAACTAGAATTAAGTAAGTAAAATATGAGTGATTTTGTTGGTGAAAGTTGAGTGTGTCGAAATGGGATTTCTGTAGCGACCCGACAAAATCGTCATTGACGGCGCCGACTACTTAGATCCCGTTACGTGGTCATAATTCTTTAAAACAACGTTTGACCAAAAGTATGTCGCATTCATTTCAAAAGTGAGGATGTTTCAAAGTTTACAAGGTAGTTTACGACCAAATACATTACGACGTTTTAGCGTACAAATGAAACCTATGCGACACAATTTAAGATAATGTCAAAAGACGCTCCAAATATGCATGTATACTCGACATCCAAGCAAGTATCAAAAATAGCGTGCGGAAGCATGTAACACTTAACGTTCAAGGACCTGAGAAAAACATAGAAATCTGTCAAGAAAAACGTTGGTGAAATCATAGGTTTAGTAAGTAAATGAGTAAGTAAGTTGAACGACAAGATTTGCAACGTTGATATAATAGTAATACATTCTAAAAGTTGATATCACAAGCACCAAATTATCAAGGCTTAACTTCTCTTTTACCCCATACACAATAGTGTTAGAACATGCACTGTTTCTCGAAAATATATTTCATTCGCTTAACAGTAGAGAACCGTCCGAATGAGGGTTTGTCAAAGCCATATGGCCATACAACATAAGTTCTCGTTTATGTTTTCTCATCCCAAATGTAAATTTAAAAGAGTAAAAGTGGGACTATGATCTCACCTTGAGTGCACGAGTAAATAAAGTACTTCACAAAGTAACGTGTGCAAGAACGAGTGCTAGTCTTGATCTAAACAAGTAGGTTGTATCAATAATGGTAAACACGGTTGGTCAAAGTTGTTCAATTAGTCCTATGGCTCGTTACGACTCGATTATATAGCATGTGAATCAAATTATCAAGTTTCATGCAAGATATAAGTATAAACGCAAGTTAGAACGATTGCATAAGAGTTTGGTTAATTTTGACTAAAAGTCAAACTTGGTCAAAGTCAAAGTCAACGGGGTCGGGTCAGATTTCCAACCATTACACATAAAAAGTAGTCATATATAAGCATGTTGGCAAAATTTCATGTTAAACGGAGTTGCGAGTAAGCGGGAACGAAATTGCAAAAATTAAAAATTGACTTTGGTCAGGGAGAATCTCGCGACGAGAGTTCAAACCTCGCGACCGCGAAGTGGCCTTTTTCAGCATCTGGTGACCGCGAGTCCAAACTTCACGATCGCGAAGTGCCCTTTTTCAGCAGCTGGTGGCTGCAAATTGTGATATGCACGAACCAAACTTCAAATAACCATAAATCATGAACCGTAAACATTTAGAACACGTATCTTATATCGTTGGAAAGGTAATTTAATGAGGAATACAACTAAATACATATCATCAATCAAGTTCATCATTTAAAACAACAAAAACCTCATCGAATGGTCGTTAAATGTTTATAATTAAAGTTTCAAATTCTTAAAATGCATTTCATGATTCGGGAATCCTATTTACACATACGATATGCCATTTCGAAGGTAATTAAATATACAATACAACTAAACACTTACTAACAACATTTCATAGCATTCAATGCATCAAAAGTTCATATTTAAGTCTATCAAATCCTAACCAAAATCATAAAATCGATAATCATGTTAGTGGAGTTTTCTTAATCGACCTACACATCAAATTGAAGCTAATGATGCTAGTAACACATTTAATACATGAACTTTAACATAAAAATAACATTTAATCATCCAAAACTCAAGATTTAACACACACTTTTTAAGTTCATGCTAGTTACTTCAAAACATCAAGATCGAGCATACAATTCATATATTCATGTTAGACTCAAGCCATAGACACTAATTAAACACTTTTAAATTAAAAACATCAAGAACAAGAAATTTAGTATTTTTAGAAAGTTACCCAAAATAGATGAAATTGGTATGGAATTGAAGAGGAAGATGCAAGGATTCCAAATATGTAATTTGTTTTATTGCTAGCTCCCTAGATCGATTTTAGATGATGAATCCTTGAGTTGGTTTGAGAGAAAAGCTGAAAGTAGTAGGAGAAAAAGGAGGATGAATGATTGAGTGGAGGAGAAGCACTTTGACTAGTTGACCTAGTCAATTCTTTGTCCACTTGGTAACATTAGTCCCTCGAGTTTAAAGCGGGTGCGTGAATTACCTAAACGAAATATTTTAAATACGCGAGAGTAAACGGGAGATGTTACAATCCAATAACGGATATATTAAGAACGTTAGCTAACGGAGGATACGAATCTAGATACGAAAGATATTATTAAAATAAAAAGACGGGCGTTAAAATAATTTAATGGAAAAATGCAGGATATTTTATTACCCACACATTAAAAGAAATTTCGTCCCGAAATTTAGTTGGAAGTAATAGTTGATGTCTCTTCCTCGAGACCTTGCGTTGTCAATTCTACAAATGAGTGAAGGTACTTCCTTTTCATTTGGTCCATTCCAACAAATTTAGACAGTCGGGGTTTTACGTTGTCTTAAGGTTTGGTTTTACGATCCATAATTTCAACCGGTTCTCCTATGAAGTGGAGTTTGTCATCAATAGTAAGCTTATCTAGAAGAATAACACGTTCCTGTTCCGCAGGACACGTTTTTAAGTTTGTTACATGAAATATAGGATGAACGGAAACTTAATCGAGTTAGATGATCCAAACGGTATGTAGCGGGTCCAATACGCCCCAAGATTTTAAAAGGATCAATATCGCGGGTTTAACTTTCCCCGTTCCCGAAATGAATTTCACCTTTCCAAGGTGCGACTTTTCAATATTACGCGGTCACTCACTTGGTGTTTGAGAGGTTTATGTCTAACATCGGCATAGCCCTTTTGGCGACTACGGGCCGTCTTGAGGCCTTCTCGGACTTGAACGATCTTAAGGGTTATTTCTTGAATGAGTTCGGATCCGGTGATTTGCTTGTCACCTAATTTGGCCCAACGAATAGGAGATCGACATTTGCGGTCATATAAAGTTTCGAAAAAGGTGTGGCGCTAATACTCGAATGATTGCTATCATTGTAAAAGGGATCGGCTAAAGGCAACAATATAAGTTTGTAACATGTCCTTCTAAGAGTTGAATTGTATGTTTGCTTGGTCCCTCGGGTTGTGGATGATACGCGGTACTCGTGTCTAAACGTGTTCCCAAGGCTTCTTGTAAAACTAGAAGTGAAACGAGTATTTCGATCCAAGATAATTAATAATGGTACACCGTGTTGGAATAGAATTCTTTAAGATATGTTTGAACAAGTTAGTTAGGGCTCGAAAATGTTTGTTGGGACGAGTTTGTTATCGGTTACTGAAAACGTTCGTCAGGGCTACTCACCCTCGTGGTGAATACTGACAATACATGAAGAGTCTCTCTCTTCATTGAGAATTTAGATACTAGGTTTCCTTATACGAAAGTACGAGCGAAAAAGATAGGAGTGAAATGAGGATTTAGAATAGGATGAGTTTTCACCTCGGTGTAGCCATATCGCGCATCTTGTGGCCAAATGTTGAGACTTGGTGCAAACGAGATAGTACACATAGTTTTATAGTTCAGAGTTGAGTAGTAGTTGGCCGTATATCAGAAGCATAAGGACGATAATTTGAAGAAGAAAGAGGTATCCTTGGATTGTGTGTTATCTTAGGTCCCAGTAATATCAGACGGTAATAGTGAAATAATAGAGTTATGTAACACGGTACGTGGTGATGAGAAGGTCTATCGGGTCCATACCTAAGTATTCAAATTCTTCGTGCAAAATAACAAATTTCAGTTTCCTTGATTTCGAGTCGAGAGAGTATGCCTTTCAGGCGTTCACGTAGAAATATTTCCATATTTGAGTTCCATTTTGTGCTACATGAATTTGGCTAGTAAGGTGGGTGTGAATAATCACGTTCAAGGTCCGGACATGGAAAGGTTTAAATCTTTCCCTTAGTGAGTTAACGAGGTTAAAGGACGAGCAATATGGGAAAAGTCAGAAATGAATCTTCGGTAATAACCTGCGAGATCCAAGATTTTATGAATACAAGTAGGAGTCGTGAGGGTTTCTCGATTACGTGTGGCTTCGATTTTCGCGAGATCTACTTTAATACCTTGACCACCAATAACATGGTCTAGAAATTGGAGTTCGTTCAACCAAAATTCACACTTGGAGAATTTGGAATAGAGTTGCTCTCTTGTCAAGAGTTCGAGCATAAGACAGAGTTGTTGTTCGTTTTCTTCTTCGCTTTCTGAATAGGTTAGGACATCACCTATGGATATGATGATGGATTTGTCTAGAATAGTTTACATACGTGATTCATAAGATCCATGAATACGGACGGAGCCTTGGTTAACTGAATGACACTAAAAGAAATTTATAACTATCTTAACGAGTTTGAAAAGCGGTTTTGGAGATACCTTCTCCCTTAACTCTCAACTGATGATAACCGGAATGGAGGTCGATTTTTGGAATACACACGAGATCATTGTAATTGATCAAGAGGTCATTGATACGGGGAAGAGGATATCAGTTCTAAATCGGAATTTATTTAGTTCACACTAACCTATACACATTCGTAGGGAAACATTTTCTTCTTAACGAATAGGTTTTGAGCTCCCTAGTTCTATAGGTATCACATCGAAATTTAAATTATCTACCCAATAAGTTTAACGTAAACCCTCTGATAGAATTTGTCGGTACGCAATAGTTTTCTGTTGGTCACTCGAATGGCATAAGTAGTATCTAGGGGGAGTGGTGGAGTGCAAAGAGTACGAGTCAAAGTCTTAGATACCAATCATTCATCGGCACCCGAATCGAATAAACAAGAAACATAAGAGTTGTTGAGAAGAAACGTACCTGTGACTAGTTCATTGTCATCTCGGGCTTCCTCGGTGTTAATGTTGAAAGCTCGGCCGTGTGCATTGGGGTTTTCTTTCTTCTTTGGGCATGCATTCTTAAAATGGCCCAGTTGGCCACATTTGAAACAAACACCCGTTCTGTGTGCATTGGGCACTTTTTAGGCGACGGGGGCGGCACTTCTACAATAATTGGCCACATGACCACTTCTTTGACACCTGTGGCAAAATGGCTTGCCACATTCACCGAAATGATGCTTGTGGCATTTGTTACAAAAAGGTTGGGTTCCAGCATAACTTTTTTTACCGTCGGAGGTGAAAGGCTATTTGGTGAAGTTGTTGTTGTAGTTGCTTGATTGAGTGGCTTCCCATTTTCTTTTGTTGCCACCCGATTTATCCTCTGCCTATGGCACCGGAACTTCAATCTCGTCCACCGTTTCAATCAATTGACGGGCCATCTTTAAAGCCTCTTGTAGGTTAACGGGTTTGGATGACATTACCCCGTGTTTGATGCTCTTAGGGAGACCATCCATGTAAAGTTCAACCCTTAGAGACTCGGGATTTACAAGGTTTGGGCACATCAAGGCTAGCTCGGAAAATCGTTGATTATAGGCCTCGAGGTCATTTTCGACCGCCTTTAAACTTCTTAGCTCGTTTTCGAGCCTTCGGGTCTCTTCGAGCGGAAAGTATGTGGTGATCATTTTTTCTTTTAAGTCGGCCCAAGAGAGAGCGTGGGCTTCATCGGTACCCACAGATTGCACATACGTATTCCACCATGTGAGAGCGATACCGACGAAAGTGTGGGTGGAATATTTGACCTTGCCTTGGTCCCGGCAACCGCTTATGCTAAAAACAGCTTTCATTTGCTCAAACCATCGAGTGAGAGCAACCGGTCCCCCGGTCCCATCGAAAGTGTGAGGTTTGCACCCCATGAAGTTCTTGTAGGAGCACCTTTCGTTTGAATTGCTGGCTCCATTGTTGTTGTTGTTGTGGTTGTTGTTATTGGAGGAGTGATCGGCCATGGCCGCATCTACGGCGGTGGCTATCATTCGTTCAAGAGCTTGTTCGAGAGTTTCATGTCGTGGGGCTCTGTAACGACCCGTCAAAATCGCTATTGACGCGGCACGTTAATCATTGATTCCACAGTGAGGTTTTGACCTCTATATGATACGTTTTGATAAAATATTACATTCATTAAAATAAGTGACTTTCTAAACATAGAAAGTTATAAACATGTGGACGAGTGCTTATGTATAAGCAAAACCCCAAAATACATAAGTCTTTAATTTACAGGTTGACATCACAGTCCAATTATTTATTACACAACGCAGTTTTATTTTGAATGCAATAAACTTTGTACAAAGCATGAGAGACTCCATGCAGGCAACAAGCACATCACAGCGGAAGCATTCTAAGGACCTGAGAATAAAACATGCTAAAAAGTCAACACGAATGTTGGTGAGTTATAGGTTTAATTGCTCGAGTCATAAACATATATAAAGATAGACCACAAGATTTCATCAAAAGTTTATCAATAGATTCTACGTAACAGAGCACCCTGGTGTAGTGACCCGAACTTTTCCATGTTTATATATATTAATTGAGATTGATATTTACATGATTAAATGTTTCCAACATGTTAAGCAATCAAACTTGTTAAGACTTGATTAATTGAAATATGTTTCATATAGACAATTGACCACCCAAGTTGACCGGTGATTCACGAATGTTAAAACTTGTAAAAACTATATGATGACATATATATGGATATATATATAGTTAACATGATACTATGATAAGTAAACATATCATTAAGTATATTAACAATGAACTACATATGTAAAAACAAGACTACTAACTTAATGATTTTTAAACGAGACATATATGTAACGATTATCGTTGTAAAGACATTTAATGTATATATATCATAGTAAGAGATATTCATACATGATAATATCATGATAATATAATAATTTAAAATCTCATTTGATATTATAAACATTGGGTTAACAACATTTAACAAGATCGTTAACCTAAAGGTTTCAAAACAACACTTACATGTAACGACTAACGATGACTTAACGACTCAGTTAAAATGTATATACATGTAGTGTTTTAATATGTATTTATACACTTTTGAAAGACTTCAATACACTTATCAAAATACTTCTACTTAACAAAAATGCTTACAATTACATCCTCGTTCAGTTTCATCAACAATTCTACTCGTATGCACCCGTATTCGTACTCGTACAATACACAGCTTTTAGATGTATGTACTATTGGTATATATACTCCAATGATCAGCTCTTAGTAGCCCATGTGAGTCACCTAACACATGTGGGAACCATCATTTGGCAACTAGCATGAAATATCTCATAAAATTACAAAAATATGAGTAATCATTCATGACTTATTTACATGAAAACAAAATTACATATCCTTTATATCTAATCCATATACCAACGACCAAACACACATACAAACACTTTCATTCTTCAATTTTCTTCATATAATTGATCTCTCTCAAGTTCTATCTTCAAGTTCTAAGTGTTCTTCATAAATTCCAAAAGTTCTAGTTTCATAAAATCAAGAATACTTTCAAGTTTGCTAGCTCACTTCCAATCTTGTAAGGTGATCATCCAACCTCAAGAAATCTTTGTTTCTTACAGTAGGTTATCATTCTAATACAAGGTAATAATCATATTCAAACTTTGGTTCAATTTCTATAACTATAACAATCTTATTTCAAGTGATGATCTTACTTGAACTTGTTTTCGTGTCATGATTCTGCTTCAAGAACTTCGAGCCATCCAAGGATCCGTTGAAGCTAAATCCATTTTTATCTTTTCCAGTAGGTTTATCCAAGGAACTTAAGGTAGTAATGATGTTCATAACATCATTCGATTCATACATATAAAGCTATCTTATTCGAAGGTTTAAACTTGTAATCACTAGAACATAGTTTAGTTAATTCTAAACTTGTTCGCAAACAAAAGTTAATCCTTCTAACTTGACTTTTAAAATCAACTAAGCACATGTTCTATATCTATATTATATGCTAACTTAATGATTTAAAACCTGGAAACACGAAAAACACCGTAAAACCGGATTTACGCCGTCGTAGTAACACCGCGGGCTGTTTTGGGTTAGTTAATTAAAAACTATGATAAACTTTGATTTAAAAGTTGTTATTCTGAGAAAATGATTTTTATTATGAACATGAAACTATATCCAAAAATTATGGTTAAACTCAAAGTGGAAGTATGTTTTCTAAAATGGTCATCTAGACGTCGTTCTTTCGACTGAAATGACTACCTTTACAAAAATGACTTGTAACTTATTTTTCCGACTATAAACCTATAATTTTTCTGTTTAGATTCATAAAATAGAGTTCAATATGAAACCATAGCAATTTGATTCACTCAAAATGGATTTAAAATGAAGAAGTTATGGGTAAAACAAGATTGGATAATTTTTCTCATTTTAGCTACGTGAAAATTGGTAACAAATCTATTCCAACCATAACTTAATCAACTTGTATTGTATATTATGTAATCTTGAGATACCATAGACACGTATACAATGTTTCGACCTATCATGTCGACACATCTATATATATTTCGGAACAACCATAGACACTCTATATGTGAATGTTGGAGTTAGCTATACAGGGTTGAGGTTGATTCCAAAATATATATAGTTTGAGTTGTGATCAATACTGAGATACGTATACACTGGGTCGTGGATTGATCAAGATAATATTTATCGATTTATTTCTGTACATCTAACTGTGGACAACTAGTTTTAGGTTACTAACGAGGACAGCTGACTTAATAAACTTAAAACATCAAAATATATTAAAAGTGTTGTAAATATATTTTGAACATACTTTGATATATATGTATATATTGTTATAGGTTCGTGAATCAACCAGTGGCCAAGTCTTACTTCCCGACGAAGTAAAAAATCTGTGAAAGTGAGTTATAGTCCCACTTTTAAAAATCTAATATTTTTGGGATGAGAATACATGCAGGTTTTATAAATGATTTACAAAATAGACACAAGTACGTGAAACTACATTCTATGGTTGAATTATCGAAATCAAATATGCCCCTTTTTATTAAGTCTGGTAATCTAAGAATTAGGGAACAGACACCCTAATTGACGCGAATCCTAAAGATAGATCTATTGGGCCTAACAAACCCCATCCAAAGTACCGGATGCTTTAGTACTAATTTATATCATATCCGAACGGTGTCCCGGAATGATGGGGATATTCTTATATATGCATCTTGTTAATGTTGGTTACCAGGTGTTCACCATATGAATGATTTTTATCTCTATATATGGGATGTGTATTGAAATATGAAATCTTGTGGTCTATTATTATGATTTGATATATATAGGTTAAACCTATAACTCACCAACATTTTTGTTGACGTTTTAAGCATGTTTATTCTCAGGTGATTATTAAGAGCTTCCGCTGTCACATACTTAAATAAGGACGAGATTTGGAGTCCATGCTTGTATGATATTGTGTAAAAACTGCATTCAAGAAACTTATTTTGTTGTAACATATTTGTATTGTAAACCATTATGTAATGGTCGTGTGTAAACAGGATATTTTAGATTATCATTATTTGATAATCTACGTAAAGTTTTTTTAAAACCTTTATCTATGAAATAAAGGTTATGGTTTGTTTTAAAAATGAATGCAGTCTTTGAAAAACGTCTCATATAGAGGTCAAAACCTCGCAACGAAATCAATTAATATGGAACATTTTTAATCAATAAGAACGGGACATTTCAGTTGGTATCAGAGCGTTGGTCTTAGAGAACCAGAATTTTGCATTAGTGTGTCTTATCGAGTTTGTTAGGATGCATTAGTGAGTCTGGACTTCGACCGTGTTTACTTGAAAAATGATTGCTTAACAAATTTTGTTGGAAACTATATATTTTTAACATGTGAATATTATGTGATATATTAATCTCTTAACGCGTTTGATATTATGTGATAGATGTCTACCTCTAGAGCAAGTCCCATTGACTCACCTAATAATAATGAAGAGTCAAATGTAAATTGGAATGATTTGTGGACTGATTCACAAGTTCCCGAAGAGGAACCGGAAGAAGAGTCGGAACCGGAAGAAGAATCGGAAGAAGAATCGGAACCGGATGAAGAAATAGAACCGGTGGGGGAAATAATAAAACGGTTAAGTAAAAGAAAATCCTCAACCAACAGGTCAAGGTTAATTATGGTCAATGGTGTTTCCGCCAAGGAAGCAAAATATTGGGAGGATTACCAATTCTCCGATGAATCGGATTCCGACGAGAATTCCGATGATGTTATAGAAATTACCCCAACTGAATTTAAAAAGGCAAAAGAAAATAATAAGGGAAAGGGCATAAAAATGGAGAAATCTAATTTCAACCCCGATGAACTTTATATGTATCGTCAACCCCCGAAGTCCTTAAGTTGTAACAATGACCCGGGAACCTCTAAACCACCAGGTTTTTCTAAACCAATGTGGATAACGACGGCTCGTATTAGGGGAAAATCATATATCCCTAGAAACTTGGAAAAACGAACCAAAACCGAAGAAGAAGAAACAAGCGAGTCGGAATAAGATAGTTGTATTCGTGTGGTGTAATATAAGTAATATAGTGTGCTTATGCTTTATGATATATGTAAAAATTGCTTGTATTAATAAGTATTTTTTTTTATGAATCTAACTCTTGTCTATTTTACAGTATAAAAACACAAAATAGATAGACAACCCAATATTTTAAGAGACCTACCCGGAGACATGATTGATGAAATCTTGTCTAGAGTCGGTCAGAATTCTTCGGCACAACTATTTAAGGCGAGATCAGTTTGTAAGACATTCGAAGAACGTTCCAAGAATGCCTTGGTTTATAAAAGGCTTTCGTTTGAAAGATGGGGGATATCACATTGGGAAATCCATAAGTTACGATGTGTTTACTTTGACGCATATATTGCGGGGAACCCAAATGCTATTTTACGCAATGGGTTAAGAAATTATTTTGACTCAAAATATCCGAATATTGGACTTCGTGATTTAGAAAAAGTGGCTAACATGCAACATAAAGAAGCATGTTATGCTTAAGGATTAGTAATGTTCGCTTCTCACCAAAGTGAGAACAAGAACATCGGGCTACAATTATTAAACAAAACGTTCCCACAAGTGACGGAGTCGGTAATTGGGGTAAGAAATGAGGTTTTTAGATTGTTACGGGACTGTTGGACATTACGTAACCCTCGTCCCTTTGATGACGTTACAACACGTTGTCTTATCAACGACCATAACGGTTATGTTCCACAAGACCAAGGATGGGAAGTAATCCTAGTAAAACCAGAATGCATGACTTGTTTCTGGACGTATGAATTACGTGTCTTTATTGCCTTTGCTGAACGACTTCTGTACTAGCTAGAATTATCTTCACAACCATCTTGTATCAAATTTATTGTGTGCTATATTTCATGCTATATGTAAAATAAGCGGTATTGTAAGTTTGTAAAATATTGTGTAAAAGTTTGAACGCGAAATATTATTATAATCAGTTTTTCATATAGAATTGTAGTAGTTGAATTGTATATTAGCTACTAAGTATGAACTTAACGGGTAGGTACTACCCGAATTTAAACTTATAAAACGCTAATATGAAGAAAAAGCTTTTATAAATGAGTTCATATTATGCTACGAAATACTATTAACTACTCTTAATATTCTGTATGATTAACTTGTTCCATTTGACTATTTTGAAGGAAATGGCACCGACTACTCGACACACCGTGAATATGAATGAAGAGGAATTCCGTACTTTTCTAGCTTCAAACATAGCCGCAGTACAGGCTGCGCTACATACCAACAATAACCTTGGATCTAGCAGTACAGGAAATCGTGTAGGATGCACCTACAAAGAATTCACTGCCTGCAAACCTTTGGAATTTGATGGAACCGAAGGACCGATCGGATTGAAACGGTGGACCGAGAAGGTCGAATCGGTGTTTGCCATAAGTAAGTGTACTGAAGAGGACAAAGTGAAGTACGCTACGCATACCTTCACAGGTTCTGCGTTAACATGGTGGAATACCTATCTAGAGCAAGTGGGACAAGATGATGCTTATGCACTACCGTGGTCAGCATTCAAGCACTTGATGAACGAGAAGTACCGTCCCAGAACCGAGGTCAATAAGCTCAAGATAGAACTTAGAGGGTTACGAACCCAAGGATTTGATATTACCACGTACGAAAGACGATTCACAGAATTGTGCCTATTGTGTCCGGGAGCGTTCGAAGATGAGGAAGAGAAGATCGACGCGTTTGTGAAAGGATTACCGGAAAGAATCCAAGAAGATATAAGTTCACACGAGCCCGCCTCCATACAACAGGCATGTAGAATGGCTCACAAACTAGTGAACCAGATTGAGGAAAGAATTAAAGAACAGACGGCTGAAGAGGCCAATGTGAAGCAAGTCAAAAGAAAGTGGGAGGAAAACGGTGATAAGAATCACCAATACAACAACAACAGCAATTACAATAATAATCGCAATAATTATCCCAACAATCGTAACATCAATCGCAACTACAACAAACGGCCCAACAACAACAACAACAACAACAACAGCAACTACAACAATCATCCCAACAGCAATAACAACCGCAACAACAACAACAATCAGAAGCAGCTATGCCAAAGGTGTGAAAAGTATCACTCGGGGTTCTGCACCAAATTTTGCAACAAGTGTAAAAGAAATGGTCATAGCGCGGCGAAGTCTTAGGTCTACGGACCAGGGGTTAACAGAACGAAAGGAACAAATGGTGTCGGAACGAGTAATGGCGGAGTAAGTAGTGTCGGAGCAAGTTATGCCAATGTAGTTTGTTATAAATGTGGAAAACCGGGCCACATTGTTAGAAATTTCCCGAACCAAGAGAACACGAATGGACAAGGCCGCGGAAGAGTTTTCAATATTAATGCGGCAGAGGCACAGGAAGACCCGGAGCTTGTTACGGGTACGTTTCTTATTGACAATAAATCTGCTTACGTTTTATTTGATTCGGGTGCGGATAGAAGCTATATGAGTAGAGATTTTTGTGCTAAATTAAGTTGTCCATTGACGCCTTTGGATAGTAAATTTTTACTCGAATTAGCAAATGGTAAATTAATTTCAGCAGATAATATATGTTGGAATCGAGAAATTAAACTGGTTAGCGAAACATTTAAGATTGATTTGATACCAGTAGAGTTAGGGAGTTTTGATGTGATAATCGGTATGGACTGGTTGAAAGAAGTGAAAGCAGAGATCGTTTGTTACAAAAATGCAATTCGCATTATACGAGAAAAAGGAAAACCCTTAATGGTGTACGGAGAAAAGGGCAACACGAAGCTACATCTTATTAGTAATTTGAAGGCACAAAAACTAATAAGAAAAGGTTGCTATGCTGTTCTAGCACACGTCGAGAAAGTACAAACTGAAGAAAAGAGCATCAATGATGTTCCCATTGCAAAAGAATTTCCCGATGTATTTTCGAAAGAATTACCGGGATTACCCCCACATCGATCCGTTGAATTTCAAATAGATCTTGTACCAGGAGCTGCACCAATAGCTCGTGCTCCTTATAGACTCGCACCCAGCGAGATGAAAGAACTGCAAAGCTAATTACAAGAACTTTTAGAGCGTGGTTTCATTCGACCAAGCACATCACCATGGGGAGCTCCTGTTTTGTTTGTCAAGAAGAAAGATGGTACATTCAGGTTGTGTATCGACTACCGAGAGTTGAACAAACTTACCATCAAGAACCGCTACACGCTACCGAGAATTGACGACTTATTTGATCAACTACAAGGCTCGTCTGTTTATTCAAAGATTGACTTACGTTCGGGTATCATCAAATGCGGGTGAAAGAAGATGATATTTCAAAGACTGCTTTCAGAACACGTTACGGTTATTACGAGTTTATGGTCATGCCATTTGGTTTAACTAATGCACCAGCTGTGTTCATGGACCTTATGAACCGAGTGTGTGGACCATACCTTGACAAGTTTGTCATTGTTTTCACTGATGACATACTTATTTACTCAAAGAATGACCAAGAACACGGTGAACATTTAAGAAAGGTGTTAGAAGTATTGAGGAAGGAAGAATTGTATGCTAAGTTTTCAAAGTGTGCATTTTGGTTGGAAGAAGTTCAATTCCTCGGTCACATAGTGAACAAAGAAGGTATTAAGGTGGATCCGGCAAAGATAGAAACTGTTGAAAAGTGGGAAACCCCGAAAACTCTGAAACACATACGCCAGTTTTTAGGACTAGCTGGTTACTACAGAAGGTTCATCCAAGACTTTTCCAGAATAGCAAAACCCTTGACTGCATTAACGCATAAAGGGAAGAAATTTGAATGGAATGATGAATAAGAGAAAGCGTTTCAGTTATTGAAGAAAAAGCTAACTACGGCACCTATATTGTCATTGCCTGAAGGGAATGATGATTTTGTGATTTATTGTGATGCATCAAAGCAAGGTCTCGGTTGTGTATTAATGCAACGAACGAAGGTGATTGCTTATGCGTCTAGACAATTGAAGATTCACGAACAAAATTATACGACGCATGATTTGGAATTAGGCGCGGTTGTTTTTGCATTAAAGACTTGGAGGCACTACTTATATGGGGTCAAAAGTATTATATATACCGACCACAAAAGTCTTCAACACATATTTAATCAGAAACAACTGAATATGAGGCAGCGTAGGTGGATTGAATTATTGAATGATTACGACTTTGAGATTCGTTACCACCCGGGGAAGGCAAATGTGGTAGCCGATGCCTTGAGCAGGAAGGACAGAGAACCCATTCGAGTAAAATCTATGAATATAATGATTCATAATAACCTTACTACTCAAATAAAGGAGGCGCAACAAGGAGTTTTAAAAGAGGGAAATTTAAAGGATGAAATACCCAAAGGATCGGAGAAGCATCTTAATATTCGGGAAGACGGAACCCGGTATAGGGCTGAAAGGATTTGGGTACCAAAATTTGGAGATATGAGAGAAATGGTACTTAGAGAAGCTCATAAAACCAGATACTCAATACATCCTGGAACGGGGAAGATGTACAAGGATCTCAAGAAACATTTTTGGTGGCCGGGTATGAAAGCCGATGTTGCTAAATACGTAGGAGAATGTTTGACATGTTCTAAGGTCAAAGCTGAGCATCAAAAACCATCAGGTCTACTTCAACAACCCGAAATCCCGGAATGGAAATGGGAAAACATTACCATGGATTTCATCACTAAATTGCCAAGGACTGCAAGTGGTTTTGATACTATTTGGGTAATAGTTGATCGTCTCACCAAATCAGCACACTTCCTGCCAATAAGAGAAGATGACAAGATGGAGAAGTTAGCACGACTGTATTTGAAGGAAGTCATCTCCAGACATGGAATACCAATCTCTATTATCTCTGATAGGGATGGCAGATTTATTTCAAGATTCTGGCAGACATTACAGCAAGCATTAGGAACTCGTCTAGACATGAGTACTGCCTATCATCCACAAACTGATGGGCAGAGCGAAAGGATGATACAAACGCTTGAAGACATGCTACGAGCATGTGTTATTGATTTCGGAAATAGTTGGGATCGACATCTACCGTTAGCAGAATTTTCCTACAACAACAGCTACCATTCAAGCATTGAGATGGAGCCGTTTGAAGCACTTTATGGTAGAAAGTGCAGGTCTCCGATTTGTTGGAGTGAAGTGGGGGATAGACAGATTACGGGTCCGGAGATTATACAAGAAACTACCGAGAAGATCATCCAAATTCAACAATGGTTGAAAACCGCCCAAAGTCGACAAAAGAGCTACGCTGACATTAAAAGAAAAGATATAGAATTTGAAATTGGAGAGATGGTCATGCTTAAAGTTGCACCTTGGAAAGGCGTTGTTCGATTTGGTAAACGAGGGAAATTAAATCCAAGGTATATTGGACCATTCAAGATTATTGATCGTGTCGGACCAGTAGCTTACCGACTTGAGTTACCTCAACAACTCGCGGCTGTACATAACACTTTCCATGTCTCAAATTTGAAGAAATGTTTTGCTAAAGAAGATCTCACTATTCCGTTAGATGAAATCCAAATCAACGAAAAACTTCAATTCATCGAAGAACCCGTCGAAATAATGGATCGTGAGGTTAAAAGACTTAAGCAAAACAAGATACCAATTGTTAAGGTTCGATGGAATGCTCGTAGAGGACCCGAGTTCACCTGGGAGCGTGAAGATCAGATGAAGAAGAAGTACCCGCATCTATTTCCAGAAGATTCGTCAACACCTTCAACAGCTTAAAATTTCGGGACGAAATTTATTTAACGGGTAGGTACTGTAGTGACCCGAACTTTTCCATATTTATATATATTAATTGAGATTGATATTTACATGATTAAATGTTTCCAACATGTTAAGCAATCAAACTTGTTAAGACTTGATTAATTGAAATATGTTTCATATAGACAATTGACCACCCAAGTTGACCGGTGATTCACGAACGTTAAAACTTGTAAAAACTATATGATGACATATATATGGATATATATATAGTTAACATGATACTATGATAAGTAAACATATCATTAAGTATATTAACAATGAACTACATATGTAAAAACAAGACTACTAACTTAATGATTTTTAAACGAGACATATATATAACGATTATCGTTGTAAAGACATTTAATGTATATATATCATATTAAGAGATATTCATACATGATAATATCATGATAATATAATAATTTAAAATCTCATTTGATATTATAAACATTGGGTTAACAACATTTAACAAGATCGTTAACCTAAAGGTTTCAAAACAACACTTACATGTAACGACTAACGATGACTTAACGACTCAGTTAAAATGTATATACATGTAGTGTTTTAATATGTATTTATACACTTTTGAAAGACTTCAATACACTTATCAAAATACTTCTACTTAACAAAAATGCTTACAATTACATCCTCGTTCAGTTTCATCAACAATTCTACTCGTATGCACCCGTATTCGTACTCGTACAATACACAGCTTTTAGATGTATGTACTATTGGTATATACACTCCAATGATCAGCTCTTAGTAGCCCATGTGAGTCACCTAACACATGTGGGAACCATCATTTGGCAACTAGCATGAAATATCTCATAAAATTACAAAAATATGAGTAATCATTCATGACTTATTTACATGAAAACAAAATTACATATCCTTTATATCTAATCCATACACCAACGACCAAAAACACCTACAAACACTTTAATTCTTCAATTTTCTTCATCTAATTGATCTCTCTCAAGTTCTATCTTCAAGTTCTAAGTGTTCTTCATAAATTCCAAAAGTTCTAGTTTCATAAAATCAAGAATACTTTCAAGTTTGCTAGCTCACTTCCAATCTTGTAAGGTGATCATCCAACCTCAAGAAATCTTTGTTTATTACAGTAGGTTATCATTCTAATACAAGGTAATAATCATATTCAAACTTTGGTTCAATTTCTATAACTATAACAATCTTATTTCAAGTGATGATCTTACTTGAACTTGTTTTCGTGTCATGATTCTGCTTCAAGAACTTCGAGCCATCCAAGGATCCGTTGAAGCTAAATCCAATTTTCTCTTTTCCAGTAGGTTTATCCAAGGAACTTAAGGTAGTAATGATGTTCATAACATCATTCAATTCATACATATAAAGCTATCTTATTCGAAGGTTTAAACTTGTAATCACTAGAACATAGTTTAGTTAATTCTAAACTTGTTCGCAAACAAAAGTTAATCCTTCTAACTTGACTTTTAAAATCAACTAAACACATGTTCTATATCTATATGATATGCTAACTTAATTATTTAAAACCTGGAAACACGAAAAACACCGTAAAACCGGATTTATGCCGTCGTAGTAACACCGCGGGCTGTTTTGGGTTAGTTAATTAAAAACTATGATAAACTTTGATTTAAAAGTTGTTATTCTGAGAAAATGATTTTTATTATGAACATGAAACTATATCCAAAAATTATGGTTAAACTCAAAGTGGAAGTATGTTTTCTAAAATGGTCATCTAGACGTCGTTCTTTCGACTGAAATGACTACCTTTACAAAAATGACTTGTAACTTATTTTTCCGACTATAAACCTATACTTTTTCTGTTTAGATTCATAAAATAGAGTTCAATATGAAACCATAGCAATTTGATTCACTCAAAACGGATTTAAAATGAAGAAGTTATGGGTAAAACAAGATTGGATAATTTTTCTCATTTTAGCTACGTGAAAATTGGTAACAAATCTATTCCAACCATAACTTAATCAACTTGTATTGTATATTATGTAATCTTGAGATACCATAGACACGTATACAATGTTTCGACCTATCATGTCGACACATCTATATATATTTCGGAACAACCATAGACACTCTATATGTGAATGTTGGAGTTAGCTATACAGGGTTGAGGTTGATTCCAAAATATATATAGTTTGAGTTGTGATCAATACTGAGATACGTATACACTGGGTCGTGGATTGATCAAGATAATATTTATTGATTTATTTCTGTACATCTAACTGTGGACAACTAGTTTTAGGTTACTAACGAGGACAGCTGACTTAATAAACTTAAAACATCAAAATATATTAAAAGTGTTGTAAATATATTTTGAACATACTTTGATATATATGTATATATTGTTATAGGTTCGTGAATCAACCAGTGGCTAAGTCTTACTTCCCGACGAAGTAAAAAATCTGTGAAAGTGAGTTATAGTCCCACTTTTAAAAATCTAATATTTTTGGGATGAGAATACATGCAGGTTTTATAAATGATTTACAAAATAGACACAAGTACGTGAAACTACATTCTATGGTTGAATTATCGAAATCAAATATGCCCCTTTTTATTAAGTCTGGTAATCTAAGAATTAGGGAACAGACACCCTAATTGACGCGAATCCTAAAGATAGATCTATTGGGCCTAACAAACCCCATCCAAAGTACCGGATGCTTTAGTACTTCGAAATTTATATCATATCCGAAGGGTGTCCCGGAATGATGGGGATATTCTTATATATGCATCTTGTTAATGTCGGTTACCAGGTGTTCACCATATGAATGATTTCTATCTCTATGTATGGGATGTGTATTGAAATATGAAATCTTGTGGTCTATTATTATGATTTGATATATATAGGTTAAACCTATAACTCACCAACATTTTTGTTGACGTTTTAAGCATGTTTATTCTCAGGTGATTATTAAGAGCTTCCGCTGTCGCATACTTAAATAAGGACGAGATTTGGAGTCCATGCTTGTATGATATTGTGTAAAAACTGCATTCAAGAAACTTATTTTGTTATAACATATTTGTATTGTAAACCATTATGTAATGGTCGTGTGTAAACAGGATATTTTAGATTATCATTATTTGATAATCTACGTAAAGTTTTTTTAAAACCTTTATCTATGAAATAAAGGTTATGGTTTGTTTTAAAAATGAATGCAGTCTTTGAAAAACGTCTCATATAGAGGTCAAAACCTCGCAACGAAATCAATTAATATGGAACGTTTTTAATCAATAAGAACGGGACATTTCACCTGGTAACTAAACTTAACGCTATAGTGATAATTACCCATTCGTTTTAATACACGCAAACCAACGTGTCTTAAACTCAAATAACATACGTCCGTTAAAAGGCTAGCGCTCTAGCTCGGACGGGGATGTCAAGCCCTATGGATCCATATACAATTATTCGCGCCCACCAGTCCATATCCTATGTACTGGCAGCTACTAGTTACCAAAGCTAAGGGATTTTCGGTTTAACTCAGTGTAGAATTTAGTATGTACTTGTGTTATATTGCGTTTAAAATAAATTGCATGTATTCTCAGCCCAAAAATATTTAAAGCATTTAAAAAGGGAGACTATAACTCACAGTTCATTATTGCGATTCAATATTGTAGGTAAATTGCGTAGACGTAATGATGGTAGACGACTGTATGGTTGGCCTTGGATTCAAGAACAATACCCCGAACATTACCCAATACTTCCTTAGCTTAAAGCGGTTTGAAACCCGAATTAAAACACTCTCGTATATACCTTATTATTATTAAACTTAAATTTAAAATTATAATTATAATATAAATAAATATAAATTACAGAAGAAAATTTATGAAATATTCGTCGAGCAAAACGGACCTTTTATAGTACTTTTCGATTTACTGTAGCTCATGCGATCGCATGAGTTTTCAGTGTTTTTGCCATGCGATCGCATGGCCGCCTTTTCTGTTTTTGTTTGCTAGTTCGTCGACATCAAATAGTATTTTACTGTAGCAAATAGTTTTTGCTGTAGCAAATAGTGTTTTACTGTAACAAATAGTATTTTACTGTAGCAAATAGTGTTTACTGTAGCAAATCACTGTAGTAAAGTCGTTTTCACTGTAGCGCTGTAGCAAAATACGGTTTCACTGTAGCAAATAGTGTTTTACTGTAGCAAATAGTGTTTTACTGTAGCAAAGTAATTTTTACTGTAGCAAATAGGGTTTTACTGTAGGAAAGTCATTTTTACTTGTATATATATATATATATACATACATATAATTGTTCATGAATCGTCGAGAGTAATCAAAGGTAATTGTATATATGAAACAGTTCTAAAATTTTGAGACTCAATCTAACAGACTTTGTTTAACGTGTCAAAATAATAAATCGTATAGAGAATTGGTTTAAATTAGTCGAAATTTTCCGGGTCATCACAGTACCTCCCCTTAAAGAATATTTCGTCCCGAAATTTTGAGTAGTACCTGTTTCATGAGCGATATCAGTGAACAAATGTGGATACTTTTGCTTCATTTGATCTTCACGTTCCCAAGTAAACTCGGGTCCTTGTCTAGCGTTCCAACGAACCCTAACTATCGGTATTTTGCTTTGTTTTAATTGTTTGACCTCACGGTCCATGATTTCAACAGGTTCTTCGATAAAATGGAGTTTATCATTGATTCGTATTTCATCAAGAGGAATTACAACATCCTCTTCAGCTAAACATTTCTTCAAATTTGACACGTGAAATGTGTTGTGAACACTACTAAGTTCTTGCGGTAGCTTTAATCGATAAGGAACTATTCCAATTTTTTCGGTGATTTCAAAGGGTCCTACGTACCTAGGACTTAGCTTTCCTCGTTTACCGAATCGTACAACGCCTTTCCAGGGTGACACTTTCAACATGACTTTGTCGCCCACTTGAAATTCTAGCGGTTTTCTTCTTACTTCAGCATAACTCTTTTGGCGACTCATGGCCGTTTTCAATCGCTGTTGTATTTGAATGATCTTTTCGGTGGTTTCGTGAATAATTTCTGGTCCAGTAAGTTGTCTTTCTCCTACTTCACTCCAACATATAGGAGATCTGCACTTTCTACCGTAAAGTGCTTCAAATGGCACTGCGTTGATGCTCGTATGATAGCTGTTATTGTATGAAAATTCTGCCAACGGTAAGTGTCGATCCCAACTGGTTCCAAAGTCAATCACGCATGCCCGTAACATGTCTTCCAATGTTTGTATTGTTCTTTCACTTTGACCATCTGTCTGTGGGTGATAAGCGGTGCTCATATCTAATCGAGTTCCCAATGCTTTTTGTAATGATTGCCAAAAACGTGATGTGAATCTGGTGTCGCAATCAGATATGATGGAGATGGGTACACCATGCCTGGAAACTACTTCCTTCAAATATAGGCGTGCTAATTTCTCCATACTGTCTGTCTCCTTTATTGGTAGGAAGTGAGCTGATTTAGTTAGACGATCAACTATCACCCAAATAGTATCATGACTACTTGCAGTCCTTGGCAATTTCGTAATGAAATCCATGGTTATTCTTTCCCATTTCCACTGCGGAATTTCTGGTTGTTGCAGTAATCCTGACGGCTTTTGGTGCTCAGCTTTAACCTTTGCACACATCAAACATTTGCTTACATAAGTAGCAATTTCTGTCTTCATATTAGGCCACCAATAGAACTTCTTGAGATCGTGGTACATTTTCCCATTTCCTGGGTGAATTGAGTACCTCGTTTTGTGTGCTTCATCTAGTACTAGTTGCCTTAGGTTACCATGTCTTGGTACCCATATCCTACCAGCAAAATACAGGGTTCCATCGGCTTTTACTTCAAGTTGTTTTTCTAACCCTTTGCTCATTTCACCTTTTTCGTTTTCTTCTTTTAAAGCTTCTAACTGTGCTGCTTGAATTTGCTTTGTGAGATCAGTACGAATTGTAATATTCAAAGCTCGGACCCTAAGAGGTTTTACTCTTTCTTTTCGACTTAGGGCATCAGCTACAACATTAGCTTTTCCGGGGTGGTAACGGATTTCACAATCGTAATCGTTTAACAACTCTACCCAGTGACGTTGCCTCATATTGAGTTGTTTTTGATCAAAAATATGCCGAAGACTCTTATGGTCGGTGTACACTGTACACTTGGTGCCATATAGATAGTGTCTCCATATTTTGAGTGCAAAAACTACTGCTCCAAGTTCCAAATCGTGCGTCGTATAGTTCTTTTCATGAATTTTTAGTTGTCGTGAGGCATATGCGATAACTTTTGTGTGTTGCATTAATACACATCCTAAACCTTGGCGCGAAGCGTCACAATAGATCACGAAATCATCATTTCCTTCCGGTAATGACAAAATGGGTGCAGACGTTAACTTCTTCTTTAATAACTGGAATGAGGATTCCTGTTCCGTGGACCAATCATACTTCTTTCCCTTTTGAGTCAATGCAGTTAAGGGTTTGGCGATTCTAGAGAAATCTTGAATGAATCTTCGGTAGTAACCAGCAAGACCTAAGAATTGGCGGATTTGTGTTGGAGTCTTCGGTGTTTCCCATTTACTAATGGCTTCGATCTTGGCGGGGTCAACTTTAATTCCATGTTTACTGACAACATGGCCCAAAAATTGTACTTCTTGTAACCAGAAATCACACTTCGAAAATTTTGCGTACAATTCTTCTTTCTTGAGTATCTCTAGTACCAGTCTTAAGTGTTGCTCATGTTCTTCCTTGTTCTTTGAGTAAATCAATATGTCGTCGATAAAAACAATGACAAATTTGTCTAAATACGGTCTACAGATGCGATTCATTAGATCCATGAATACTGCTGGAGCATTAGTCAATCCAAAAGGCATGACTAAAAATTCATAGTGACCGTAACGGGTTCTGAACGCGGTTTTAGGAACATCTTCTTCCTTCACTCTCAGTTGATGATATCCGGAGTGTAGATCAATCTTAGAATAAACACTTGATCCTTGCAATTGATCAAACAAATCATCAATCCTCGGTAATGGGTACCGATTCTTGATCGTTAATTTATTTAATTCTCAGTAATCTATGCACATTCTCATAGATCCATCATTCTTCTTGACGAACAGAATAGGAGCTCCCCAAGGTGAAAAACTAGGACGAATAAATCCACGGTCCGATAATTCTTGCAACTGGTCTTGTAATTCTTGCATTTCTGAAGGTGCAAGTCTATATGGAGATCGGGCTACAGGTGCAGCTCCTGGTATGAGATCAATCTGGAATTCTACAAATCTGTGTGGAGGTAGCCCCGGTAATTCTTCTGGAAATACTCCGGGATATTCTCTTACAACCGGCATGTCATCAATGCTTCTTTCTTCAGTATCGATCTTCTTTACGTGTGCCAGAATAGCATAACAACCTTTTCTTATAAGTTTCTGGGCCTTCATACAGCTGATAAAGTTCAGTTTTGAGTTGTTCTTCTCCCCATAAATCATTAATGACGTTTCATCCTTACGAGGGATGCGGATTGCTTTCTCAGCGCAAACAACTTCCGCTCTTGTTTTGGACATCCAGTCCATGCCAACGATTACATCAAAACTTCCTAATTCTACGGGTATCAAATCAATTTTGAAGGTTTCACCAGCGAGATTCATTTCGCAACCATGGCAAATTTTATCGGCTTTTATCAGTTTACCATTAGCTAATTCAATAGTATATTTATCGTCTAGAGGTAATGATGCACATTTTAGTTTAAAACTAAAGTCTTTACACATATAACTTCTATCAGCACCCGTATCAAACATAATAGAAGCTAGTTGATTATTAACGGTAAACGTACCCGTGACAAGATTAGGATCCTCACGTGCTTTACTGACACTAACATTAAATGCCCTCCCACGTGCGGGTTCTTTGTTCTTCTCCTTATCAGGGCATTGATTTATAAAGTGACCAGACTTCCCGCATCCATAACATTTCTTGACATCGGTCGATTTTGTCTTTACTTCAGAAACGGTGGCATAACAATCTTTCGCCACATGTCCTTTCTTGTTGCACTTATCACAGACCACTTGGCAATAGCCTGCATGATGTGTGTAACATCTTTTGCAGAACGGATGAGGTCCCTTATAGTTTAGACTTGTAGTTGCCCCATCTTGTTTACCTTTAAAAGTTTCTTGTTTCTTCAGGTGAGTACTTTTGCCCTTATAGTCTTCACATTTCCTCTTTCCTTCAGTTGTCTTGACTTCGGTAATTGGTGCCTTAATCGAACTCTCTGTGATCTGGTCCATGAGTTAGTGTGCCATTGTCATGGCTTCCTGCATCGTATTCGGTTTGGACGATGTAACATTTCCTTTGATATTGATCGATAAACCGTCAATATACATTTCTATCTTTCGTTTCTCGTTTGGCACCAATTCGGGACACAACAAGGCTAGTTCCATGAAACGCTTTTCATAGTTATTGAGATTCGCGCCGATAACCTTCAGATTACGTAACTCAGATTCCATTTTTCTGATCTCGTTTCGAGGACAGTACTCCTCGATTAGCATCTTTTTCAGTTCTTCCCAAGAGATATCATATGCCGTATCTATTCCTTCTGCTTTAGCATAATTGTTCCACCAAGTAAGTGCACCGTCTTGCAACGTGCACGAAGCATATTTTGACTTGTATCCGTTCGCACAATTACTGATTTTGAAAACGGACTCCATCTTTTCAAACCATCGGGTTAGACCGACTGGTCCCTCGGTTCCACTAAACGTCTGTGGTTTGCATCCTTGAAAAGTTTTGTATGAGCATCCGTTTCGTGAGTTTGTGTTTACGGCTGCTGCTTTGGCTGCTGCTTCGGCTGTTGCTTTTGCTGCCTCAGCTGCAGCAATTCTTTCATTCACACGTTTCTCGACTAGTTGTTCAAACTCAGCATCCGACATTTGAGACATGTTTCTTCAATAAACACAACAGATATAATTTAATCATATAGAATATTATAGGTAAAATGAGTTGTCAATAGTTAATCGTAGCATATTAATAATATGAACCGATTATTATAAAAGCCTTTTCTTCTTATTAGCATTTTATAATTATTTCTAGGGTATTACCTACCCGTTAAGTTCATACATAATAGCTAGTACAAGGAATTAACTAATAAAATCCTAATAATATTCCACTATGAAAAATTATAGCGAGTTACTACGTTATTATGTAATAATAATAATAAGTATTAATAATACAAATAATCATTCCATGCATTTATTATTAATAAACCAAAATAATACAATACCATACAATAACGATATTTTACATATGATTATTCTACATAACAAGATAGAGTAGTACACATAAGCAATAGGATAGCGCATGGAAGATTTATGGTTGCGAGGTCGTTTATTCAGAACTATCAGAAACTTCTTCCCATTTGGTTCTCTCTGCCAATTGTTTGTGTGCACATGGTCCGACAGACATTCTGGCAGTGTATTTTATTTTTGGTTGAGGTTTTAAGGTACTCGTTGCCTCAGTTTGTTTAATACAATAAGGGTGGTTACGAATCGAATGGTCCTGTTCCTTTTTAATAATTAAGGACTTTTTATTATTGTGGTTATTTTTATTATCTATAGCAAGTTGGAATTTCTCCTTAGTGATCTCTTTTATTTCATTAGCGAAATCCTCCTCCTTACTGATCTCGTCTGATGATGAACTGTCTGAGTCATGTGTAGGAGAATATGATGACGAACTGCGAGAATATGTACCGGTGGTCATGAACCGAAATCTGCCAGGCGTAATCGGCACAACCCGCCCGTCGGTGGTATATCTGGACCAATGTCCATATTTGTTTAGAAATGGACGATCCTCGTTTACTCCAGGGATCATGGGGCCATGCCAACGATACTGTGGCTCCGGAAAACTAGAGTTGGGTGGAGCTGGAACCTCCTCTAGGTTTACCGGGAGTTGAGATTCCCCGGCTAACACAATTTCTTCTTTAATAGGTAATGGAACGCCCTTTTCAGTTGTGGATAGAATAGATTCAGTGTCCGATTCCGAGTCGTACAAAATGATAGGATTAGAAGAAGTCATCTATCACATAATTGAAACAACAATTACGTTAGCATATAAATATATTACATATAATGTTTTTGACCAAATGATAAGCAAAAATCAGTAAAAACAAATATGATCATAGTCCAGACTCACTAATGCATCCTAACAATTACCAGTTAAACACACTAATGTAATTTCTGGTTCCCTATGACCTCAAGCTCTGATACCAATTGTAACGACCAGTCAAAATCGCTATTGACGCGGCACGTTAATCATTGATTCCACAGTGAGGTTTTGACCTCTATATGATACGTTTTGATAAAATATTACATTCATTAAAATAAGTGACTTTCTAAACATAGAAAGTTATAAACATGTGGGCGAGTGCTTAGGTATAAGAAAAACCCCGAAATACATAAGTCTTTAATTTACAGGTTGACATCACAGTCCAATTATTTATTACACAACGCAGTTTTATTTTGAATGCAATAAACTTTGTACAAAGCATGAGAGACTCCATGCAGGCAACAAGCACATCACAGCGGAAGCATTCTAAGGACCTGAGAATAAAACATGCTAAAAATTCAACACGAATGTTGGTGAGTTATAGGTTTAATTGCTCGAGTCATAAACATATATAAAGATAGACCACAAGATTTCATCAAAAGTTTATCAATAGATTCTACGTAACAGAGCACCCTGGTAACTAAACTTAACGCTATAGTGATAATTACCCCATTCATTTTAATACACGCAAACCAACGTGTCTTAAACTCAAATAACATACGTCCGTTAAAAGGCTAGCGCTCTAGCTCGGACGGGGATGTCAAGCCCTATGGATCCATATACAATTATTCGCACCCACCAGTCCATATCCTATGTACTGGTAGCTACTAGTTACCAAAGCTAAGGGATTTTTGGTTTAACTCAGTGTAGAATTTAGTATGTACTTGTGTCATATTGCGTTTAAAATAAATTGCATGTATTCTCAGCCCAAAAATATTTAAAGCATTTAAAAAGGGAGACTATAACTCACAGTTCAATATTGCGATTCAATATTGTAGGTAAATTGCGTAGACGTAATGATGGTAGACGACTGTATGGTTGGCCTTGGATTCAAGAACAATACCCAGAACAATACCCAATACTTCCTTAACTTAAAGCGGTTTGAAACCCGAATTAAAACACTCTCGTATATACCTTATTATTATTAAACTTAAATTTAAAATTATAATTATAATATAAATAAAAATAAATTACAGAAGAAAATTTATGAAATATTATGAAATAAAAATAAAAATAAAACGGACCTTTTATAGTACTTTTCGATTTACTGTAGCTCATGCGATCGCATGAGTTTTCAGTGTTTTTGCCATGCGATCGCATGGCCGCCTTTTCTGTTTTTGTTTGCTAGTTCGTCGACATCAAATAGTATTTTACTGTAGCAAAGGTAATTGTATATATGAAACAGTTCTAAAATTTTGAGACTCAATCTAACAGACTTTGTTTAACGTGTCAAAATAATAAATCGTATAGAGAATTGGTTTAAATTAGTCGAAATTTTCCGGGTCATCACAGGCTCGGCGGGGAGGCATTGTTCCTTCAATACACAAGAATATCGTTGATTAGTATTCTCAATAATACTAACCGTGATATGGAATAAAGATAAAGAGAAAATTTTTCTTGACTCGCCTTAAATTCTTTATGTCGTAATGTCGGAATGTCCACATGAATCACCATAATATAATCCCGGCAATTATATTATCCTAATTCACATGTGCATTTAACATTACCTCATAAAGTCATGATGGCATGTCAATCAAATCAACAACGTGAGATTAGTATGGAATATGAGTTAGATATGAATGAAAGAGTTCGAGTATAAATGCACAAGTAGTCAAGTAATTCCTACTTCAAGTCTATATGCCGGTTGTAGTCTAGACTCACTAATGTACCCTATGACTCGGGGTTGACACCAATGAACTCTAAATCCCTACAACCAACGCTCTGATACCATATGTAGTGACCCGACAAAATCGTCATTGACGGCGCCGACTACTTAGGTCCCGTTAAGTGGTCATAAATCTTTAAAACAATGTTTGACCAAAAGTATGTCACATTCATTTCAAAAGTGAGGATGTTTCAAAGTTTACAAGGTAGTTCACGACCAAATACATTACAACGTTTTAGAGTATAAATGAAACCTATGCGACACAATTTAAGATAATGTCAAAAGACGCTCCAAATATGCATGTATACTCAACATCCAAGCAAGTATTAAAAATAGCGTGCGAAAGCATGTAACACTTAACGTTCAAGGACCTGAGAAAAACATATAAATCTGTCAACGAAAACGTTGGTAAAATCATAGGTTTAGTAAGTAAATGAGTAAGTAAGTAAGTTGAACCATAAGATTTGCAACGTTGATATAATAGTAATACGTTCTAAAAGTTGATATCACGAGCACCCAATTATGAAGACTTAACTTCTCTTTTACCCCATACACAATAGTGTTAGAACATACACTATTTCTCGAAAATATATTTCATTCGCTTAACGGTAGCGAACCGTCCGAATGAGGGTTTGTCAAACCCATATGGCCATACAACATAAGTTCTCGCTTACACCCGGAAAGTGTAACTAATGATAATCGAATTGAGGATTTTTGTTCTAACTCGTACGTAGAATGTTTATTTTCGTACTTGTGTTCACTTTATAAAATGAAATGTTTATGTTTTCTCATCCCAAATGTAAGTTTAAAAGAGTAAAAGTGGGACTATAATCTCACCTTGAGTGCATGAGTAAATAAAGTACTTCACAAAGTAACGTGTGCAAGAACGAGTGCTAGTCTTGACTTAAACAAGTAGGTTGTATCAATAACAATAAACACAATTGGTCAAAGTAGTTCAATTAGTCCTATGGCTCATTATGACTCGATTATATAGCATGTGAATCAAATTGTCAAGTTTCATGCAAGATATAAGTATAAACACAAGTTAGAACGATTGCATAAGAGTTTGGTTAAGTTTGACTAAAAGTCAAACTTGGTCAAAGTCAAAGTCAACGGGGTCGGGTCGGGTTTTCGACCATTACACATAAAAACGTAGTCATATATAAGCATGTTGGCAAAATTTCATGTTAAACGGAGTTGCGAGTAAGCGGGAACGAAATTGCAAAAATCAAAAATTGACTTTGGTCAGGGAGAATCTCACGACCGCGAGTCCAAACCTCGCGACCACGAAGTGGCCTTTTTCAGCATCTGGTGACCGCGAGCCCAAACTTCGAGATCGCGAAGTGCCCTTTTTCAGCAGCTGGTGGCTGCAAATTGTGATATGCACGAACCAAACTTCAAATAACCATAAATCATGAACCGTAGACATTTAGAACACGTATCTTATATCGTTGAAAAGGTAATTTAATGAGGAATATAACTAAACACATATCATAAATCAAGTTCATCATTTAAAACAATAAACACCTCGTCGAATGGTCGTTAAATGTTTATAATCAAAGTTTCAAGTTCTTAAAATGCATTTCATGATTCGGGAATCCAATTTACACATACGATATGCCATTTTGAAGGTAATTAAACATACAATACAACTAAACACTTACTCACAACATTTAATAGCATTCAATGCATCAAAAGTTCATATTTAAGTCTATCAAACCCTAACCAAAATCATAAAATCGATAATCATGTTAGTGGAGTTTTCTTAATCGACCTACACATCAAATTGAAGCTAATGATGCTAGTAACACATTTAATACATGAACTTTAACATAAAAACAACATTTAATCATCCAAAACTCAAGATTTAAAACACACTTTTCAAGTTCATGCTAGTTACTCCAAAACATCAAGATCGAGCATACAATTTAAATATTCATGTTAGACTCGAGTCATAGAGACTAATTAACACACTTTTAAATTAAAAACATCAAGAACAAGAAATTTAGTGTTTTTAGAAAGTTACCCAAAATAGATGAAATTGGTATGGAATTGAAGAGTAAGATGCAAGGATTCCAAATATGTAATTTGTTTTGTTGCTAGCTCCCTAGATCGATTTTAGATGATGAATCCTTGAGTTGGTGTTTGAGAGAAAAGTTGAAAGTAATAGGAGAAAAAGGAGGATGAATGATTGAGTGGAGGAGAAGCACTTTGACTAGTTGACCTAGTCAATTCTTTGCCCACTTGGCAACATTAGTCCCTCGAGTTTAAAGCGGGTACGTGAATTACCTAAACGAAATATTTTAAATACGCGAGAGTAAACGGAAGATGTTACAATCCAATAACGAAAATATTAAGAACGTTAGCTAACGGAGGATATGAATCGAGATACGAAATATATTATTAAAATAAAAAGACGGGCGTTAAAATAATTTAACGGAAAAATGCGGGATGTTACAATTTCAAATGGCCAATTCATAGAAATGTTATTAGCTGGGACCACCTGACAAGGAGGCGTGGCAAGCCGGTGCCACAACCCAGTGTGGGTGCCCGGTGTCTAGCATGCCGGTGCCACAGCCATTTTGCTTTGCCCGATGTCTAGTTGATCTGACAAGCCGGCACCAAATGGAAAGCCGACCTGGAAGGACATTTCTGGTGCTGGTTTGCTGTTTTCCTTGGATCGTCTTGCTTGTTTCCGGGATCGTAACTTGGTTTCCGGGGTCGTAACTTGTCTTTCATCGTTTTCAATCTAGAATCTTCGTTTTAGCTCCATTTTACTTGATTCTTTTTGCATCGCCTTTGTAATTAAAAAATCTACAAAATTAACCAACAAAGCGATTATTTTGG